>NC_134397.1:21794093-22120720 GCF_050003625.1 Haematobia irritans
GTCCTCCCATGTCTGTTGTTGCTACCACACAACAGACATGGGAGGACAACAGCAGTGACATAGCTTGTAACTTTATTTATTTATTTTATTCCCGTTGATGATTTCCGAAGGAGATCGAAATATCGAATTATGAAAAAATAAAACAAAAAAATAAAAATAAAGCTTTGACCTCGAGCTTGAATTTACAAAAAGATAACATAAGGTAATAAACAAAAAGGTCGAAAAACAAAAACAACAAACGTAGAAAAAATAATTTATGCATATCTTTTTAAATATGCTTCCTAGAAGCAAAAGGACGTTAATGTCTGTTCAAAATAAAATAAAAAATGCACAACAATCCATTTCTTTAAATACGCTTCCTACAGCCAACTCGTCGCTAAATCCTACACAATTCCAAAAAATTTAAAGATTCATGAAAATTCTCAAAAAATCCAAATTTTTTGACCATCACCAAAAAGTCGCAGCCTCCATAAAACCCTCAAACTTTTTTTATAAGAAACTTTTTCCCCACATCTCCCATATATGTAAAATTGGGCTCACCTCCAAAAAAATCAAAACTTTCGTGAAAATTCCCTACGCCGAAAAAATCAAACTTTTTTATAAATACCATACTGTGTCCATATATTCTTCTCCTAGTGTAAAAAGGTCGTTAATTTATGACTACAATAAAAAAAAAATACCAATAATAAGCAATCATTTTTTAGCAGAAACCAATCAAATTCCAAACAGTTTAAATTAAATAAAAATGCGTTGAATAATTTATGGAACAGCAATATCACTTAAAAATCTTATTATATATAATTTTTTAATTTTTCTATTATTTTTCAATTTATAAATCCCTAATCATACACGTCACATACATAGTATTCCCTCTTCTCTCAATCTTCATAATTGTTTGTCGTCTATTGTTGAAAAAGTCTCTGCAATTGAATCGCTATCGAAACCAAGTGAAGGACACCAAAAATGAAGCTAATCATGGTACAAAAGCTCTTCTTTGGCTGTATGACTTGTTGGCTTTGGCTTTATGTATTTAAGTTAAAATGCTTGGATATGCCCTGGTGAACTTCGAAGAAGAAATATCCACATTTTACTTCCCTTTCAGCTATTTAAGAACCGTATAGGGTCATTGGTAAGACTAAAGTGTGCCTTGTGGAAGTAGAAGAAGGGGGGAGGCAGCTCATTTGCTAGCATATCTTGCTATAGTTTGCTGTATGCCATCACAAAACCTAAATTATGATAAAGAGGAAATTAAGACGATTCGCTTGAACGCACAAAACAATCGTAAAAAAAATTAAAGCATAGAAGGCATTGCGACGACCATTCGACACAGCAATGAAACAAGAAACAAATATGCAGCATTGTTTCCTCGGCAGCAATGATTGGTCGAAGACAATCAACCTTAAGCATATTTTGTTCATGCCATCCGAACATCATTTCGTCCGTCCGTCCATCCTGCAAAGACGCATTGTCATATGCTTTGCATGCTAATCGCTTTACAATTAAAGAACGCATAACAATGGCCACATTAAAAAAATGCATTTATATTTATTATGAAAGGAAAAGTTATTTTGCTGAGTCATATTTACATTTGAAGATCTTTTTGTTTTTGGCATGGCCAGGGTTTTTTTCGGTTTCCATGAGGCTCAAGAATGCAAATCTGGGGGATCTGTTTAAATATATATGGGCTATATATACATTGATCAAAAAAAAAACTCCCAGAATTTATTAAAAAAAAAAATTTAAAATACAAGATTATATATAAAGCCGATATTGCCCCCTTCAAAGTACTCCCCACCAACGGCAATACACTTATGGCAGCGCTTGAGCCAATCGATGAAAAACTTTTCACATTCGATTTGTGGTATGGTTATCAGAGTCCACATCGATTTTCCATTGATCTATTCTCGCGAGCTGAAACGTGTTCCGCGGAGCAATTTCTTAAGTCGACCGAATAGAAAATAGTCGCAGGGATTCAAATCAGGTAAATGCGGCTGCTAAATGGAATTCGTGTAGTTTTAACCCTCCAATACCCAAGCCCGCCTTTAGGCGGGCTTCATTTAATAAGGAAGCTTTTAGTAAAACACACCTTAAGACAACAAAAATGGGCAAAATAACAAGAAAACTTATTTGAAACTATTCAAGAGGCTTTGCAGCATATGCTGAATTTTACGGTATAAATTTTTCTTGCTTAGTTCCCTTGCTTTTGTGTCGTTAACATTGAAAATTTAATCAGCTGGCAAAAAAATTGGGGCATTAGAGGGTTCAAGTTCACGGATACCAATGGCCCTGTTTAACGGTGCGTTATTGTAGTGAAATATCCACCAGACGTTCTTCATGCAAACGTGTTTTAAAGCCCAAATACGAGTCATATAACTTGGTGAAGATTTGATTTTTTGGATGGAACTTATGAAAACTGCAAGCATCGCCTTCTTTTTTGACTTATACGTCATTATATTGATGGATAGATTGAGTGTTATTTTCATAAATCCATGGAATCCCTCTCCACACTTCACTCAAAAAAAATTCAAATCGCCATTTTGTTGTGATTCCATGAATATGCACCAATTTCTGCATAATTATTATAGAGCACACTGATAGAAAAAATTAAGTTGCAAAATAGTGAACGTATGGTAACAAAATAAAAAAAGAAACGTTGACGAAAAACCAAAAGGTAATGTTCTCGATTTAATGAACGACTTTCGTTTTTGTTTGACCATGAAAAGTATTCATTAGACGTTTTTATGGCAACTCCTTCGGTGGTGCAATGCGCTAAGGCGACTGTTAGCGCGTATGGTGCCGGCAATCCGGGTTCGAGTCACGGTAGCCATTTGGTAACCATTGCATTGCGACGACCATTCGACACAGCAATGAAACAAGAAACAAATATGCAGCATTGTTTCCTCGGCAGCAATGATTGGTCGAAGACAATCAACCTTAAGCATATTTTGTTCATGCCATCCGACCATCATTTCGTCCGTCCGTCCATCCTGCAAAGACGCATTGTCATATGCTTTGCATGCTAATCGCTTTACAATTAAAGAACGCATAACAATGGCCACATTAAAAAAATGCATTTATATTTATTATGAAAGGAAAAGTTATTTTGCTGAGTCATATTTACATTTGAAGATCTTTTTGTTTTTGGCATGGCCAGGGTTTTTTTCGGTTTCCATGAGGCTCAAGAATGCAAATCTGGGGGATCTGTTTAAATATATATGGGCTATATATACATTGATCAAAAAAAACTCCCAGAATTTATTAAAAAAAACAAGTATATACGGCCGTAAGTTCGGCCAGGCCGAAGCTTATGTACCCTCCATCATGGATTGCGTAGAAACTTCTTCTAAACACTGCCATCCAGAATCGAATTACTTAAGTTGCGGTAACGCTTGCCGATGGTAAGGTATCTTAAAACCTCCTACCACCATATTCAAAATTGTATGTAAGTCCATACGTGCTATATATTAAATCAAGAAAGATCGATCCAATACGTATATAATTCAGTTTGGCAAAGTATACATAAAATTTTGACAAAATTTTCTACAGAAAAAAAATTTTAACAAAATTTCTATAGAAATAAAATTTTCACAAAATTTTCTATAGAAATAAAAATTTTGACAAAATTTTCTATAGAAAGAAAATTTTGACAAAAATTTCTACAGAAATAAAATTTTAACAAAATTTTTTATAGAATAAACTTTTGACAAAATTTTCTATAGAAATAAAATCTTGGTAGATTATTTTTGGCTCGAGTGGCTACCATGATTATGGACCGAATAAAATTTGAACAAAATTTTCTATAGAAATAAAATTTTGACAAAATTTTCTATAGAAATAAAATTTTGGTAGATTATTTTTGGCTCTAGTGGCAACCATGATTATGAACCGATATGGACCAATTTTTGTGTGATTGGACCAATTTTGGTATGGTTGTTAGCGACCACATACTAACACCACGTTCCTAATGTGAACCGGATCGGATGAATTTTGCTCCTCCAAGAGGCTCCGGAGGTCAAATCTGGAGAACGTTTTATATGGGGGCTATATATAATTATGGACCGATATGGACCAATTCTGGCACGGTTGTTAAAGATCATATACTAACACCATGTTCCAAATTACAACCGGATTGGATGAAATTTGCTTCTCTTGGAGACTTCGCAAGCCAAATCTGAGGATCGGTTCATATGGGGGCTATATATAATTATGAACCGATGTGGACCAATTTTTGCATGGTTGTTAGAGCCCATATACCAATATCATGTACCAAATTTCAGGCGGATCGTATGAAATTTGCTTCTCTTTGAGGCTCTGCAACCCAAATCTGGGGATCGGTTTATATGGACGCTATATATAATTATGGACCGATGTGGACCAATTTTTGAACGGTTGTTAGAGACCATATACCAATACCATGTACCAAATTTCAGCCGGATCGGATGCAATTTGCTTCTCTTTGAGGCTCGGCAAGCCAAATCTGGGGATCGGTTTATATGGGGGCTATATATAATTATGGACCGATGTGAACCAATTTTTGCACGGTTGTTAGAGACCATATACCAACACCATGTACCAAATTTCAGCCGGATCGGATGAAATATGCTTCTTTTAGAGGCTCCACAAGCCAAATCTGAGGGTCCCTTTATATGGGGGCTATACGTAAAAGTGGACCGATATGGACCAATTTTTGCATGGTTGTTAGAGACCATATTCCAACATCATGTACCAAATTTCAACTGAATCGGATGAAATTTTCTTCTCTTTGAGGCTCGGCAAGCCAAATCTGGGGATCGGTTTATATGGGGGCTATATATAATTATGGACCGATGTGAACCAATTTTTGCACGGTTATTAGCGACCATATACCAACACCATGTACCAAATTTCAGCCGGATCGGATGAAATTTGCTTCTCTTTTAGGCTCCGCAAGCCAAATCTGGGGATCGGTTTATATGGGGGCTATATATAATTATGGACCGATGTGGACCAATTTTTGCATGGTTGTTAGAGACCATATACCAACACCGTATACCAAATTTCAGCCGGATCGGATGAAATATGCTTCTTTTAGAGGCTCCACAAGCCAAATCTGAGGGTCCCTTTATATGGGGGCTATACGTAAAAGTGGACCGATATGGCCCATTTTCAATACCATCCGACCTACATCGATAACAACTACTTGTGCCAAGTTTGAAGTCGATAGCTTGTTTCGTTCGGAAGTTAGCGTGATTTCAACAGACGGACGGACGGACGGACGGACGGACGGACGGACATGCTTAGATCGACTCAGAATTTCACCACGACCCAGAATATATATACTTTATGGGGTCTTAGAGCAATATTTCGATGTGTTACAAACGGAATGACAAAGTTAATATACCCCCATCCTATGATGGAGGGTATAAAAATTTAAAATACAAGATTATATATAAAGCCGATATTGCCCCCTTCAAAGTACTCCCCACCAACGGCAATACACTTATGGCAGCGCTTGAGCCAATCGATGAAAAACTTTTCACATTCGATTTGTGGTATGGTTATCAGAGTCCACATCGATTTTCCATTGATCTATTCTCGCGAGCTGAAACGTGTTCCGCGGAGCAATTTCTTAAGTCGACCGAATAGAAAATAGTCGCAGGGATTCAAATCAGGTAAATGCGGCTGCTAAATGGAATTCGTGTAGTTTTAACCCTCCAATACCCAAGCCCGCCTTTAGGCGGGCTTCATTTAATAAGGAAGCTTTTAGTAAAACACACCTTAAGACAACAAAAATGGGCAAAATAACAAGAAAACTTATTTGAAACTATTCAAGAGGCTTTGCAGCATATGCTGAATTTTACGGTATAAATTTTTCTTGCTTAGTTCCCTTGCTTTTGTGTCGTTAACATTGAAAATTTAATCAGCTGGCAAAAAAATTGGGGCATTAGAGGGTTCAAGTTCACGGATACCAATGGCCCTGTTTAACGGTGCGTTATTGTAGTGAAATATCCACCAGACGTTCTTCATGCAAACGTGTTTTAAAGCCCAAATACGAGTCATATAACTTGGTGAAGATTTGATTTTTTGGATGGAACTTATGAAAACTGCAAGCATCGCCTTCTTTTTTGACTTATACGTCATTATATTGATGGATAGATTGAGTGTTATTTTCATAAATCCATGGAATCCCTCTCCACACTTCACTCAAAAAAAATTCAAATCGCCATTTTGTTGTGATTCCATGAATATGCACCAATTTCTGCATAATTATTATAGAGCACACTGATAGAAAAAATTAAGTTGCAAAATAGTGAACGTATGGTAACAAAATAAAAAAAGAAACGTTGACGAAAAACCAAAAGGTAATGTTCTCGATTTAATGAACGACTTTCGTTTTTGTTTGACCATGAAAAGTATTCATTAGACGTTTTTATGGCAACTCCTTCGGTGGTGCAATGCGCTAAGGCGACTGTTAGCGCGTATGGTGCCGGCAATCCGGGTTCGAGTCACGGTAGCCATTTGGTAACCATTGCGTTTTCAGATCATGACAACACATGGTGTCATTTTAGTATTGTCAGATTGACACCACATGTGTGTTGATTTACTTTCATGAACGCATCGTTTTGAAATGAGCACGCCGTTTATGATTTTTTCTATGGGTGCATATCCTAAAATCACATGCCAAAGTTCAACCAAATGGGATGAGAATTGATTCCTTCCAGACGATCCGGAAGTGAAACCTTGCGACCCGTTTATATGGCAATTTTTATAAAGTGGCTGATTGTAATGCAAGTAAAGCCCTACTTTTTTAATATGTTCAACGAAAAATGTCAGAATAATATCAAATATTTTTAATTATTCCCTGCGAAGCACCGTCTTGATTGACACTTTAGTATTTTTTAGTGCCAACCTTTCTCTCCAAAATAGCCCAGGTTCCAAAGTTCAACGGATTGAGATCCGGAGATGTTTGTTGGTGGCCATTGAGTGGTAAAAATGATGGGGGAACCTCCTTTTTAAGCCTTTCTTGGGTGACACCTACTGAGTGCGGCGTCACCAACGATTTATTCAAATTAGTTACTTTTGGCACGAATTGTGGCCTTCAAACGGCCGACAAAGACATATCAGTGTTTTTTTTTTCCTATATCCGGCGAAGCGTCGTATTGAGAGCGATTGAGAGCTTGCTACTTTTTACTGCCAATCTTACTCTCCCAAATGTTTAAATGGCGCAAAAGGCTAACGAATTGAGATCCGAAGATTTTGATGGCCATTGTATGGTGAAATGAAAAGAGGAACCTCCTTTTTAAGCCATTTTTGGGCGAGTGCCTGCTATGTGTGATGGCAGCGAGTCCTTCTGGAATGCTCATGGCTTACGGCTGATTTATTTATCTTGCCCAGGGTTTCAATACTGTCTTCCAGGGCTTCAATATGGTCATTATACTAATTTTTTTATAAAATGTTGTATAGAAAAAAATTTTGATATCATTTTTGTATAGATATAAAATTTTGACAAAATTTTCTATAGAAATAAAATTTTGACAAAATTTTCTATAGAAATAAAATTTTGAGAATTGTTTTCTATGAAATAAAATTTTGACAAAATTTTCTATATAAATATAATTTTGACAAAATTTTCTATAGAAATAAAATCTTGACAAAATTTTGTATATAAATATAATTTTGACAAAATTTTCTATAGAAATAAAATTTTGACAAAATTTTCTATAGAAATAAAATTTTGACAAAGTTTTCTATAGAAATAAAATGTTGACAAAATTTTCTATAAAAATTAAATTTTGACAAAATTTTCTATAGTAATAAAATTTGGCAAAATTTTCTATAGAAATAAAATTTTGACAAAATGTTCTATAGAAATAAAATTTTGACAAAATTTTCTATAGAAATAAAGTTAGGACAAACTTTTCTATTTTGATAAAATATTGACAAAATTTTCTATTTTGATAAAATTTTGATAAAATTTTCTATAGAAATAAAATTTGGCAAAATTTTCTATATAAATATAATAGTGACAAAATTTTCTATAGAAATAAAATTTTGACAAAATTTTCTATAGAAATAAAATTTTGACAAAATTTTCTATAGAAGTAAAATGTTGACAAAATTTTTCTATAGAAATAAAATTTTGACAAAATTTTCTATAGAAATAAAATTTTGATAAAATGTTTCTATGGAAATAAAATTTTGACCAAATTTTAAATAAATAAAATTTTGAGAAAATTTTCTATAGAAATAAAATGTTGACAAAATTTTCTATAGAAATCAAATTTTGACAAAATTTTCTATAGAAAAAAAAAATTGACAAAATATTCTATAGAAATAAAATTTTGACAAAATTTTCTTTAGAAATAAAATTTTGACAAAATTTTCTATAGAAATAAAATTTTGACAAAATTTTCTATAGAAATAAAATTTTGACAAAATTTTCTATAGAAATAAAATTTTGATAAAATTTTCAATAAAATTAAAATGTTGACAACATTTTCTATAAAAATAAGATTTTGACAAAATTTTCTATTGAAATAAAATTTTGAAAACAAATTCTATAGAAATAAAATGTTGACACAATTTTCTATAGAAAAAAAATTTTAAGAATTATCTATAGAAAAAAAATTTTGTAAGAATATTCTATGGAAATAAAATTTTGATAAAATTTTCAATAGAAATAAAATTTTGACAAAATTTTCTATAGGAATAAAATTTTGACAAAATTTTCTATAGAAATAATATTTTGACAACATTTTCTATAGAAATAAAATTTTGACAAAATTATCTATAGAAATAAAATTTTGAGAACATTTTCTATGAAAATCAAATTTTGACAAAATTTTCTATAGTAATAAAATTTTGACAAAATTTTCTATAGAAATAAAATTTTGAGAAATTTTTTCTAAGAAATAAAAGTTTGACAAAATTTTCTACAGGAATAAAATTTTGACAAAATTTTCTATAGTAATAAACTTTTGACAAAAATTTGTATAGAAATAAAAGTTTGAGAAATTTTTTCTAAATAAAATTTTGACAAAATTTTCTATATAAATATAATTTTATATAGAAATAAAATTTTGACAAAATTTTCTGTAAAAATCAAATTTTGACAAAATTTTCTATAGTAATAAAATTTTGACAAAATTTTCTATATAAATATAATTTTGACAAAATTTTCTATATAAATATAATTTTGACAAAATTTTCTATATAAATATAATTTTGACAAAATTTTCTACAGAAATAAATTTTGACAAAATTTTCTATAGAAATAAAATTTTGACAAAATTTTTTATAGAAATAAAATTTTGACAAAATTTTCTATAGAAATAAAATTTTGACAAAATTTTCTGTAGAAATAAAATTTTGACAAAATTTTCTATAGAAATAAAATTTTGACAAAATTTTCTATAAAAAAAAAAAACGAGGACAAAATTTTCCATAGAAATTAATGTTTGATAAAAATTTTCTATAGAAATAAAATTTTCACAAATTTTTCTATAGAAATAAAATTTTGACAAAATTTTCTATATTGATAAAATTTTGACAAAATTTTCCATTTAAATATAATTTTGACAAAATTTTCTGTAGAAATAAAATTTTGACAAAATTTTCTATAGAAATAAAATGTTGACAAAAATTTCTATAGAAATAAAATTTTGACAAAATTTTCTATAGAAATAAAATTTTGACAAAATTTTCTATAGAAATAGAATTTTAACAAAATTTTCTATATAAATATAATTTTGACAAAATTTTCTTTAGAAATAAAATTTTGACAAAATTTTCTATAGAAATAAAATTTTGACAAAATTTTCTATAGAAATAAAATTTTGACAAAATTTTCTATAGAAATAAAATTTTGACAAATTTTTCTATAGAAATAAAATTTTGACAAAATTTTCTATAGAAATAAAATTTTGACAAAATTTTCCGTGGAAATTAATGTTTTCTATGGTAATAAAATTTTGACAAAATTTTCTATAGAAATAGAATTTTAGCAAAATTTTCTATATAAATATAATTTTGACAAAATTTTCTTTAGAAATAAAATTTTGACAAAATATTCTATAGAAATAAAATGTTGAAACAATTTTCAAGGAATACTTTTACATCCAAAACATTATCGCTAATAAGAAAGATCACAATATATAAGAAAAGAAAAAGAACAATTTCATAATAAACAAAATATTAAAAAAAAACTTTAAGATAAGATTTTTTTATTTGGTAGGTTTTTCATAGGTGTGCTATATATCTTGATCAAAAATTCATGGAATCTATTTATGTCGAATTCAGCATAATTATTCATGATTCACGTAGTTTAATACAATTTTGTAACTGCCCATATTTCAATTTTAATATAAACATTAAAGCTAGTAAAAAAGTTAGAAATCCATTTCTCGTTAAAATATGTACATGTGTTCTTTGGTACCTTCCCTAAATCCCCATACTTTTACGCCTATCAATTATTGAAAAAAAAGAAGTCAATTTAATACAAAACAAATAAATTCATGCCTCGATAGATATACGCTGATGATGAACCTTTATTATTATTCATGCCAAACGCAGACAAGCCCTCCCCTAATTGCCACCTTTCTAAGGAAAAAAATTTAGGCCCTTAATGCTAATGCCAAATTTGAGTAGCAAATGTTATAGCCCACCATCCACTCAAGAAGAAACAGGAAAAAAAGGTGCGAGCATTATTTCTATATGAATTTGAGATTATATCTGGAATATCATCTAACTGAGAAAACACACAAATCAATCGATTTGTAAGGTAAGCAATGAACAATAAAATCGATTTTATTCATGATGTTTCACTTCATTTAGCGTTAAATTAAAAAGCGGATAAGAGCCAAAGAACAAAAAATGGGAGCAAAACGATTTTGAAAGAAAAACTACTCAAGTGGAAATATACATATCAGACATGGCATAATTTTAGCAGCTAAGGTTTGCCCATATGAAAAGGGCGCAAAAGAGAACTTCATTTCCGTTAAGAAAGTGCATGGCTGATTTAAAATTGGATTTGAAAAGGGGTGGCAATCATA
Organism: Haematobia irritans; assembly: GCF_050003625.1. Classification (NCBI taxonomy): domain Eukaryota; kingdom Metazoa; phylum Arthropoda; class Insecta; order Diptera; family Muscidae; genus Haematobia; species Haematobia irritans. The sequence continues at coordinate 21,805,124 of NC_134397.1, forward strand.
TATGTCACGAATACAATCAGTCTTTGAAGTTGTGAAAATCAAAGAATTTCATCAATGCATTGATTTATGGCATGCAATATTTACGCGTTGGGCGCCAGTCAGTCATCTTTGTTATGAATATAATCGACTTTTGAAATTGTGAAACACAATATACTTCAACTGCATATATTTAATGCATGCTGGTGATGAATGATTTATTGTAAGCCATATGTACGCGTTGGGCGCCAGTTAATATTCATTCTGTTAAATGCCTTTAATGTCTCTCTTCTAAGTGTGAGTAACATATTTCACAATATAGCGAGCTATTTCTTTATAATGAGGTCCTCTGCCAAACATAGAATTGGGCAGTACTCATTGCAAAAATAGGAGTTCATCTCTAGCGGTATCACAATGAATGGAATGTGTGAAACTAAAATATATGGGCTGCCGCTAGACTTGACCTAAGCTACCACCTAACACCATTAATACATCTCATCATTTGAGTTAGAAAATGCAAACAGAGTCCTTTAAAACTAATTCACACAGCTCTGAGTTGGGCGCCAGTTATTGTTTTATAAATCCTCAGAAATATGCAAACACGTTGGGCGCCAGTTAACATGAATCTTGAAGAAGATAACCATTTTGGAACTGAAAAAGTTTCATCGGCAATTATTTGAGACGTACATTGAATTGATGCATTTTGGACATTCTGCTGGCGTTTGGGCGCCAGTTGTATATAAATATCAATTATTTGTCCTTTTACAATATGATCATATTGCGTAATAAAAAGAAGCAATGGGTGTGTAGGCTTATTCTTCACCGAATATATGCAAAACATGGAATTTGACATTTCTGCCAGTTTGCGTTATTTTTATATTTTAAATCAAGGTGAAATACTGCTTCACTCCTGCGTTATCCATCTTACAGTCTGACATAAGTACGTAACATGTTATAATAGTGGAGATACCGTACTAAAATGTTGCACATTTTCTTGTTAGTCTTTATTCAATTCGAAGAGCCCCGAGTTGGGCGCCAGTTCAATAAATACTTAACCAAACCCCTAGAATTCGTCAAATGTTTCCTATATATTAAGAAATGATAAATTGGTTGCCCATAATAAAATGTTCATATCATTTCCATTTTTGCCCCACCTTGGGAGCCAGTTGTGAAAGTTGATATTTATTAATATACATTGTAGATAAAAAAAATTTAGCCATGAGCAGATTTTTTAAAACATAAATTATATTTGCTACAGCTAGACGTGTTCTAAAAATTATTGATGGCATCATGAGATTTTTGGGATGAAATGTAATATTTCATGTGATTGCCCCATGTTGGGTGCCACTTGCGTATACGCGAAATATACCTCCCAAAAGTGGACATCGAGTTTGTTCATATCCCTCAAAAGTCTTGCGAAAGTTGTGATTTAGAGGGGTCCGCTGAGTGTCGCTGAATCCAAGCCATCTTTCGGTTTGATTAGAAAATTATTGTACAGCGAAACCTCTCATACTTGGACACTCTGCAAACCGGAAAACTCTCAACAGTGGGCAATTATTGTGAGATAATTAATATATTAAAACCTCTCATACCTGGACACTCTGAAACCCGGAAAACTCTCAAAAGTGGACAATTTTTGTAAGATATATAATATATTAAAACTAAACTCTCATTACTGGAGACCTCCCAAATGTGGGCCTAATTTCGGTGATCGTGTATGTCCACTTCTGGGAGATTTCACTGTATTTATAATTGTTTCATATTTCGAGCTTTATGAGCAGGATAGAAGTCCATTGTTTCGATTTAAGCATAAATTAATTTATGATCCCAGTTGGGTGCCAAATAGACAATTAAATGTTCAATTTATTTTATAACGAAATGGATTTAAAACATAAGATTTATTAAATTAAATATATTATACGAACACCGAAAAAAAAATTCACGAAAATTTTTCCAATTAAAATCTTAATTGAGTTTTAAAAAATATTCAATTAAAAATTTAATTGATTCAACAAATTTTTTTAAGTGAAATAAAAATTAATCACACAAATTAATAGTATTATAATTAATTTTTTAATTTCTGTGATTGAAGACATTTCAATTAAATAATTAAATGGATCGATTAATTTCGCGATTGAATCAGAATTTTTTTTTGTGTGAACCAAAAGAAGAGTACAGTGAAACCTTTCAAACTTGAAAACAGTGGAAAACGGACTTCTTAAAGTGAACAATTTTCGTAAGACGTTTGATATCATATCACGTTAAAATTAACCTCTCATAATTGGTCACCACCCAAATTTGGACAAAATTTAGGCGACACCCACAGCTGATAGCTTTCACTGCAGCATATTGTTGGTCAAGGAGAAATTCTACGTTACTCTTGCGTTGTCCATTTTACGGTTTGCAATAAGCCCGCAATCTATTACAAAAAATTTAGTACATTTTAATATTTTGACCATATTAAATTTAAATTGCCCCACGTTGGGCGCCAGTTAAAGAAATATGTAAACAAAACAATATAGTATACATTGATTGCCCTAAATAAAATATTGACGTCGTTGTCACTGTTGCCCCACGTTGGGAGCCAGCTGGGAAAGTTGATATTTGTTAAATAAGCGATAAGAAATCTAGGAATCATGAGATTTTTTTAATCTTAACTTATATTTTCCAGTGCTACATGTCTTCTAAACAATTCTTGATGGCAGTATTTTCTTCAGTTTTTTGCTTCCAAGTCCATTTATTATTAAAGTCCCTCTAAGCATCGCTAAACGTCTAAAATATGTTCTTTAGAAACTCAGCCATCTGATAATTCTTTTGAAAATATTAATCATGACTTCATTTTGATATCATTGACAAGCGTCTAAAATTCATTTAAATTCCTTCAAAAAGGTGCACAAAATTAATGACACTTCGAAAAGTGTCTGCTTAATGGCACAACAGTTTCTACTTATTCGTCCCCTCGCCCCAGGCTCTTCAATTTTCCATAAAGCTAAACATTCATGTCATTGTCACTGTTCATTTCATCGAACGGAAAAGTGCGTTTGCTGATGCTGCCTAACAATTTTCCTTCATTTCATGTCGATGCTTTTCTTTAATGCTTTTTTTTTCTCCCTCGAAGAACGAAGAGGGGGACTGCTTTTCAATTCTTCTTCCATCTCAATTGAGTTCAGACTTCTGCCATGACATAGTAAAAAGAAAAGTGAAATGACTGAGATGAAATCACTGAAAGCAAGAGATGGGAAAAAATTGTTCATCGAAAAAAAAAAAACTGCACAGAAAATGCTAAGGCTGAAAATGAAGGTGAAAATTACAAGAAAATGTAATGTGCAAGAGGAAATGTTGCCTTATGTTCTTAAAATATTTAAACAGTTTTCCTTTTTGCTGGTCGAGCTTAGAATGTAAGAAAAATGGGGCTTAGCTCGCCGGATCGGGGAGGGTCCTTGACCTAACTAAAAGGATTCTTAGCAACAACAGAAATCAAAAATATATACATTCTAAGACTTAAAATCATTTTGGCCTAAATATGAAAAAATCGAAATAACCCGCAACCGATGACATTTGGTATATATCTGTATATGGGCGAAAGCTGTTTTTATCGCCAGGACGCTTTTATCAAAACCCACCCTCTACTCTAAATGAATTACGCGCCCGAAATATTTTATTATTCATTTCCCTAAACTGTTTTGAATAAATTTACTTTACCTCATTACATATTACCTTGCAATACACCATTCCCAATTAGAAGAAATTTATCTCATTTCTGTACAATTCAAATTTATACACATTTATTAAAATAATTCATTTTTAAACCTAACAATAAATGTCGTTATATTTTATGTATGGATTCCCAAAATAAGAATTTAATCGAACGTATATTTCTATATACCAAAATGTATGTTAATTCATATAACCAATTTGTTAAATGTAAAAAAAATAAAGCGCTTGACTTACATTTTTAGATCCTCTGTTGAGGATAGCGATGATCTGTAATAGATGGACATGATATGGGCAAAAACAAAATCTTCAAATATCATATTGCTTTCAACGATGTATTGAGCTCAATCCATACGTGTTCTGTAAAAGATTTCAAAATATAGATGTAAATAAAATATGCCACCAAATGTAATCATATCATTAATTTCATGTAATTTCAATGTAATTTCTTCAACATAGGTATCCCTACAATCCATTATGATTCAGGGCTATGTAAAGAATTTACATAGTAAATTCAGTCATGCACTTTTTGTTGTTTTGTTTGTTTCTTTGTTATGAAAGAATATTATGTTAAGTATAAATATCACTTAAGCTATTAAAGCAATGACTATCAAACTTAAATGTTACACTAAGATGAGAGAGCTTAAATTATGTTACAATTAATGTTAGTTTTAATTCATAAAATTTAACATAGCAGATGTAAAAAAAAAGAAAACTTAGCAGAGTAGTTTCTCAATTCTCTTCCGACTCCATTCGGAACAGAGCATTGACTTAATCAAACTATAGGGTAAATTGTTTGTGTTGAATGGAATGCACATGCTGCGTAGTTGTTGGTGTAAATTATGAGAAGACTTTCATTCTTCTTTTATGTTCATTGATCTCCAAATTAAAAGGTAATACGCAATATCCAATTTTTTTGGCAATTTTGTTACTTCTCCACAACAAGACAATTATTTGGAATTTCAATTTTAAGGGCAGGAAGGCCTTGGGCCTATAGAAGGCCTTGACAATTTTATAATTTTCAGGTATTTTTGTATAGATTTTTTTTTTGATTTTCCAAAAAAGTGGTAAGAAATAATTGGCGTATCACTTCCAAAATTTTATCTTGCTTGGGTATTAATTCGTATTTTTTTGCGCTTATTGTTTTACATCAATGCAGGCGATCACTTTGAGTTTGGGTTATCCAAAGACATAAATCTTTGGACCACATACTGTACGGAAAAAATATTATCCAATGAAAAATGAAATGTCCATAATTCATTCTTTAACAAAAAAATACCTTAAAATTCCTTTAACTCGCGTGATAAAGTTTAATTTTTTGCAGCTTAAAATTTGTGTATATCTTAACCACAAGTGGATTGCTTTGAATTAATACTTTTCTGTTTTAATTAACTTCACAGCTCGGCAATCGTAAACTTTTGAGTAAGAAAAATATAGAAGTTTATACTTTGACGTGTAAAAGAGGAAAGAACGAACCGGAACACGAGTTATTTATGAATGACATTTGACCAATCATATGATATTTCATCTTCGGAACAGTTGATGCTAATCATTTACACTGATTAGATAGATAGATACCTGCAGAGCGTTATTTTTGAATTTTTATTTAATAAATGTTCATTATTTTCATTGAAATAAAAATACGTAATTATGGAAATTTTTAGTGTTGGACACACGCCTCAAAAATTTTTATAGATATATTTTGTTCTATGTAGATAAAAAAATTGGACTAAAAAACTGTAACAAACCTTCTTTGAAAACCGAAATGCTGAGGTTGGAAATAAGGAAAAATAGTTTTTTTTTTTTTTTTTTTTTGTGGGGCTCGACTACACCCTGAGATTCCAAATAGCCGGGCTAATATCACCATTCAAGTTCAGAAATTAAATCGCTTTTATGTCTTTAGCGTGAAAAAGGCCAATATATTTGCCATTTAAGGTTTCTAAATGGTAAAGTGAAGATCCCTGCCTTTTGCGTATTCTACATTTCAGATATGGTGGTAATAATTTCGCATTGACACCTTTGATTAAGTCACTTTGGGTACGATTTTTCCTGAATACTTCCTGCCCTTCCTTAAACTGAATATCCTTGCATCGTATATTGTAAACTTTTGAAGCTTTTTCGTGCGCTATGATCAAATTTTCGCGAATTTTGTCGTGTATCATGCCAATTTTGGTGTCATTAGGTACAAAGTTTATCTGGTTGTCCTGTATCGATTCTAATCGTTCTAAGATGGGGTATGCAGACCCATGCTGTACCATATTGGTCCCAAATAAGCCAAAATAAGGAGAACACTTCAAAGATTCGTGGTAGTCACTTCGTAAAATACTGGCTATCTTTGACACATATTGGTCCCAGTTAGATTGTTTCTCTTTTATCATAACCCTCAATTTTACTAAAAATTCGCGGTTGGTTCGTTCAGAACAATTAGCCTGTGGAGAATATAAGGCTGTTTTTATATGCGTTATGCCATAGGCCTTTAGAAAATCAACCATTTGAGATGATACAAATTGTTTGCCATTATCCGTATGTATATATTGTGCCACCCCAAACTGGTGAAAAATATTTTCCTCAACGTAAGATATAATAGCCGCCGAGGTTGCCTTTTTCAGTGGTTTGAGAAAAATATATTTTGTGAAGTGGTCTAAAGCTACAAAAACCATACTATTGCCCTGCCTAGTTCGTGGATATGGACCTAAAAGATCCATATAGATACGCTGGAATGGGCGTTCTGTTTTCATCTGATGCCCCATAGGGGGTTTCAAAATCTGATTTGTAGGTTTCACAGATTTACACGTATCACAATCAGCCACAAACATTTTGACATCTTTGGCCATTTTAGGCCAGAAATATTTTTCTCGTATTCTGTTTAGAGTTTTTGCAAAACCACCGTGACATGAGTTAAAGATATGACAATTTCTTATAACCTCATCTCTCATTCCTCGGGGCAACCATAAACGCCATAATAAATCTTCCTCCTCACATTCCCCTTTTCTGAATTTCACCCTCTGATAAACGAATCCATCGGAAATACAAGTATCTGGAAAATTGTCCCGAAATTGTTCAATTTTGTCTTTAAGGTCATTATATTCCGTCGATGAAAAATGATTAGAATTCAAGTCAATTTCAAATGGCATTTCTGTCTCTATTTCCTCCACGTCATGCACTCTCGAAAGGGCATCTGGCACAATATTAGCAGAGCCTTTTCGATATTCGACTTCAAAATCAAAAGACTGCAGCTTAAGACTCCACCGACCTAGTCTTCCGGATAAGTCCTTTTGTGACATGAGCCATCGTAAACTACTATGGTCGGTGATAATCTTAAACTGAAGACCCTCGACATAGGGTCGAAATCGTTTAAGACACACTATTGCGGCCAAACACTCAAGCTCAGTCACTGTGTAATTTTTTTGCGCCTTGTTAAGTTTTTGAGACACATACGCTATGGGGTGCTCCTGCCCGGTACAATCTGTCTGAACTAATACACCGCCTACTCCTACTCTCGAGGCATCACATTGTATAGTAAATGGTCTAGAAAAGTCCGGTTGACTCAATACAGGGGCCGTTGTAAGGGCCTCTTTTAATCGTGTGAAAGCTAACTCCGCCTCTGGTGTTATTCTAAATTTCTCGGTTTTCTTTAGACAGTCGGTCAGTGGTGCAGATAACTCGGCGTAATTGGAAATAAATTGACGGTACCAACCGGTCATGCCTATGAATCTTCTAATCTGTCGTGCAGTCTTCGGTAAGGGAAATTTAGTTATCGCCTCTACTTTTTCTTGGTTAGTTCGAAGAGTACCCTGGCCAACTATGTATCCTAAATATTTTATTTCTTTCTGGCAAAATCGACTCTTCTCGACGTTTATAGTCAAATTAGCATAATTCAAACATTTTGCAACTTCCCTTAACACACTTAAATGGGTATCGAAATCTGATGTGCAGACTAAAAGATCGTCTAGATATATAAATACTTTTTCACGTAGACGACTGGGTATTACTTTATCCATTAGTCTGCTCATTCTTTGTGCAGCATTGCAGAGACCGAAAGGCATTACTGTATATTGGTACAGTGGCCTTCCAGGTACTGCAAATGCCGTTTTTTCTTTTGAACTCTCATCTAAGGGTATTTGCCAATAAGCATCTTTAAGGTCAATGCCCGAGATATAGTGAGTGTCCTGTAGTCTACTTAAAAGTCCATTTATGTGTGGCAAGGGATATGCGTCTTTCTTTGTCAATTCATTAAGCTTACGCGAGTCGAGACAGAGCCTATTCTTCCCAGGTTTTCTGACCAAAACAATAGGGCTACAATAAGGGCTGTTACTCTCCTCAATAACGCCTAAATAAAGCATCCGATCCAGCTCAGCATAAGCCTCCTGTTGTCGAGGCGGAGACATCGGATAATGCTTAATTTTGAATGGCGGAGAATTCCCCGTATCGATGTTATGAGTCTCTAGGCTAGTGCGACCTAAACCTAATTTTGAAAATGATGGGAATTCATCGATAACTTTTGACAATTCTAATTTTTGTCGAGAATTCAGAATATGAAATGATTCTGTGTCATCAGATTGAGAATTGGAACCTGTAGAAATCTCAGACAGAAAAATTTGAGGAGCAATATCAAAAATCTTCCAAAAATTAACCCCAAGATATACCTTTTGCCTCAAAGAAGGTGCTATGTAAAATAAAACATTTCTGGTTGTATTTTTATAAGTAACAGGTATTTCAGTGTAACCTATAATATCCTGTCTACTGCCATCAGCCGTTTTCAAGGTACTGCTAAATTTCGCAATTTGCGCGTTACACTTTTCTATTATATCCTGGCTGTTCATTCCCAATACGCTTATCGATGCACCTGAATCCAACAACCCATAAACTACTATTCCACCTAGTCTTATTTTTGCATATGGTCTCTCATCACCACCATCATCGATAACTGCGGATTCTATTATCTTTTTAAATCCTCGTCGTTTCCTAAATCTTTCCCTACATTTCTCTATACGCTTCGATAGACCATTACCAAAAATTCTATTCCGTGTCTCTATATATTTCATTTTCCTCTCATGAAGAGACAAATTATAAGTTCTCCTAGTCTCTTTAGTTACATTTATATCTTTATCCAATTGTGTCTCCCTTCGTAATAAATTCACATGATTTAATTCTTTGTCATTATTCAATACCGAGGGGTTTTTGGTTTCGAACGAAGTTCCCTCTAGTCTTCGTTCCTGTTCTTGTTTCCCGAGTGATTTTTACATAGCGGGGTAGTTACACCTTTTGCACCACAACGGTAACAAAATAAATTACGTTTATCAGACGGACAATCATAAAACGAATGGCCCATTAAATCGCAATTCCAGCACTGGAATTTGGAAAAATCAATCGGCCTTTTGGAATGATAATGTTTGTATGCTATATCTGCTATATCACCCATATCTGGTAATGCATCTGTATCCTCAGAAGAGTACATTTCGGCCACAAAACGCTTTGGCTGGCGAAGTTGACTCTGACGGCCCAAAAATGCTTCGGCCTTTCTAGCCGCTGCTCTAAGATGGTCCAAGCTAAAAATGTCAGATGAGAACAGTAAAGACCCTAATGATTCCTTTGCATTATTTTTTATAAGTTCGATTATTTTCGGCTCTTTCATTGGTTCATCCAATCTACTATTCATATCTACTATAGCTGTAAAATAGTCATCGAAACTTTCTTTATGTCCCTGATGTTTCTGAACCATTCTAACTATCTTATCGCAGTCATTTTCTGACCTAGAAAACTCCTTCACAATAGCCGTTGTTAAGTCATCATAAGTAGCATCAGGATGTTGCCTAGAATAAAACCAAAACCACGACTCTGCTTTCCCTTTTAACAGTACATTAAAACATGCCAATACTTGTTCGGGTGTATACTTATTTCTTTTACGCAAAGTATCTATCTTAAAGAGAAAGTCTTCTACGTCTTCCGTTCCGTCAAAATAAACATTCCATTTGTCCATTGAAATTGGTTTAATAACATTGGGAGCGCTCAAAGTTTCACCTAACATCGAAGAATTTGGCTGTGACACATTTCTTTGGCCTCTATGTGTATGACGATCTTGAGATGTATTAGATATACGAGAAACATTAGTATTATGGTCATTTGGTTGATTACTATCAACCGTTTCGCTTAAAGTTCGTCTTAGATTACTCACTTCCTCCAAATACAAACGATGATTTAAAGACATTACCCTCTCTAACATGGCCTCTAATCCATCTAGATTGGTCATATTGTTACTGCCCGAGTTGGAAGCGGTGGCTCCTACTTCACCTGCTACTTGATTAGGATTATCTGGCATTATGCTCTCTTTTTGACTTACTATTACATCGATCAGGTTACCCCTGCTTCTTGTCCGATTCGCGATAGGACTAATATCTAATCTAGGTCTAATGACGGAAGGATTTTGAAATTCCCCTTCTTCGTCTATAGTGTAATTTACTTCGGTGTCACTTAATGAATCTTCCAACTTATTTAGCCTTCTTGACTTACGTCTTCTACTTGACATAACCGAGTCTCAATTTTCAAAAAAAAAATTATAAAAAATTAGATGTGAACGATATCATTAATTTTGTGGGAATGGTATACTGCATTTTCAAGGTAATACTTAAATTGGTATGTAAAAGCTATTAATATATTTCAAAGATATTTACCAAGAACATCGCCCTCCTACAGAAAACAAATACTTGAAATTTAATTTGAATTTTCTAAAATATCGCTAAAGTTTATCCTTATTTAAACCGAATAAACACTTGACTGACATTTAAGAAAATAGGAAAAATACTATTGACTCTAAATTGTAAATGTGGTTATCTTTCAGCTGTCACAAGATTAAAAAAAAAAAAATTACGCTATCTTTTAAAATCCGACTAACAAACTTTCGAAAACCGTAGACTTTTCTGCTGCTTCAAATTGAAGTTTACATTCTTCAATTGGTATGCACAAAAGTAAAATAAACATTGTGGGAAAGTAAATTGCATCATACGGGCAGAATATCATAGCATATCCTGATCCTGGTCTAACCTACTAAACTTGAAAAATCTCGAATTCGGCTAAAAGCGAACTCGTTGGGCGCCATCTCTTTTGTTGCCTTATGTTCTTAAAATATTTAAACAGTTTTCCTTTTTGCTGGTCGAGCTTAGAATGTAAGAAAAATGGGGCTTAGCTCGCCGGATCGGGGAGGGTCCTTGACCTAACTAAAAGGATTCTTAGCAACAACAGAAATCAAAAATATATACATTCTAAGACTTAAAATCATTTTGGCCTAAATATGAAAAAATCGAAATAACCCGCAACCGATGACATTTGGTATATATCTGTATATGGGCGAAAGCTGTTTTTATCGCCAGGACGCTTTTATCAAAACCCACCCTCTACTCTAAATGAATTACGCGCCCGAAATATTTTATTATTCATTTCCCTAAACTGTTTTGAATAAATTTACTTTACCTCATTACATATTACCTTGCAATACACCATTCCCAATTAGAAGAAATTTATCTCATTTCTGTACAATTCAAATTTATACACATTTATTAAAATAATTCATTTTTAAACCTAACAATAAATGTCGTTATATTTTATGTATGAATTCCCAAAATAAGAATTTAATCGAACGTATATTTCTATATACCAAAATGTATGTTAATTCATATAACCAATTTGTTAAATGTAAAAAAAATAAAGCGCTTGACTTACATTTTTAGATCCTCTGTTGAGGATAGCGATGATCTGTAATAGATGGACATGATATGGGCAAAAACAAAATCTTCAAATATCATATTGCTTTCAACGATGTATTGAGCTCAATCCATACGTGTTCTGTAAAAGATTTCAAAATATAGATGTAAATAAAATATGCCACCAAATGTAATCATATCATTAATTTCATGTAATTTCAATGTAATTTCTTCAACATAGGTATCCCTACAATCCATTATGATTCAGGGCTATGTAAAGAATTTACATAGTAAATTCAGTCATGCACTTTTTGTTGTTTTGTTTGTTTCTTTGTTATGAAAGAATATTATGTTAAGTATAAATATCACTTAAGCTATTAAAGCAATGACTATCAAACTTAAATGTTACACTAAGATGAGAGAGCTTAAATTATGTTACAATTAATGTTAGTTTTAATTCATAAAATTTAACATAGCAGATGTAAAAAAAAAGAAAACTTAGCAGAGTAGTTTCTCAATTCTCTTCCGACTCCATTCGGAACAGAGCATTGACTTAATCAAACTATAGGGTAAATTGTTTGTGTTGAATGGAATGCACATGCTGCGTAGTTGTTGGTGTAAATTATGAGAAGACTTTCATTCTTCTTTTATGTTCATTGATCTCCAAATTAAAAGGTAATACGCAATATCCAATTTTTTTGGCAATTTTGTTACTTCTCCACAACAAGACAATTATTTGGAATTTCAATTTTAAGGGCAGGAAGGCCTTGGGCCTATAGAAGGCCTTGACAATTTTATAATTTTCAGGTATTTTTGTATAGATTTTTTTTTTGATTTTCCAAAAAAGTGGTAAGAAATAATTGGCGTATCACTTCCAAAATTTTATCTTGCTTGGGTATTAATTCGTATTTTTTTGCGCTTATTGTTTTACATCAATGCAGGCGATCACTTTGAGTTTGGGTTATCCAAAGACATAAATCTTTGGACCACATACTGTACGGAAAAAATATTATCCAATGAAAAATGAAATGTCCATAATTCATTCTTTAACAAAAAAATACCTTAAAATTCCTTTAACTCGCGTGATAAAGTTTAATTTTTTGCAGCTTAAAATTTGTGTATATCTTAACCACAAGTGGATTGCTTTGAATTAATACTTTTCTGTTTTAATTAACTTCACAGCTCGGCAATCGTAAACTTTTGAGTAAGAAAAATATAGAAGTTTATACTTTGACGTGTAAAAGAGGAAAGAACGAACCGGAACACGAGTTATTTATGAATGACATTTGACCAATCATATGATATTTCATCTTCGGAACAGTTGATGCTAATCATTTACACTGATTAGATAGATAGATACCTGCAGAGCGTTATTTTTGAATTTTTATTTAATAAATGTTCATTATTTTCATTGAAATAAAAATACGTAATTATGGAAATTTTTAGTGTTGGACACACGCCTCAAAAATTTTTATAGATATATTTTGTTCTATGTAGATAAAAAAATTGGACTAAAAAACTGTAACAGAAAAGAATATAGATTTAATGAAAATCCAAGTTTTGCTCGGGCAAAAAAACTCATATACAGATGATGGGGATAGAGTTGAAGAAAACATGTTTTCCATCCAGGGAATCTATGTCAATGCCTGTGAAATGGAACTGCAGCAGCAGGTCGTTGGATACTATCAACGAGCACACACTGGGCTTATATTTGGTGTCGTTAATTCGTACATACTCATTCAGCTATGCTGTCATCTTGCATTCGTGAAAATGCAAGTGTTTAATAGGGTGAATCTAGGGATACAAAAATTAAAAATTGACTAAATTATTTTTTGTAAAAAAAGATCGAAACATTATAGATGATTTTTTATAAGCTTAAAATTCGACAAATTGGTTTTTGATTTTTTCGAAAATCACGTCATATTGACTATGTGATTCTCATTGATCAATTACGGTAATAAAGCTTGTGAGTAATTAACTTCCTCTAGTGTTCCCAGTTGGGCGCCACTTCGCTTGCATTTGGTGTCGTTAGTTCGTACAATCACTCATTCAACTAGACTGGCATCTTGCGTTCGCGAAAATGTAAGTGTGTAGTAGTCTGGTTCTAGGGATTCAAAAATTGAAAATCGACTAAATAAATACTTCCACTAGTGCTCCTAGTTGGGCGCCACTTGGTGGAACTGCTTATTGAGTAATTAATTCCTAGCGTTGCTCCCAAATGATTTTTCGTTTCTGTTTTTCTGCTTTAGTTGGACCCTAAATTTGGGTATGGCAGATATTTGTTGCGTATCTCTGTCAATGGATAGCTCTCAGTTCTGCTCACCGTTGGGCGCCACAGAATTATAAAAATTATAATAAACTTTTTGATTCAAAGATTAAAATTTTAATGAAAAAAATATTATTCATAGTTTTAAATTTTTTGTTTTCTAAAAAATTATGATTAAAATATAAAAATTATGGTTAAAAATATAATGCATTATATCTTTGATTATATATATATATATATATATATATTTAGTTTTCTATATTTTGGGTTATTGTTTTCTATTTTCTTGACAAAGTCAAAAAACATCCCCCTTATGAGTTTGTTTCCTCAAATATATGTCTTCGAACGGATAATTTAAGCTTCCAGCCACCATCTTATATTGCATGAAAATGGATGAGTACGTAAAGTAGTAGTTGAGATGAAGAAAAAGAAAATTTTTAATTAAAACTTTAAATTTTACGACAAGCCATTGAAGGTGGCACGGGCTCCACAAAAACAAAATCTAGTAGTTAGCACCAATGTCACTACTATTCAGCAGCCAAGAAAAATTAACAAGGGGAGAAATACATAAAAAATCTTTATTTTTTTTCCATCAAGCTATTCCAACGATAAGACCAAACCAAAAATAATGAAAATAAAATTCGTGAAAAAAAAAACTAAGAAAATGCTTACAAACAAACATTACCCGAAAACGAAAAAAATGATTACCTGTCCTATGGTGGGGGATTGGGTGAGAAACAAAAACAGTCAGCACTGAAAATGATTTACACGTTTAATCGCAGGTGTACCATGGACATGGTTATGCGGCAAACACAAATTGGCACGTGATACGAAAATGGTGAATGATGATGGTAGCTAAAATCAACCAACATGAGAAGGAAGAAACAGAAAGCCCAAAATTAAATCTACGAAAATGTAAAGAAGACTATAAAGTCGAATTAAAGCCACATTTATTAACGACTTTAAGGCCAACGAAGACATTGTTCTACATGGTACATTTTTGCGATTGAATGATTGTGGCCTTTAGGGAATTTTCTTTTTTTAATTACAGAGCTTGTGCCGTGGCTTTATTGTTAAATGATGTTAAAATTTGCGTGTGACATTGTTAGATGTTAAAATGCTGGAAAATTTATGTTACCACAACACCCAAACAACAGTGCATTGACATTAGAAATTTTGTATGAAAAATTGAAAAATATTTTTAATATTTTTAATAGACAACAACTGGAAGTCATACAGAAGGAAAATTGTTATATACACGGAGGGTGAATATAGAAAGTTTTTGTGATGAAAGTAGAGTGGCTCTCAATGTGGGTAAACCATAATTTTTGGATTTAAAGTACTACCATTAATAATTTGCTTCCATTATATTATTAATGTTTTTCTCCCAAAATTATATGTAACGATGGAAAATTTTGTTAATTTTATCTTATTTCTATAGAAAATTTTGTCAAAATTTTATTTTTATAGAAATTTTTTTCAAGATTTTATTTCTTTAGAAAATTTTATCAAAATTTTATTTCTATAGGAAATTTTATCAAAATTTTATTTCTATAGGAAATTTTGTCGAAATTGTATTTCTAAAGAAAATTTTGTCAAAATTTTATTTCTATGGAAATTTTTGTCAAAGTTGTATTTTGTCAAAATTTTGTTTCTTTAGAAAATGTTGTCAAAATTTTATTTCTAAAGAAAATCGTGTCAAAATGTTATTTCTATAGAAAATTTTGTCAAAATTTTTATTTCTATAGAACATTTCGTCAAAATGTTTTTTTCTATGGAAAAATTTCTCAAAATTATATTTCTAAAGAAAATTTTGCCAAAATTTTATTCCTACAGAAAATTTTGTCAAAATTGTATTTGTATAGAAAATTTTATTTCTATAGAAAATTTTGTCAAAATTTAATTGCTATCGAAAATTTTGTCAACGTTTTATTTCTATGAAAAATTTGTCTACATTTTGTCAAAATTTAATCACCATAGAAAAATTGTCTACATTTTGTCAAAATTTGATTTCATTAGAAAATTTTGTCAAAAATTTTATTTTTATAGAACATTTTGTCAAAACAATTTTTCTATAAAAAATTTTGTCAAAATTTTATTTCTATCGAAAATTTAGTAAAACTTTTATTTCTATGGAAATTTTTTGCCAAAATTTTATTTTTATAGAAAATTTTGTCAAAATTTTAATTCTTTTAGAAAAATTGTCTCAAAATTTTATTTCTATAGAAAATTTTGTCCAAATTTTATTTCTATAGAAACTTTTGTCAAAATTGAATTTCCATAGAAAATTTTGTCAAAATTTAATTTCCATAGAAAATTTTGTCAATAATTTTATTTCTATAGAAAATTTTGTCAACATTTTTGTCCTACAGAAAATTTTGTCAAAATTTTATTTCTATAGACAAAATTGCCGAAATTTTATTTCTATAGAAAATTTTGTTAATTTTTTTCCAATAGACAATTGTGCGAAAATTTTATTTCTATCGAAAATTTTGTCAAAATTTTATTTCTATAGAAAATTTTGTCAACATTTTTTTCCTACAGAAAATTGTATAAAAATTTTATTTCTATAGAAACTTTTGTAAAACTTTTATTTCTATATAAAATTTTGTGGAAATTTCATTTCTATACAAAATTTTGTCAAAATTTCATTTCTATACAAAATTTTGTCAAAATTTTATTTCTATATAAAAGATTGCCAAAATTTTATTTCTATAAAAAATTTTCTCAAAATTTTATTATATTTTATTTCTATCGAAAATTTTGTCAAAATTTTATTTCTATAGAAAATTTTGTTAACATTTTTTTCCTACAGAAAATTTTGTAAAAATTGTATTTCTATAAAAACTTTTGTAAGACTTTTATTTCTATATAAAATTTTGTAGAAATTTAATTTCTATACAAAATTTTTTCAAAATTTCATTTCTATAGAAAATTTTGTCAAAATTTTAGTTCTATAGAAAATTTTGTCAAAATTTTAGTTCTATAGAAAATTTTGTCAAAATTTTAGTTCTATAGAAAATTTTGTCAAAATTTTTTTCTATGGAAAATTAGCCTACATTTTGCCAAAATTTAATTTCCATAGAAAATTTTG
Source organism: Haematobia irritans (assembly GCF_050003625.1). Classification (NCBI taxonomy): domain Eukaryota; kingdom Metazoa; phylum Arthropoda; class Insecta; order Diptera; family Muscidae; genus Haematobia; species Haematobia irritans. The sequence continues at coordinate 21,821,871 of NC_134397.1, forward strand.
TCAAAATTTGATTTCCATAGAAAATTTAGTCAAAAATTTTATTTTTATAGAACATTTTGTCAAACAATTTTTTCTTTAGAAAATTTTGTCAAAATTGTATTTCTATCGAAAAGTTAGTAAAACTTTTATTTCTATGGATTTTTTTGCCAAAATTTTATTTGTATAGAAAATTTTGTCAAAATTTTAATTTTTTTAGAAAAATTTTCTCAACATTTTATTTCTATAGAAAATTTTGTCTATAATTTTATTTCTATAGAAAATTTTGTCAACATTTTTGTCCTACAGAAAATTTTGTCAAAATTTTATTTCTATAGAAAAAATTGCCGAAATTTTATTTCTATAGAAAATTTTGTTAATTTTTTTTTCAATAGACAATTGTGCGAAAATTTTATTTCTATCGAAAATTTTGTCAAATTTTTATTTCTATAGAAAATTTTGTCAACATTTTTTTCCTATAGAAAATATTTTAAAAATGTTATTTCTATAGAAACTTTTGTAAAACTTTTGTTTCTATATAAAATTTTGTAGAAGTTTTATTTCTATACAAAATTTTGTCAAAATTTCATTTCTATACAAAATTCAGTAAAACTTTTATTTCTATAGAAAAAATTGCCAAAATTTTATTTCAAAAAAAAATTTTCTCAAAATTTTGTTAATTTTTTTTCCAATAGACAATTGTGCCAAATTTTTATTTCTATCGAAAATTTTGTCAACATTTTATTCCTATAGAAAATTTGCCTACATTGTATTTCTATAGAAAATTTTGTCAAAATTTTATTTTTATAGAAAAAATTTCCAAAATTTTATTTCTATACAAAATTTTCTCAAAATTTTATTATTATAGAAAATTTTGTTAAATTTTTTTCCAATAGACAATTGTGCCAAAATTTTATTTCTATCGAAAATTTTGTCAACATTTTATTTTTATGGAAAATTTGCCAACATTTTGTCAAAATTTAATTTCCATAGAAATTTTGTCAAAATTTAATTTCCATAGAAATTTTGTCAAAATTTTATTTTTATAGAACAATTTGTCAAAATTTTTTTTCTAGAAAAATTTGTCAAAATTTTATTTCTATCGAAACTTTAGTAAAACTTTTATTTCTATGGAAATTTTTTGCCAAAATTTATTTTTATAGAAATTTTTGTCAACATTTTAATTTTTTTAGAAAAATTTTCTCAAAATTTTATTTCTATAGAAAATTTTGTCAAAATTTTATTTCTATCAAAACTTTTATTTCTATAGAAACTTTTGTCAAAATTGAATTTCCATAAAAAATTTTTTCAAAATTTAATTTCCATAGAAAATTTTGTCAAAATTTTAGTTCTATAGACAATTTTGCAAAATTTTATTTCTATAGAAAATTTTGTCAAAATTTTGTTTCTATAGAACATTTTGTTAATTTTGTTTTTCCAATAGACAATTGTGTCAAATTTTTATTTCTATCGAAAATTTTGTCAACATTTTATTTCTATAGAAAATTTGCCTACATTTTATTTCTATAGAAAATATTGTCAGAATTTTATTTCTATAGAAAAAATTGCCAAAATTTTATTTGTATACAAAATTTTCTCAAAATTTTATTTCTATAGAAAATTTTGTTAAATTTTTTTTTCCAATAGACAATTGTGCCAAAATTTTATTTCTATCGAAAATTTTTTCGACATTTTATTTCTATAGAAAATTTTGTCAAAAATTTTATTTCTATAGAACATTTTGTCAACATTTTTTTTCAATAGAAAATTTTGTCAAAATTTTTGTTTCTATAGAAACTTTTGTAAAACTTTTATTTCTATGGATATTTTTGCCAAAATTTTATTTTTATAGAAAATTTTCTCAAAATTTTATTTCTATTGAAACTTTTGTAAAACTTCTATTTCTATAAAAACTTTTGTCAACATTTAATTTCCATAGAAAATTTTGTCAAAAGTTAAGTTCCATAGAAAATTTTGTCAATAATTTTATTTCTATAGAAAATTTGTTCAAATTTTTTTTCCTATAGAAATTTTATTTCTATAGAAACTTTTGCAAAACTTTTATTTCTTTATAAAATTTTGTAGAAATTTTATTTCTGTACAAAATTTTATCAAAATTTTATTTCTATACAAAATTGTGTCAAAATTTTATTTCTTTAAAAAATTTACTCAAAATTTTATTTCTATAGAAAATTTTGTTAAATTTTTTTCTTTAGAAAAATTTGTAGAAATTTTATTTCTATAGAAAATTTCGTCAAAATTTTATTTCTATAGAAAATTCAGTCAAAATTTTATTTCTATAGAAAATTTTATTAAAATTTTATTTCTCTGGAAATTTTTGTCAACATTTTATTTCCATAGAAAATTTTATTAAAATTTTATTTCTATAGAAAATTTTGTCAAAATGTTTTTTCTACAGAAAATTTTGTCAAAATTTTATTTTTATAGAAAATTTACTTTATTGTGTTATGTATAATAAGTTTTTTAGTATGTTTCAGTATTTATCGGAAGATTTTAAACTATTTCTGCTTTTCTCTTTTCAGGTATGTCACGCATTCATTTATGTCTAATTTTAAAGTCATTAATATTGGTACGTATAAAAAAAAATTAAATCGCACAAAAATGATTACTTTAAGCAGTACTTCTGCTTTCTTTTTTCCATGGTCTTCTTTGAACTCACAACCCTTTTCCCTATGTAGCAATTACAACTCAATTGTATATAGAAAGCTACAATTATCTCTCAACATACTATGAAATTAAGTTATAGCAGAAAGTTCATAAAAGTTCAAACCGTTTTCTTCGTCATAATTGAAAGCTAAAATTAGAAACCAATTATTATTATTATTATTATTATTAGTTTTCGCCCGAAACAATCAGATAATGATAAACTATTTGTGTATACAGTATTAAGAGATTAACTATGACAATTTCAAAAACCCTTAAGATATGCCAAACATTACAGTTGTACATACACATAAACTCTCTCTCCTTCTCCCTCTGTCTCTCCTCGTTCTTACTAAACCTTTTTGTAGATGAATGTTTGACTAACAAAATGAGGTTATTAGCCTTCAAGTGACATATGAGACATTAATGTCTATATCATGGTGGTTTGCATCAAGACAATGTAGATGTTTGACAACCGATGCAGAATCGGGTGGTACATGTAAAAAAACTGAATCATTAAAACGCAATTTGCTGTAACGTTTAAAAGAAATCATTGTCACAAAGGGAAGACCCATGAATCATAAAGAGGAAAACTATAAAGAGGACCAGATATAAAACAATTAGAGGAAACTTTAAAATGTGAATAGGTTCCACCACCATTAGTTCTTATATTCTTGAATATCTTACATATTCACTCATGCAACAATAGATGCTAAACGAACCGAAAATTTGAAACAAATAACTGTCAAACTGTCATGCTTGTGTTGAAAGACTACTAGATAAAACAGTACGCATACATACATATGTTGGCGAAACTATCACAGAGATGAGCTTAATTTGTTTTGGTACAACCAAAGAAATGGTAAGGGTTTTTTATCTCCAACTATAAGCAATTTTTTTTTTCTATAGAAGTAAAATTTTGACAAAATTTTCTAAAGAAATAAAATTTTGACCAAATTTTCTATAGAAATAAGATTTTGACAAAATTTTCTATAGAAATAAAATTTTCACCAAATTTTCTAAGAAATAAAATTTTGACAAAATTTTCTAAAGAAATAAAATCTTGACCAAATTTTCTATAGAAATAAGATTTTGACAAAATTTTCTATAGAAATAAAATTTTGACAACATTTTCTGTAGAAATAAAATTAAAAAAAAAACTTTCTGTAGAAATAAAATTTTACAAAAATTTTCTATAGAAATAGAATTTTGACATAATTTTCTATATAACATAAATAAAATTTTGATAAAAATTTCTGTAGAAATAAAATATTGACCAAATTTTCTATAGAAACAAAATTTTGCAAAAATTTTCTGTATAAATAAAATTTTGACAAAATTTTCCATAGAAATAAAATTTTGACATAATTTTCTATAGACATAAAATTTTGACAAAATTATCTATTGACATAAAATTTTAAAACAATTTTCTATCGAAATAAAATTTTGACCAATTTTTCTATACAAATAAACTCTTGACAAAATTTTCTATGGAAATAAAATTTTGACCAATTTTTCTATACAAATAAAATTTTGACATAAGCTGCTATAGAAGTAAAATTTTAATAAAATTTGTCTATAGAAATAATATCTTGACAAAAATGTTCTATAGAAATATAATTTTGAGAAATTTTTTTATAGAAACAAAATTTTCTGTACAAATATAATTTTGACAAAATTTTCGATAGAAAAAAATTTTAAATATTTTTCAATAGAAATAATATTTTGTCAAATTTTTTATAAGAATACAAATTCGAAAAATTTTCTATAGAATAAAATGTTGACAAAATCTTCTATGGAAATAAATTTTAACCAAATTTTCTATAGAAATAAAATTTTGACCAAATTTTCTATAGAAATAAAAATTTGTGGAAATTCCCTATAAAAATAAAATTAAGAGAAAATTTTATATACACCTTCAAAAAAAATCGCTTCTTTAACATATGTTCCAAACATATTTTGCAGGAAGCACATATATTATTTGATACTGCCGAAACATTAATATGTTTGTTTTGTGTGAGCATATTATATGTTTGGAAGCATTTTGAGCCCAAAAATAGTATATGCTTGGAAGAATTCCTCAAAGAATATTGTGCTCATTCCCTCACATAATTTTCACTTCCACGAAATTTTTGAGTACTTCGAATCTTTTTCTGTAATACAAATATACTGTTTTTTTTTCTATTCTCTTGGTTCCGAATGTCTATTCTCTTTATTCCGAATACTCATTCTAATATTCAAATTAAATAATATTTAGACTTAAGCATATTAAGTTTTTGGCGGTTTCACAGAAATTGCTCTCATTTCATTCTTTCGCTGTGTTATGTTGATATCTTTTTATGCAACCCTCCCGGTTTCCATCTCTATTTCTTTCTCTATACTAACTCTCTCTCTCTTCGCTCTCTGAATAAAGTATCACAACATATATATGTTTACTCGAAATTTGTAAATTTATATATGTTTACATTCGCACATACTATTTTTATGAAACATTCATGCCCCAAACATAATATATTCTAACATATTAACATATGTGTCCCAAACATTTTGTGTTAGTTTAGGAACATTACATGTTTGCACTTAAATATATTGTGTTTAAAAATTGTGCCCCAAACACATTTTGTTTATATCGGAACATATGAAAAACATATTTTTCTAACAGTGTACAAATAAAATTTTCCATAGAAATAAAATTTTGAAAAAATTTGCAATAGAAATAACATTTTGACAAAATTGTCTACGTATAAATAAAATTTTAACAAAGTGTTCTATAGATATAAAATTTTGAGCAACTTTTCTGTAGAAATAAAGTGTTGACAAAATTTTTCTATAGATATAAAATTTTGACAACATTTTCTATTGACATAAAATTTTAAAACAATTTTCTATAGAAATAAAAATTTAACAATATTGTCTATAGAAATAAAATTTTGACAAAAATTTCTATAGAAATAAAATTTTGACAAAATTTTCCATAGAAATAAAATATTGACATAATTTTCAATATAAAAATAAAATTTTGACAACATTTTCTGTAGAAATAAAATTTTACAAAAATTTTCTGTAGAAATAAAATTTTGACAAAATTTTCTGTAGAAATAAAATTTTGACAAAATTTTCTATATAAATAAAATTTTGACAAAAATTTCTGTAGAAATAAAATATTGACAAAATTTTATATAGAAACAAAATTTTGCAAAAATTTTCTGTAGAAATAAAATATTGACCAAATTTTCTATAGAAACAAAATTTTGCAAAAATTTTCTGTAGAAATAAAATTTTGACATAATTTTCTTTAGAAACAAAATGTTCTACTGACATAAAATTTTAAACCAATTTTCTATAGAAATAAAAATTTGATCAAATTTTTCTTTACAAATAAACTCTTGACAAAATTTTCTATAGAAATAAAATTTTGACCAATTTTTCTATACAAATAAAATTTTGACATAAGTTGATATAGAAGAAAATTTTAACAAAATTTGTCTAGAAATATATTATTTCTTGACAAAAATGTTCTATAGAAATATAATTTTGAGAAAATTTTTTATAGTAACAAAATTTTGACAACATTTTCTGTAGAAATAACATTTTACAAAAATTTTCTGTAGAAATAAAATTTTACAAAAATTTTCTATAGAAATAAAATTTTGACAAAATTTTCTATAGAAATAGAATTTTGACATAATTTTCTATATAAATAAAATTTTGACAAACATTTCTGTTGAAATAAAATATTTCAACAGAAATTTTATATAGAAACGAAATTTTGCAAAAATTTTCTGTAGAAATAAAATATTGACCAAATTTTCTATTGAAACAAAATTTTGCAAAAATTTTCTGAAGAAATAAAATTTTGACATAATTTTCTATAGACACAAAATTTTCTACTGACATAAAATTTTAAACCAATTTTCTATAGAAATAAAAATTTGATCAAATTTTTCTTTACAAATAAACTCTTGACAAAATTTTCTATAGAAATAAAATTTTGACCAATTTTTCTATACAAATAAAATTTTGACATAAGTTGCTATAGAAGAAATTTTTAACAAAATTTGTCTAGAAATATATTATTTCTTGACAAAAATGTTCTATAAAAATATAATTTTGAGAAATTTTTTTATAGTAACAAAATTTTGACAACATTTTCTGTAGAAATAAAATTTTACAAAAATTTTCTGTAGAAATAAAATTTTACAAAAATTTTCTATAGAAATAAAATTTTACAAAAATTTTCTATAGAAATAGAATTTTGACATAATTTTCTATATAAATAAAATTTTGACAAACATTTCTGTTGAAATAAAATATTTCAACAGAAATTTTATATAGAAACAAAATTATGCAAAAATTTTCTGTAGAAATAAAATATTGACCAAATTTTCTATTGAAACAAAATTTTGCAAAAATTTTCTGAAGAAATAAAATTTTGACATAATTTTCTATAGACACAAAATTTTCTACTGACACAAAATTTTAAACCAATTTTCTATAGAAATAAAAATTTGATCAAATTTTTCTTTACAAATAAACTCTTGACAAAATTTTCTATAGAAATAACATTTTGACCGATTTTTCTATACAAATAAAATTTTGACATAAGTTGCTATAGAAGAAAATTTTAACAAAATTTGTCTAGAAATATATTATTTCTTGACAAAAATGTTCTATAGAAATATAATTTTGAGAAATTTTTTTATAGAAACAAAATTTTCTGTAGAAATATAATTTTGAAAAAATTTTCGATAGAAAAAATTTTTAAATATTTTTCAATAGAAATAAAATTTTGTCAAATTTTTTATAAGAATAAAAATTTGACCAAATATTCTATAGAATAAAATGTTGACAATATTTTCTATAGAAATAAAATTTAACAAAATTTTCTATAGAAATAAAATTTTGACCAAATTTTCTATAGAAATAAAAATTTGCGGAAATTTCCTATAAAAATAAAATTAAGAGAAAATTTTATATACAAATAAAATTTTCCATAGAAATAAAATTTTGACCAGAACATTTGGTCAAATAAAATTTTGACAAAGTTGTCTACGTATAAATAAAATTTTAACAAAATGTTCTATAGATATAAAATTTTGAACAACTTTTCTGGAGAAATAAAATGTTGACAAAATTTTTCTATAAATATAAAATTTTAAGAACATTTTTCGAGAAAAAAAATTTTGAGAAAAATTTTTATAAAAATAAAATTGTGACAAAATTTCCAATAGAAATAAAATCTACACAACATTTTCAATAAAAATAAAATTTTCACAAAATTTTCTATACATATAAATTTTTTAACTTTTGTGTTGAAATAAAATATTGAGAAAATATTCTATAGAAATAAACTATTGAGAAAATTTTCTACAGAAGTAAAATTTTGACAAAATTTTCTATAGAAATAACATTTTGACAAAGTTGTCTACGTATAAATAAAATTTTGACAAAATTTTCTATAGAAATAAAAGTGTGACAAAATTTTCTTTAGAAATAAAATTTTGACAAAATTTTCTATAGAAATGAAATGTTGACAAAATTTTTTATAGAAATTAAATTTTGACAAAATTTTCTATAGAAATAAAATAAGTTTTTTTTTGTTTCCGTAAGGTTTTATCTAAAGTTTGGTAGATTCTTTTTGACTCGAGTGGCAACCGTGTTGATAACACTATGGTTTCATAAGGAAAAAAGTTTCTCACAATTGTAGTATTGCACGCAGAGAAGAAACATGATTGTCACAATCATATTCGAAGAGCAAAATAATATGATAGCAGCTATTTTTGCGGCGACCATGTAACATTTTAACCTGCAACCATGTTGGCTCAGTGAACATGGTTCTAAGAAATATACAATTGTCCTCATCTAAAATGTTATTATATTGATAAAAAGAATTTTGTTTCCATTAAAAGACAATGGTCACGATCTAAAATGTTATGTTATTCGTCAAAAATGTTTTTCTTCTAGTTAAAAGAACATGGTCACAACCTAAAATGTTTAGATTTTTATGAAAAAACTTTTTTCGTCGTCGAAAAAAGGACGCCACTTGAGAAAAGAAAACACAAAATCAACTTTATTTATTTGTTTTTATTTATTTATAAACTAATTCATTGTTTATTTGTATTTATAATGTCGTGCAAGCAAACTTCACATATTTTTACACACTCTAGTTTGGTTCAATTTCAACAATAAGTAATCATTCCATATTTACTTCGTGCCCATCAAATGTACAAACACAGACATCATGTAACTGCAAATAAAAATAAATTATACCATATATCAAAATGCAGAACAAAAACCAGGTATATTTTTTTCAATTACACTTTCCTTTTTTGTATTCACATAAAACCACGTGCCATTTCTGAATAAATAAATTAACACAAAACACAATAATTCCGTATTCTCCGTCCATTCCAAGAAACAATCAACACACGACTGACGCGCAAAATGAAAATCGTGTGTACCTGCTCAATGTTTTTATAAAATTCTTGTCGCTGCAAAAAAATTAAAAAATTAAATGGTCACGAAAACAATGTACATGGTCTTTATGGCCATGTAATGGTTGTAGACATGTCTATACGTAAACTATAAAAATATTTTTTTCTCTGCAAAAAAGTCAAAAAATTTAATGGTCAGATACATGATTTTCCTGACCATATAATGGTCTCAAATTCTATCATTTAAATAATAGAACATGTTTGCGGCATTTGAGAACCATTTAAATGCTTATTACCAACATATATTTTTCTCCGCTCGAAAATTATTTTTACAAAGACAAAATACATGGTTTTCGCGACAATTAAATACTCTAAATAAGCATTAAATGGATGCGGCAACCATGTCCAAACATGTTTTTTCTGTGCGTGTGGAAGCACTGGTTTGATTTTATGTTAAGACACCGATAACATTTGTAATTTTAAATATATGCGGTATCAAAACTTATGAAGGCAAGGTACACAAGGTCGTGAGTTCGATTCCTGCTACGACCGAACACCAAAAAGTTTTTCAGCGGTGGATTATCCCACCTCATTAATGGTGGTGACATTTCTGAGGGTTTCAAAGCTTCTCTAAGTTGTTTCACTGCAATGTGAAACGCCGTTCGGACTCGGCTATAAAAAGGAGGTCCCTTGTCATTGACCTTAACATGGAATCGGGCAGCAATCAGTTATAAGAGAGAAGTTCACCACTGTGGTATCACAATGGACTGAATAGTCTAAGTGAGCCTGATACATCGGGCTGCCACATAACCTAACCTAACCTAACATGGCATAAAGGTGGCACAAAACTGTAAAATGTATTAATAAGTGTCAACACTTCAAAAAAAGTTACAAATTTGCCACTAACTATGATACTGCTCCGATGATAACACCGAAGGCCTCCTTTATTGTGTCCACATTTGTAAGGCTATAATATAACATAAGTCACATGGAAATTTTGCCACTATAGAGTGGTTTCACTGTATTTTGATATACCTTAGAAAATGCATTGACCGTTTTGGCCTGGTCAAAATTTTAACATTGCTCCTGGTTGCCAAATACCCTCCCCCATTCACTTTGCCAACTTAGTGGAATAATTTAAACTGATTTGCAAAAATTTTTGTGTTCCACTTCACTAGAGTCTTTTGCTCTCCCTCATTACTCTAACATTCATTATCATTCTTTCTAGTTCTTGCATAAATTCGATAAAAATTCTAATTTTAAAATGAAACCAAAATATAATTATGACCAGGTAAAAGAATGGCAAAGTATCAACCAAAAATTCTGGAGACCGGGGGCAAGCAACGCTTATTTGGTTGCCTCTATGTACTCGCTCCAGTTAAATTATAGATTTCTCCCTAAGCCATTGATTTTGATGCCATTAAATTTCCATTAATGCCAAAAACGGAATGGGTTTTGCGTCCCACTCGACAAGAAAAAAAAAAAAGAAAATGTGTGTCAATGGGAAAAGTTGATGGTACCACAAAACTAATACCCAGTAGTCGACCGACCAAGTATTCACCCTGGGTAACCACAACAGACAACATCCATGGCCGAATCATGTTTGCCAGCTAAAGGACATGGGATCCTGCGCGTGTATGCATCAGAGAATTTGGCCAACGTTTGTTTGTTTTGCTCATTTTATTCACCCCACATCCCCACAACGAACAATGACTAGAAAACCTAGAGAGTGGCAGGTTTTGGTGACAACGTTGATGACGATGATGATGACGTTGGTGGTGGCTAGTGTGCTGCCTTTCACTGCTATTGATATTGAGGACAATGTACATTACCTTCCCGACCATTAAAAATGCTCTTCTTTTTTTATTTTGTGCGACCATAAAGCTATCATCCTCCATTCTATTCCCTGAATCATAGATTTGAGGCGCAAAAAACAATTGCTGAAATTCTCGGTTTCCATGAATTCAACATTTGAAGGTTGTTAGTTTGTTGCCATGAAAATCCCATTGTATGCAGTTTCACAATACCAGTGCCCCAGTGTATGACAGCATACAGGACAAATCGCCAGGAATCATTTCGAACATGAGTCATTGCACAACACTCCACCACAGAGATATCCTGCTGAGGGCCAACACGCGTGGATGTTTAGTGGGTGGGTGGAGAGGGGGTATTGCTCCCGTTTACATATTTAATATTTTATGCAATGACACTCAAATGTCCGATTTTCCATTTGGTTTAGTGAAAATGGATTCGAATAACTGCTGCAAACCTTAGCCCAAGTGAACCACATTGAAAGTTATGAACATGGTCATAGTAACGATGGTTTATCATTGTTACTAATTCACTCTATAGGTAATGCGACACAGAATGTAAAAAAGGTTGTTTTTGTGGAATATTTTTTCTTTTTTAAATGCTACGGAAACAAAAAGTTGCGAGGACAAATTTTATGAAATGCTTCAAGGATTTTAATCCACTTCATGTGTCAAAGGAAATTTAGTATCTGTTTTCCATTTGGTTCAACTATTATACATATAGTACAAAATAAATAAAAAAAGGACAAAATACAATATAGGCAAAATTTGCCATAGAAATAAAATCTTGACAAAATTTTCTATGGAAATAAAATTTTCCGAAAATTCTATAGAAATAAAAATTTCAGAAAATTTTCTATAGAATTAAAATTTTTCCAAAAATTTTCTATAGCAATAGAACATATTAATATGTGTTATATACATATTTGATCTTCACCAAGACCCATTTCCTTGACTAGATTGTTTTCAACAGTTTTGCTTAAAATTCTCAACAGTTGAGAGATGAGATGATAATTTCTCACCGCATATATTTAGGCATTTTATACCGCTTTAAAATTTAAATTCCTATTGACTATCCTTTCTAGCAGAAAACTCAATTTTTCTGCGAAAGCTACTTTGCTTTGTTTTTTTTTTATAACCACCACCATAAAATGGTGACGGGGGTATAATAAGTTTGTCATTCCATTTGTAACACATCGAAATATCGATTTCCGACTATATAAAGTATATATATTCTTGATCAGGGAGAATTTCTAAGACGATATAAGCATGTCCGTCTGTCCGTCTGTCTGTCTGTCTGTCTGTCTGTCTGTTGTAATCACGCTACAGCCTTCAATAATGGCGCTATCGTCCCCAAATTGGGCACAGATTAGTTTTTTGTTTGCAGGCAGGTCAAGTTCGAAGATGGGCTATATCGGTCCAACTTTTGATATAGTCCCCATATAAACCGACCTCCCGAATTGGCGTCTTGGGCCTATAAAAACCGTAGTTTTTATCAGATTTGCCTGAAATTGGAAATCCAGAGGTATTTTGGGACCATAAAGAGGCGTGTCCGTATGGTCCATGTTTTGGTATAGCCCCCATATAGACCGATCTCCCGATTTTGCTTCTTAGGTGTCTAGAAACAGTATTTTATATCCGATTTGTCTGAAATTTAAAATCTAGAGGTATTTTAGGACCATAAGGAGGTGTGTCGAAAATGGTCCGTATCGGTCCATGTTTTGGTATAGCCCCCATATAGACCGATCTCCCGATTTTGCTTCTTGCGCGTCTAGAAACAGTATTTTCTATCCGATTTGTATGAAATTGAAAATCTAGAGGTATTTTGGGACTATAAAAAGGTGAGTCGAAAATGGTCCGTATCGGTCCATGTTTTGATATAGCCCCCATATAAACCAACCTCCCGATTTGGAGTCTTGGGCCTATAAAAACCGTAGTTTTTTTCCAATTTGCCTGAAATTGGAAATATATAGAGGTATTTGAGGATCATAAAAAGGTGTGCCGAAAATGGTACCCATCGGTCCATGTTTTGGTACAGCCGCCATATAGACCGATATCCCGATTTTGCTTTTAGGGCTTCTGGAAACTATATTTACCATCCGATTTGCCTGATATTGGAAATCTAGAGGTATTTGAGGACCATAAAAAGGTGTGCTGAAAATGGTGCTCATCGGTCCATGTTTTGATATAGCCCCCATAGAGACTGATTTCCCGATTTTGCTTCTTGCGCGTCTAGAAACAGTATTTTCTATCCGATTTTCCTGAAATTGAAAATGTTACTCATCGTATTTAAATAAATGCGGAAAAATCTGCAGATTTAAGATTTTAAATCAAGGCGTAATTTCAACATATACACGATATGTTTATATTTTCTCTAAAACTCAAACAAATTTGGTTCTCATAAATCCAGAATCTTATCTGGTCTTCATAGGTAGAATCTTTAAAGTTTGTCTTCGGGACCTGGCTCGTTTGGGAGAACGATTCTACATATTATCAAGTAACCCACTACGATGAAGAGTTTTCATAGTAAACTATTATACTTGATTCATGGTGGTGGGTATTTAAAATTCGGCCCGGCCGAATTTACTGCTTTATATACTTGTTTTTTTATACCCTGCGCCACACTGTGGAACAGGGTATTATAAGTTAGTGCATATGTTTGTAACACCCAGAAGGAGACGAGATAGACACATGGTGTCTTTGGCAATAATGCTCAGGGTGGGTCCCTGAGTCGATATAACCATGTCCGTCTGTTCATCCGTCCGTCCGACCGTCTGTCTGTGAACACATTTTTGTGATCAAAGTCTAGGTCGCAATTTAAGTCCAATCGCCTTCAAATTTGGCTCATGTTCCTGTTTTGGGTCAGAATAGAACCCTATTGATTTTGGAAGAAATCGGTTCAGATTTAGATATAGCTCAAATATATATCTTTCGCCCGATATGCACTAATATGGACCCAGCAGCCAGAGTTTTATACCGATTTGCTTGAAATTTTGTACAAACATAACACTTAGCCGTATAGTCAAGTGTGCACAATTTGATTGAAATCGGTTCAGATTTAGATATAGCTCCCATATATATCTTTCGCCCGATATGGACTTACATGGCCCCAGAAGCCAGATTTTTATGCCGATTAACTTGAAATTTTGCACAAGGAGTACAATTGGTAGTATAGTCATGTGTGCTAAATTTGATTGAAATCGGTTCAGATTTAGATATAGCTCCCATATATATCTTTCGCCCGATATGGACTTATATGGCCCAAGAAGCCAGATTTTTGGCCGAATTTGGTTGAAATTTTGCACTAGGAGTACAATTAGTAGTATAGTCAAGTGTGCTAAATTTGATTGAAATCGGTTCAGATTTAGATATAGCTCCCATATATATGTTTTTCTGATTTCGACAAAAATGGTCAAAATACCAACATTTTCCTTGTTAAATCGCCACTGCTTAGTCGAAAAGTTGTAAAAATGACTCTAATTTTCCTAAACTTCTAATACATATATATCGAGCGATAAATCATAAATAAACTTTTGCGAAGTTTCCTTAAAATTGCTTCAGATTTAAATGTTTCCCATATTTATACCCTTCACCACTACTGTGGTACAGGGTATAATAAGTTTGTGCATTTGTATGTAACGCCAAGAAGGAAAAGTCTGAGACCCATCGTTTAGTATACCGATCGTCTTAGAATTAAATTCTGAGTCGATTTAGCGATGTCCGTCTGTCTGTCTGTCTGTCTGTCTGTCCGTCTGTCTGTCTGTCTGTCCGTCCGTCTGTCTGTTGATGTATTTTTGTGTGCAAAGTACAGCTCGCAGTTTTAGTCCGATTGTCCTAAAATTTGGTATAGGGTCCTGCTTCGGCTCAAAGACGATCCCTATTGATTTTGGAAAAAATCGGTTCAGATTTAGATATAGCTGCCATATATATTTTTCACCGATCTGGTCATAATTGGCGTGTATATCAACCGATCTTCCTCAAATTCCGTACATCCGAATATTTTATGAGTCTCGAAAAACTTGCAAAATATCAGCCAAATCGGTTCAGATTTAGATATAGCTCCCTTATATAGCTTTCGCCCGATTTACACTCATTTGCCCACAGAGGCCAATTTTTTGCTCCGATTTAGTTGAAATTTTGCACAGGGAGTGGAATTAGCATTGTAGCTATGTGTGCCAAATTTGGTTGAAATCGGTTCAGATTTAGATATAGCTCCCATATATAGCTGTCGCCCGATTTACACTCAAATGACCAGAGAGGCCAATTTTTTGCTCCGATTTAGTTGAAATTTTGCACAGGGAGTATAATTAGCATTGTAGCTATGCGTGCCAAATTTGGTTGAAATCGGTTCAGATTTAGATATAGCTCCCATATATATGTTTTTCTGATTTCGACAAAAATGGTCAAAATACCTTGTAAAATCGCCACTGCTTAGTCGAAAAGTTGTAAAAATGACTCTAATTTTCCTAAACTTCTAATGCATATATATCGAGCGATAAATCATAAATAAACTTTTGCGAAGTTTTCTTAAAACTGCTCCCGATTTAAATGTTTCCCATATTTTTTTACTAACATTGTGTTCCACCCTAGTGCATTAGCCGACTTAAATTTTGAGTCTATAGATTTTGTAGAAGTCTATCAAATTTTGTCCAGATCGAGTGATATTTAAATGTATGTATTTGGGACAAACCTTTATATATAGCCCCCAACACATTTGACGGATGTGATATGGTATCGAAAATTTAGATCTACAAAGCGGTGCAGGGTATAATATAGTCGGCCCCGTCCGGCTTTAGACTTCCTTACTTGTTTTATAATATCGGATGGAACTGTGACAACACGCAAAATGACATTCTTCCTCCCTCACCTTTTCTTAGTATTGTTTTAGTTTCTAAAAAAAGATTAAATTCAGAACAATTGCTGGGACACAAACAAACAAAAATTACTGTCCGGACTAGAGAGGAAAAATCTACGAAAATTTGAGCTGCCCGAGTTACTGGATAGTCCGGACTAGCGAGGGTCCAGAGTAGAAAAAAAAATATTCTATAGAAAAATGTTTCAAAAATTTTGTATAGCAATAAAATTTTGAATTTTTTGATATAATAAAAAAAGGTGGACAATTTTCTAAAGATGTAAAGTTTTCAGCAAAATTTTTATAGAAATTTCTATATTCTATAGAAACAACAGATATAGCAACATTTTCTATAGAGATAAAATTCTGAGAACGTTTTCTATAAAACTAAATTTTGAAAATTTTGATCTGTAGAAAAAAAATTTTTCAGAATATTTTTGACGAAATAAAAAAAAAAATCGATAGAGATAAAATTTTCTATAGAAATAAAATTTTCAGAAAATTTTCTATAGAAATAAAATTTTCAAAACATTTTCTATAGAAATAAAATTTTCAGAAATTTTTCAATAGAAATAAAATTTTTAGAAAATTTTCTTTAGAAATAAAATTGTTAGAAAATTTTCTATAGAAATAAAATTTTCATAAAATTTTCTATAGAAATAAAATTTTCAGACAATTTTCTATAGAAATAAAATTTTCAGAAAATTTCCTATACAATAAAATTCTGCGAATAATTTTCAAAAATTTTCTATAGAAATAATTTTTTTTATAGAAGTATAATGTTGACAACACCATTCTATGGTGGTGGGTATAAAAATATCTGAAACTGGAAACAATATTCTCTTTAAGCCGTACTTACATTGTTTTTAAATTTTTCAAGTAGTTTTGAATTCAGCGTCCCAGATAACCTTAAAAACGATATTCTGGTCTTAATCATCAGAACCACTGTTCCCCTGTGTTATATATATGAATAGAATTTTGACAATATTTTCAATAGAAATAAAATTTTTAGCAATTTTGCTAGAGAAATAAATTTTCTAGAATTTTTTCTATAGAAATAAAATTTTCAGAAAATTTCCTATAAACAAAAATAAAATACAGGTCGAAAACCTATGTTGTTAGCACCTATATAACCTGTTTATTTTCATAATTCATTATGATTGTAAATATATAAATAAATAAATAAAAATAAAATATCAGGAAATTTCCATACAAAACAATTTCCTATTTTTTATAGAAATATAATCTTATAATCAAATGTTAGCAAAAAAATTCTTTAGAAATAAAATTTTCTGAAAGTTCTGTATAAAAATTAAATTTTCCGACAATTCTTTATAAAACTAACATTTTGAAAAAAATTTCTATAGAAATAAAATTTTTCGAAAATTTTCTATGGCAATAACATATTCTATAAAAAAAAGGTTTTCCGTTGCAGTCCATTCTATAGAAATAAATTATAACGAAAACTTTCTATAGAAATAACATTTTCAGACAATTTTCTGTAGAAATAAAATTTTGAGTAAAATTTTCTATAGCAAAATTTTTTCGAAAATTTTTATTGCTATAGAGCTTGCGAAATTTTATTTCTGCAGTAATTTTTTTATTTAGAAAAAAAAAATAATAATCGAAAAAATTTGACAAAATTTTTTTTATTAATTTTCTATAGATATAACATTTTCAGAAGATTGTATATAGAAATCAAATTTTTAGAAAATTTTCTATAGAAATAAAATTTTTAGAAAATTTTCTATAGAAATACAATTTTCAATAGAAATAAACTTTTCTGAAAATTTTCTATAGAAATAAATTTTTGGAAAATTTTTCTATTAAAATAAAATTTTCAGAAAATTTTCGACTACAATAAAATTTGTGGACAATTGAGACGCCTGAAAATATGCAAAGAAAGTGCCAAAGTTCACTTGCCAAATATTTGCCGTCCACCCACAACATCAAAACTGATCCGTGCTGCAATATTCCGAACAAAAATTAAAATAAGACCCAAACCCTGTAGAACTGAGAGCTACGCTTGTCATTAAAGTTCCTTAGATGAGTTATGCATGTCGTCCCATATCGACAATATAAGTTGGTGGTTGTTTTAGCCATGTTAATATGATAACAATGTTCAGACCAACTATGTATATCTCCATTTCACTGTCATTGCCCTTTCATGACAAAGTTGGATGGATGAATCTAGCGGGCAAGCCGGCTGGTGGATGGTTTGTTAGCACCTGTTACCAAACTGAATTGTGTTAAGTTTCCAATCTGTCGTTGTCTTCAGCAACATAGGGCCCATTGACCGGGTGTGTGTGTGTGTGTGTGTTTCGGTGGCATTGATGTGGAAATAAAAGCATTTCCCTTGAACCAAAGTGAAATGTTTTAGTGGTGGTGGCGGTGGTGTTGAGGGCCAGCAACAATTTTGGTTTCATTTCAGTCAACAAAACTAACAACAATAATAAAACACCAGCTCCACTACCATCCTGACCACCACCACCTTTATCATCATCATTATCATCGCTGACTGACTTTACAATTGACAATAAACAAATGCAAATGGAAAAACTTTTTAATACAATTGTAATGTAAAACTAATTTTTTTATAAAAAAAAAACAAAAACAACAAAAATTTAGAGAAAAATAATATCAGCAGCAACAACAACAACAATAATAACAACAGTCCAGAATACATAATAATGCAAAAAAATGTAATTCCCCTCTCTTTTTATTTTCCTTTTTTTTAAAGAGCCAGAACGATATGGAAAAGTTTCTACTTTCCGTGATTGTTGTTATTCACAAGGAACGAAAACAACAACAATACCAATAATAACTCAAAAACAATCTCCAAAAGGCCGAAAGATGTAAAAAAGGCAATGGAGTAGGTATGCCATTGAAGAAAGAGAGTAAGTCAAGACGAATGCAAGGTAGTGAAATGCATAGCATTTTCGATTAACACTATGGTGGCTATAGAAATAATCGCTCCCCTAATTTATTGGCTCATGGATAAAAGAAAATCGTAACATGTTTTTAGGCGCAACGCAGACAGAGTAAAATCGTAGCATGATTTTAGGCGCAACTTGAACCGACAAAAAACTATTTTAGACTAAAAATGTCGAAAAATCGAAGTCGACTTTTGAAATTTTAGAAAATTGATTCAACAAAAAATAGTCTTATCGACTTTTGATGTTGGTCAAAATTGTCTAATTGAATTTAACGGAAAAAATCGAAAAGTTTCGTTTGAGAGGGGAATGCCACAAATTCATAAAAAATCGAAAAGAAGGACGTGAAAACTAAATTTTTTTAAAATAAAAAATTTGATATATCAAAAAAATTTTGAAAAAGAGGAAAATTATCCCTATATTTTTAATTTAAAGGCAATATTGGGAAAATTGTCCCAATATTCCATGAATGGCATCCCTACAATGGCATCATATCATCATTCAAAGTAAATGATTTAGTTATGTTTTTTTGTTTATTTGTTATTGTTGTTTGTTGACACAATATAACAAAGCATAAACATGAACTTTGGCCAAGAACTTTTTACTAAAACCAAAGAGAAAAAAAACTGAACACGAAACTTATTCCCCAGGCACTAAGGACATTTATCAGGTTTAGAAGACTTGTCACTTAATGAGATACGATTTTATGGGTCCATGGAGTAAAACTAAAGTTTTCTTATTTTTCTGTTTGGGAATTTTCATTTCTTTCTTTTGCGGACAATGAATAATTGCCGATGTCACAGACACATATTCTAAGACAAATTTGATTTCTAAATAGAGAAGAAGATGCTTTTTTTTTTGATTTAGAAACTAAAATGGAAAACGGAATTGTAAAGTTAAATATGGGAAAAACTTCTAATGCACTAGGATAAAAAATGTAATGGAGTTTTATATGTAGGAAATAAAGAAAAAATATTCTCGACTTTTGGGGAATATAGTTTGTTACTTAAAGAATATATTATTCATCAATTTTATGTTTTTTTTTTAACAAAATTTTATTTCTATTGAAAATTTTCTCAAAATTTTATTTCTATTTTGTCAAAAATTTTTTCCTATAGAAAATTTTGTCAACATTTTATTTCAATAGAAAATTTTGTCAAAATTTTATTTCTATTGAAAATTTTGTCAAAACTGTGTTCCTATAGAAAATTTTATCAAAATTTTATTTCTATGGAAAATTTTGTCAAAATTTTATTTCCATAGAAATTTTTCTCAAAATTTTATTCCTATAGACATTTTTATCTAAATGTTATTTCTATAGACATATTTATCAAAATTTATAGAAAATTTTATCAAAATTTTATTTCGATAGAAAATTTTATCAAAATTTTATTTCTATAGAAAATTTTGTCAACATTTTATTTCTACAGAAAATTTTATCAAAATTTTATTTCTATAGAAAATTTTGTCAAAATTTTATTGCTATAGAAAATTTTGTCAAAATTTTATTTCTATAGAAAATTTTATCAAAATTTTATTTCTATAGAAAATTTTGACAAAATTTTATTTCTATAGAAAATTTTGTCAAAATTTTATTTCTATAGAACATTTTGCCAATATTTTATTTCTACAGAAGATTTTTTCAACATTTTATTTGTACAGAGAATTTTCTTAAAATTTTATTTCTATAGGCATTTTCTCAAAATTTTATTTCTATAGACATTTTTCTCAAAATTTTATTTCTATAGAAAATTTTGTCAAAATTGTATTTCTATAGAAAATTTTGTCAAAATTTTATTTCTATAGAAAATTTTGTCAAAATTTTATTTCCATAGAAAATATTTTTAAAATTTTATTTCTATAGAAAATATTTTTAAAATTTTATTTCTATAGAAAATATTTTTAAAATTTTATTTCTATAGAAAATTTTGTCAAAATTCTATTTTTATAGTAATTTTTTTTGTTTCAAAATTTTATTTCTATCGAAAATTTTTTCAAAATATTATTTCTATAGACATTTTCTCAACAAATTTTTTATAGACATTTTTCGCACAATTTTATTTCTATAGAAATGTTTGTCAAAATTCTAGTTTTTTATTTCTATGGAAAATTTTGTCAACATTTTATTTCTATAGAACATTTTCTCATTTTCTCAATTTTTCTAAAAATTTTGTTTCTATAGAAATTTTTGGCAACATTTTATTGCTATAGACAATTTTATTGCTATACGAGTATTGCTATACGAATTTTGTCAAAATTTTATTTCTATAGAAAATTTTGTCAAAATTTTATTTCTTTAGAAAATTTTGTCAAAATTTTATTTACTTAGAAAATTTTGTCAAAATTTTATTTCTATAAAATTTTTGTCAAAATTTTATTTCTATAGAAAACTTTCTCAAAATTTTATTTCTATAAAAAATTTTCTCAACATTTTATTTCCATAGAAAATTTGGTCAAAATTTTATATCTATAGAATATATTTTTAAAATTTTATTTCTATAGAAAATTTTGTCAAAATTCCATTTCTATAGACATTAAAAAAAAAATAATAATTTAAAATTTATTTCTATAGAAATATTTATCAAAATTCTATTTTTTTATTTCTATAGAAAATTTTGTCAAAATTTTATTTCTATAGAAAATTTTGTCAAAATTTTATTTCTATAGAAAACTTTCTCAAAATTTTATTCGTATAGACATTTTTCTCAAAATTTCATTTCTATAGAAAATTTTGGAAAAATTTTATTGCTATAGAAAATTTTGGAAAATTTGTATTTCTATAGAAATTTCTGTCAAAATTTTATTTCTATAGAAAATTTTGTCAAAATTTTATTTCTTTAGAAAATTTTGTCAAAATTTTATTTTTATAAAAAATTTTGTCAAAATTTTATTTCTATAGTAAACTTTCTCAAAATTTTATTTCTATAAAAAGTTTTCTCAACATTTTATTTCTATAGAAAATTTTATCAACATTTTATTTCTATAGAAAATATTTTTATAATTTTATTTCTATAGAAAATACTTTTAAAATTTTATTTCTATAGTAAATTTTGTCAAAATTCTATTTTATAGTCAATTTTTTTTTCAAAATTTTATTTCTATAGACATTTAAAAACAAAAAATTTAATTCAAAATTTATTTCTATAGAAATATTTGTCAAAATTCTATTTTTTTTATTTCTATGGAAAATTTTGTCAAAATTTTATTTCGATAGAAAATTTTGTCAAAATTTTATTTCTATAGAAAGTTTTGTCAAAATTTTATTTCGATAGAAAATTTTGTCAAAATTTTATTTCTATAGAAAATTTTGTCAAAATTTTATTTCTATAGAAAATTTTCTCAAAATTTTATTTCTATAGAAAATTTTGTCAAAATTTTATTTCTATAGACAATTTTGTCAAAATTTTATTTCTATAGAAAATTTCGTCAAAATTTTATTTCTATAGATAATTTTGTCAAAATTTATTTCTAAAAATAAAAATTATAAAAGAAATTCGCCAATTACGAGGACATTCCCAATACTGGCAACAGTGGGTACTAGAAGTAAACGATTCATTCACTATGCTGGAAGGCTCTAACGATAGCCATTCTTCATTTCTGAATGCAATATAGAAAAATGCTTTTGAAAGCTTGTGAACAATAATATGAACTGTCGCAGTTTCGTGAAAATATAACCGATTTACCCACGACAAGCATTTGCCATTATTACCCTTAATTGTTTTCGTTTTCCTCTCAATTTATTGTTAATGAAATTTGGAAAAAGGTTTTTTTTGTGTGAAAGCTATTGAATTCGGAAGAAATCGGATCAAATTTAGATATAGCTCCCATATATATGTATCGCCCGATTTCGACAAATTGGATCACATTGTCCCTTTTTACTAAGCGATCGTTCTACTTCACTTACTTGTTTTTGTATTAAATACGACGCATCCATTTCCTTTTATTTTTATTTCACACCATTGTTCTTGAATTCACCACAAGGGACCAAAGGAAATCTTTGGTGAATAGCCATATTACAAAGTTCATTATTAAAATGTATTGTTGTTCGATATAAATTAACTTTTATTTTGTATCGGTAAACATACATACGCTCATCTGTTTGCACACGTGCACACACACACACACACAGGGCCACAACTCAAAGAAATAAAGGACATCCATTTACAGAAGTAAACACTCACGCACAGACATAATCATACAAATATACAAGCTCTTATCAAAGGATAATGATACAGAATAAACATTTACATTTACAAATAAACTATCGATAATATCATGTACTACACTCACATACATTTACAATGGGGACGTACATGGATACTGTGTGGAAAGTTGTCCATACACTGAAAAAAAAGTTGTGACAGCTTCCAGGGATTTTGTCTTTACACTAATAATTTCGACATTGATTGCGAGCCAAAGAGGCGGAGAATTGAATTAAGGATATTTCTAGGACACAAGTCTTTCTATATTTGAATTTTGCGTACTTGATCCTGGGTAACACATTGAAAAAAAAAAATTCTATAGAAATAAAATTTTAGAATATTTTACAAATTTTACAAAAAAATCTATAGAAATAAAATGTTAACAAAATGTTATATAGAAATAAAATTTTTTCTGTTCCTCGAGCTTGCAAAAACATGAATTTATTATGAAAAAAAAATTGTAATAATTTTCTATAGAAATAAAATTTGTTTCCATAGAAGTAAAATTTTTACAAAATTTACAAAAAAAATTAACAACTTGTATTATAGAAATTAACTTTTGACAAAACGTTTTATAACATAGAAACAAAATTTTGACAAAATTTTCTATAGAAATAAAAATTTGGTTAAGCTTTCTATAGAATTAGGAGCCACCATGGTGCAATGGTTAGCATGTCCGCCTTGCATACACAAGGTCGTGGGTTCAATTTTTTTTCTATAGAAATAAAAGTTTGACAAAATTTTCCATAGCAATAACATTTTTTGAAAATTTTCTATAGAAACAAAATTTTCTATGTAAATAAAATTTTGACAAAATTTTCTATACAAATAAAATTTTGACAAAATTTTCTATAGAAATAAAAATTTGACTAAAAAAATTTCTATAGAAATAAAATTTTGCAAAAATTTTCTATAGAATTAAAATTTTAAGTAAATATTCTATGGAAATAAAAGTTTGACAAAACCTTCCATAGCAATAAAATTTTAGATAATTTTTCTTTGTAATTAAGTTTTCTACATAAATGAAATTTTGACAAAAGTTAAAAAAATGTTTTTTTGACAACATTTTTTATAGAAATTAAATTTTGACAAAATTTTGTATAGAAATAAAAGTTTGGCAAAAAAATTCTATAGAAATAAAATTTTTCAAAAATTTTCTATAGAACTAAAATTTTGCAAAAAATTCTATATTAATAAAATTTTGCAAAAATTTTCTACAGAATTAAAATTTTAAGTAAATTTTCTATGGAAATAAAAGTTTGACAAAATTTTAACTTTTGACAAAACGATTTATAACATAGAAACAAAATTTTGACAAAATTTTCTATAGAAATAAAAATTTGGTTAAGCTTTCTATAGAATTAGGAGCCACTATGGTGCAATGGTTACCATGTCCGCCTTGCATACACAAGGTCGTGGGTTCAATTCCTTTTCTATAGAAATAAAAGTTTGACAAAATTTTCCATAGCAATAACATTTTTTGAAAATTTTCTATAGAAACAAAATTTTCTATGTAAATAAAATTTTGACAAAATTTTCTATACAAATAAAATTTTGACAAAATTTTCTATAGAAATAAAAGTTTGACAAAAAAATTTCTATAGAAATAAAATTTTGCAAAAATTTTCTATAGAATTAAAATTTTAAGTAAATATTCTATGGAAATAAAAGTTTGACAAAACCTTCCATAGCAATAAAATTTTAGATAATTTTTCTTTGTAATTAAGTTTTCTACATAAATGAAATTTTGACAAAAGTTAAAAAAATGTTTTTTTGACAACATTTTTTATAGAAATTAAATTTTGACAAAATTTTGTATAGAAATAAAAGTTTGGCAAAAAAATTCTATAGAAATAAAATTTTGCAAAAATTTTCTATAGAACTAAAATTTTGCAAAAAATTCTATATTAATAAAATTTTGCAAAAATTTTCTACAGAATTAAAATTTTAAGTAAATTTTCAATGGAAATAAAAGTTTGACAAAATTTTAACTTTTGATAAAACGTTTTATAACATAGAAACAAAATTTTGACAAAATTTTCTATAGAAATAAAATTTTGGTTAAGCTTTCTATAGAATTAGGAGCCACTATAGTGCAATGGTTAGCATGTCCGCCTTGCACACAAAAGTTAGTGGGTTCAATTCCTTTTCTATAGAAATAAAAGTTTGACAAAATTTTCCATAGCAATAACATTTTTTGAAAATTTTCTATAGAAACAAAATTTTCTATGTAAATAAAATTTTGACAAAATTTTCTATACAAATAAAATTTTGACAAAATCTAAAAATCTATAGAAATAAAAGTTTGACAAAAAAATTTCTATAGAAATAAAATTTTGCAAAAATTTTCTATAGAATTAAAATTTTAAGTAAATATTCTATGGAAATAAAAGTTTGACAAAACCTTCCATAGCAATAAAATTTTAGATAATTTTTCTTTGTAATTAAGTTTTCTACATAAATGAAATTTTGACAAAAGTTAAAAAAATGTTTTTTTGACAACATTTTTTATAGAAATTAAATTTTGACAAAATTTTGTATAGAAATAAAAGTTTGGCAAAAAAATTCTATAGAAATAAAATTTTGCAAAAATTTTCTACACAATTAAAATTTTAAGTAAATTTTCTATGGAAATAAAAGTTTGACAAAATTTTCCATAGCACTAAAATTTTGACAAAATTTCCGATAGAAATAACATTTTGGCAAAATTTTCTATAGAAATAAAAGTTGGACAAAAAAATTCTAGAGAAATAAAATTTTGCAAAAATTTTCTATAGGTCTAAAATGTTGACTAAATTTTCTATAGAATTAAAATTTTAGGTAAATTTTCTATGGAGATAGAAATATGACAAAATTTTTCATAGCAATAGCATTTTTAGAAAATTTTCTATGTAAATAAAATTTTGACAAAATTTTCCAAAAAATGGGGTTTTGACAATATTCGATAGTAATAAACTTTTGACCACTTTTTCTATAGAATTACAATTTTGACAAAAATTTTACAGAAATAAAATTTTAACAAACTTTTCTATAGAAACAAAATTTGACAAAATTTTCCATAGAATTAAAACTTTAACAAAATTTTTATAGAAATAAAATCTTGAGAAATTTTTCTATAGGAATAAAATCCTCACAAAATGTTTATATAGAAATAAAATTTTGACATTTTCTATAGAAATAAAAAAAAGTTCTACACATTTGCAATTCAAGGGAATTTGATACACCCAAAAAAAATGGTATTGAAAATAAAGTTGAAAATTTATAAAATAAAATAGTAAAGCATTTCTTTCGAAGAAAAATAAAATTGTGGACAATTCTGAGTGTTATACATCCATTTTTTTGCCAGTTGTCTTCTAAGAAATCAGGAAAACCAGCCGCCGTATACAGATTACTCTTCACCACCACAATGTGAGCTCCCACACATCGGCTGAAAGAACTGTTTTTTCGAAGACTCAAAACAACGATTTAATCATCCGCCGTATAGTCCTGACTTGGCAACGAATGACTTCTTGTTATTCCCGAAAAATGTAAGTTTAGAGATCAACGTTTTTCGATACCTGAAGAACCGGTTGATGCGTTCAGGCAGAGTGTTTTGGAGATATCTCGATCAGAGTGGCAAAAGTGCCACGACAATTGGCTCAAATGCATATAAAAGTTCATAGATCTTAATGGCGAATAGTTTGTTCCCTAATTCCCAAATATAAAAGGCAATCATCGTAGTCACTTATTTGCAAGATCCATACAGAACCTTTGGTCGTTCAAATTTAAAGAAAGAAGGGTGAAAATTTCAAATTGCACGTTATGAACAGACGGATAAACGGATACACAGAGAACAAGAATTGTATATTGTCGTTTTTTAGGGGCAATATGAAACCCTATTTAGTACAGATATATTCACTGATGGCATTATGGTGACGCGTAAAAATCAAGATTTAAAATTTTGATCATATTGATAAGATTTTTTCATAGAATTTCCCTTATCTTTCATTCCTATGGTAATGCATCATTGATATACTCGTACATACACACTCTAAATTTAATTTGGAATTCCTGTAGATACCCTCAGAAGAGATATATTTTGGTCAATAAATAATTAAATCCAATGGGAAATTCAAGTAAACAACCGGAAAAAGCAACAAGGGACAGGCAAAACGAAAACCCCATTGACCGTATGAGCAATCGACAGTAGAATAATACAATGTTGCCTATATGTATCGTTGTCCTACAATCGTATGCGTGTGTAATGGTATTATCCTGTTACAGCATTGATGAGTTACACAAACCAACACAAAGCACTTGCGGCATTATCATGGGATTGTTTTTTTTTTTTTTTTTTTGGGAGAAAAATGTCATAAAATCGGAAAAATACAAACAAATTATCATTGTAATGAAACATCAACGTGTGAACCAGCATGGGTATTTGTAACCATAAAGCTTGCACTATTGTTATGCTCTTGAATAATTTGCCGGTAGGCCTTAGTTGAAGTTTATTTAATATCGAGAAAGTTCTCAGTATGAAGGACAATATATTCTTGACAACATTTTGACTCAGATTTGGGACAATAGATATCATAGTGCAATGGTTTTAAAGTTGGTCTTTCTTACGTCAACACAATATCTTACAATATCAGATTCCGTCGAATGCGAAAATTATTAGTTTATGTGGTAAAATCTCAGAATAAAATTATGTAACACATTTCAAAAGTATGTGCCCACCTAAAAGTAGGCTACATTATAAATGTATAAAATTTTGACAAAATGTTTATAGAAACAAAATTTTGAAAAAAAAATAAAATTTCAACAAAATATTCTAAAGAAATAAAATTTTCACAAAATTTTTATACCCTGCACCACACTGTGGAACAGGGTATTATAAGTTAGTGCATATGTTTGCAACACCCAGAAGGAGACGAGATAGACACATGGTGTCTTTGACAAAAATGCTTAGGGTGGGCTCCTGAGTCGATATAGCCATGTCCGTCTGTCCGTGAACACATTTTTGTAACCAAGGGATTAGGTAGTAATTTAAGCCCAATCGACTTCGCATTTGCCACAAGTATGTGTTTTGGGTCAAAATGGAACCCTATTGATTTTGGAAGAAATCGGTTCAGATTTAGATATAGCTCCCATATATATCTTTCGCCCGATATGCTCTTATACGGCCCCAGAAGCCTGAGTATTACCCCAATTTGGTTGAAATTTTGCACTAGGAGTACAATTAGTAGTATAGTCACATGTGCAAAATTTTTTTGAAATCGGTTCAGATTTAGATATAGCTCCCATATATATCTTTCGCCCGATTTGGACTAATACGGTCCCAGAAGCCAGAATTTTACTCCAATTTGGTTGAAATTTTGCACAGGGAGTAGAATTAGCATTGTAGCTATGCGTGCCAAATTAGGTTGAAATCGGTTCAGATTTTGATATATCTCCCATATATAGCTTTCGCCCGATTTACACTCATATGACCACAGAGGCCAATTTTTTACTCCGATTTAGTTGAAATTTTGCACAGGGAGTAAAATTAGCATTGTAGCTATGCGTGCCACATTTGGTTGAAATCGGTTCAGATTTAGATATAGCTCCCATATATAGCTTTCGCCCGATTTACACTCATATGACCACAGAGGCCAATTTTTAACTCCGATTTAGTTGAAATTTTGCACAGGGAGTAGAATTAGCATTGTAGCTATGCGTGCCAAATTAGGTTGAAATCGGTTCAGATTTTGATATATCTCCCATATATAGCTTTCGCCCGATTTACACTCATATGACCACAGAGGCCAATTTTTTACTCCGATTTAGTTGAAATTTTGCACAGGGAGTAAAATTAGCATTGTAGCTATGCGTGCCACATTTGGTTGAAATCGGTTCAGATTTAGATATAGCTCCCATATATAGCTTTCGCCCGATTTACACTCATATGACCACAGAGGCCAATTTTTAACTCCGATTTAGTTGAAATTTTGCACAGGGAGTAGAATTAGCATTCTAGCTATTCGTACCAAATTTGGTTGAAATCGGTTCAGATTTAGATATAGCTCCCATATATAGCTTTCGCCCGATTTACACTTATATGACCACAGAGGCCAATTTTTTGCTCCGATGTAGTTGAAATTTTGCACAGGGAGTAGAATTAGCATTGCAGCTATGCGTGCCAAATTTGGTTGAAATCGGTTCAGATTTTGATATATCTCCCATATATAGCTTTCGCCCGATTTACACTCATATGACCACAGAGGCCAATTTTTAACTCCGATTTAGTTGAAATTTTGCACAGGGAGTAGAATTAGCATTGTAGCTATGCGTGCCAAATTTGGTTGAAATCGGTTCAGAATTAGATATATCTCCCATATATAGCTTTCGCCCGATTTACACTTATATGACCACAGAGACCATTTTTTAACTCCGATTTAGTTGAAATTTTGCACAGGGAGTATAATTAGCATTGCAGCTATGCGTGCCAAATTAGGTTGAAATCGGTTCAGATTTTGATATATCTCCCATATATAGCTTTCGCCCGATTTACACTCATATGACCACAGAGGCCAATTTTTAACTCCGATTTAGTTGAAATTGTGCACATGGAGTAGAATTAGCATTGTAGCTATGCGTGCCAAATTTGGTTGAAATCGGTTCAGATTTAGATATATCTCCCATATATAGCTTTCGCCCGATTTACACTTTTATGACCACAGAGACCAATTTTTTGCTCCGATGTAGTTGAAATTTTGCACAGGGAGTAGAATTAGCATTGCAGCTATGCGTGCCAAATTTGGTTGAAATCGGTTCAGATTTAGATATATCTCCCATATATAGCTTTCGCCCGATTTACACTTATATGACCACAGAGACCCTTTTTTAACTCCGATTTAGTTGAAATTTTGCACAGGGAGTATAATTAGCATTGCATCTATGCGTGCCAAATTAGGTTGAAATCGGTTCAGATTTTGATATATCTCCCATATATAGCTTTCGCCCGATTTACACTCATATGACCACAGAGGCCAATTTTTAACTCCGATTTAGTTGAAATTTTGCACAGGGAGTAGAATTAGCATTGTAGCTATGCGTGCCAAATTTGGTTGAAATCGGTTCAGAATTAGATATATCTCCCATATATAGCTTTCGCCCGATTTACACTTATATGACCACAGAGACCATTTTTTAACTCCGATTTAGTTGAAATTTTGCACAGGGAGTTCAGATTTTGATATATCTCCCATATATAGCTTTCGCCCGATTTACACTCATATGACCACAGAGGCCAATTTTTAACTCCGATTTAGTTGAAATTTTGCACATGGAGTAGAATTAGCATTGTAGCTATGCGTGCCAAATTTGGTTGAAATCGGTTCAGATTTAGATATATCTCCCATATATAGCTTTCGCCCGATTTACACTTTTATGACCACAGAGGCCAATTTTTTGCTCCGATGTAGTTGAAATTTTGCACAGGGAGTAGAATTAGCATTGCAGCTATGCGTGCCAAATTTGGTTGAAATCGGTTCAGATTTAGATATATCTCCCATATATAGCTTTCGCCCGATTTACACTTATATGACCACAGAGACCCTTTTTTAACTCCGATTTAGTTGAAATTTTGCACAGGGAGTATAATTAGCATTGCATCTATGCGTGCCAAATTAGGTTGAAATCGGTTCAGATTTTGATATATCTCCCATATATAGCTTTCGCCCGATTTACACTCATATGACCACAGAGGCCAATTTTTAACTCCGATTTAGTTGAAATTTTGCACAGAGTGTAGAATTAGCCTTGTAACTATGCGTGCCAAATTTGGTTGAAATCGGTTCAGATTTAGATATAGCTCCCATATATATGTTTTTCTGATTTCGACAAAAATGGTCAAAATACCAACATTTCCCTTGTAAAATCGCCACTGCTTAGTCGAAAAGCTGTAAAAATAACTCTAATTTTCCTAAACTTCTATTACATATATATCGAGCGATAAATCATAAATAATGGTTTGTGAAGTTTCCTTAAAATTGCTTCAGATTTAAATGTTTCCCATATTTTTTACTAACATTGTGTTCCACCCTAGTGCATTAGCCGACTTAAATTTTGAGTCTATAGATTTTGTAGAAGTCTATCAAATTCTGTCCAGATCGCGTGATATTTAAATGTATGTATTTGGGACAAACCTTTATGTATAGACCCCCAACACATTTGACGGATGTGATATGGTATCGAAAATTTAGATCTACAGAGTGGTGCAGGGTATAATATAGTCGGCCCCGCCCGACTTCAGACTTTCCTTACTTGTTATAGAAATAAAAATTTGACAAAATTTTCTATAGAACTAAAGTTTTGATAAAATTTTCTATAGAGAACTAAAATTTTAACAAAATTTTCTTTGGAAATAAAATTGTGAGAAAATTTTCCATAGAAATAAAATTGTGACAAAATTTTCTATAGAAATAAAATTTCGACAAAATTTTCCATAGAAATAACATTTTGTCAACATTTTCTACTGAAATAAAATTTTGACAAAATTTTCTAAAAATGCAATATAAACAAATTTGTCATATGGTCTTTCTTTCTGCAAATTTGGCATATTGTATTTCTTCGGATCAAATACAATCGATATTGACTTTGGAAAAATAGGTTCAGGCTTAGATATAGCTGCCATATACTTATCTACCACCGATCGTCTTCAAATTTCGTACATGGAAATATTTTGTGCGTCCCGTAAAACCTGCAAAATATCAGCTAAATGGATTCAGCGTTAGATATAGTTCCCATATAGACCTTTCGCCCGGCATGCATTTGTATGCACCAAAGGCTACAGTTTTTATATTGATTTGCTTCAAATTTTCACAGGGAGTACTATTGATGGTATCGTCAAGTATGCCAAATATGGTTTAAATCGGTTCAGTTTTAAATATAGCTCCCTCGCCCCACTTTAGACTTTCATTACAAGTTTTGTTTTTTTTTGTTTTTATTAATTTAAGTTGGTACTGAATGGGTTAATTTAGATTTTTTGCTTTGTATTTCAAATGATTCCGAAACCTAGCATCATCTTCAAAAGTCCTCTCGCATTCCTCACTATTGTATAAAACCTAAGTGTAATGCTCCAGGGTATAAAAATCCAAATATTGTTCGATAGCTTTTGGTATGCTCGATACTGATTGTGTCACACATAAAGTAATTTATGCACAAATACCAGGGAATTGGAGATGAATATGTGAATACGTGTGTGTGTGTTCGTGTATAAAGTGAATGTGTTCGGGTGAGTGAAACTGTTTTTATCTTAAGTGAATGTTAAAGAGCTTTCAACTTTTTTGGGTTTTATATATTTAATAACCAAAATATAGACGTTCGTTACTGAAATGTGTATCAGCGAAAAAAATATATTCGCATGTCATATATATGTCTTGTTCCTGAATTATCATTTTTTTTATAAAAATATTAACAATTGTAATAAACCTTTCCTCTCTTTTCTTTCAGGTATAATTCTACAATGCTTGATTTTTACTGTAAATAGGTAGGAACTGTATGCTTAAATTCAACATAAACTTTGTTTTTTGAATAAATGAATAGAATAACATTTTTCTATTTCTTATTTATTTTATGTGCAAAAAATATTCTGCATTTCATTAAAGAAACTTCTCTATAATAAATATCTATATTTATGCACATTCGTTCAGAAAGATGGACATCCCAGGATCGAGGTTCTTCAGCATGTCCTTCCGAAGGTGGATTGATGTATATCTCGCATGACAAATTTTTGTCAAGATTTTGTATTTATAGAAAATTTTGTCCAAATTTTATTTCTATAGAAAATTTGGGAAAATTTTATTTCTAAAGAAACTGTTGGCAACATTTTATACCTAAAGAAACTTTTGTCAAATTTTTTTTCTATAGAAAATTTTGTCAACATTTTATTTCCATAGAAAATTGTGTCAAAAATTTTTTTTTTTTTATAGAAAATTTTCTCAACATTTTATTTCTATAGAAATTTATGGCT
The DNA here is from genome assembly GCF_050003625.1 of Haematobia irritans. NCBI lineage: Eukaryota > Metazoa > Arthropoda > Insecta > Diptera > Muscidae > Haematobia > Haematobia irritans. The sequence continues at coordinate 21,854,734 of NC_134397.1, forward strand.
AATTTCTTCTCCTGATTTTTATACACAAGTTATAAGGGGTGTTCATAGAGGATAACAAACGTTCTATAGGCTACATATATGTTTGGAATTTGCATATTAATTTTAGTAGTCAGGCAAGACTTGGACTGGGTTCTAAATCATTGCACTCCTGCATTGATACCAAGGCGTGGTAATTTAAGTACTAATTGTAAGAATAACATATTTGAGACATTTTATAAACACTTTAACGATTTGAAAACCACGAAAACGTCTATGAAATATCAATTTTTAGAATGGTATTTGTGCGCCTAAAATTATGCTACAATTCAAATTTATTTGCCAGCCTAAAAGTATGCTACAGTTTCGCCTGACATTTTTCTAACTAAGCAAACTGTGTTGTTTCCAATGTTGTTTCTTGTCATTTTGGATATGCTGAATTGATTTTTTGGTCTAGGTAAAACCACTTTGGCAGCATTCAATGTGTCCAATTTTGACAAAATTTTTGATAAAAATAAAATTTTGTCAAAATTTTATTTCTATAGAAATTTTTGTTAAAATTTCATTTCTATAGAAATTTGTGTCAAATTTTTATTTCTATAGAAAAATATTGTTAAAATTTTATTTCTATAGAAAAATTTGTTAAAATTTTACATTTTACTCAAAATTTTATTTATATAGAAAATTTAGTCATCATTTTATTTCTATAGAAAATTTTGTCGAAATTTTATTTTTTTTTAGTAAATTTTGTCAAAACTTTATTTCTATAGAAAATTGTGTCAAAATTTTATTTCTATAGAAAATTGTGTCAAAATTTTATTTGTATAGAAAATTGTGTCAAAATTTTATTTCTATAGAAAATTGTATCAAAATTTTATTTGTATAGAAATTTTATTTCTATAGAAAATTTTGTCAAAATTTTATTTCGATAGAAAATTTTGTCAAAATTTTATTTCTATAGAAAATTTTGTCAAAATTTTATTTCTATAGAAAATTTTTTCAAAATGTTATTTCTTTAGAAAATTTTTCAAAATTTTATTTCTATAGAAAATTTTGTTAAAATTTTATTTCTATAGAAAAATTTTTTAAAAATTTATTTCTATAGAAAAATTTGTTAAAATTTTACTTCTATAGAATTTTTTTTTTCAAAATTTTATTTATATAGAAAATTGTGTCTAAATTTTATTTCTGTAGAAAATTGTGTCAAAATTTTACATTTTGTAAAATTGTACTCCTATAGAAAATTTTATCAAAATTTTATTTCTATATAATTTTTTTTGAAATTTTATTTTTTTAGAAAATGTTGTCAAAATTTTATTTCTATAGAAAATTTTGTCAAAATTTTATTCCTAAAGAATTTTTTTCTCGAAATTTTATTTTTTTTAAGAAAATTTTGTCAAAAAATTTTTTTTATAGAAAATGTTGTCAAAATTTTATTTCTATAGAAAATTTCGTTAAAATTTTATTTCTATAGAAAAATTTTTTAAAATTTTATTTCTATAGAAAAATTTGTTAAAATTTTACTTCTATAGAATTTTTTTTTTTTAATTTTATTTATAAAGAAAATTTTGTCATTTTATTTCTATAGAAAATTTTGTCAAAATATTATTTCTGTAAAAAATTTTGTCAGAACTTTATTTCTATAGAAAATTTTGTCATAATTTTCTTTCTATACAAAATTGTGTCAAAATTTTATTTCTATAGAAAAATTTGTTAAAATTTTAGTTCTATAGAAAAATTTGTTAAAATTACTTCTATAGAAAATTTTTATTTCTATAGAAAAATATTGTTAAAATTTTATTTCTATAGAAAAATTTATTAAAATTTCACATTTTACTCAAGATTTTATTTATATAGAAAATTTAGTCATCATTTTATTTCTATAGAAAATTTTGTCGAAATTTTATTTTTTTTTTAGAAAATTTTGTCAAAATTTATTTCTATAGAAAATTGTGTCAAAATTTTATTTCTATAGAAAATTGTGTCAAAATTTTATTTGTATAGAAAATTGTGTCAAAATTTTATTTCTATAGAAAATTGTGTCAAAATTTTATTTGTATAGAAATTTTATTTCTATAGAAAATTTTGTCAAAATTTTATTTCGATAGAAAATTTTGTCAAAACTTTATTTCTATAGAAAATTTTGTCAAAATTTTATTTCTATAGAAATTTTATTTCTATAGAAAATTTTGTCAAAATGTTAATTCTTTAGAAAATTTTTCAAAATATTATTTCTATAGAAAATTTTGTCAAAATTTTATTTCTATAGAAAATTGTGTTAAAATTTTATTTCTGTAGAAAAATTTTTTAAAACTTTATTTCTATAGAAAAATTTGTTAAAATTTTACTTCTATAGATTTTTTTTTCAAAATTTTATTTATATAGAAAATTGTGTCTAAATTTTATTTCTGTAGAAAATTGTGTCAAAATTTTATATTTTGTAAAATTGTACTCCTATAGAAAATTTTGTCAAAATTTTATTTCTATATATTTTTTTTTTGAAATTTTATTTTTTTAGAAAATGTTGTCAAAATTTTATTTCTATAGAAAATTTTGTCAAAATTTTATTCCTAAAGAATTTTTTTTTCGAAATTTTATTTTTTTTTTAAGAAAAATTTGTCAAAATTTTATTTTTATAGAAAATGTTGTCAAAATTTTATTTCTATAGAAAATTTTGTTAAAATTTTATTTCTATAGAAAAATTTTTTAAAATTTTATTTCTATAGAAAAATTTGTTAAAATTTTACTTCTATAGAATTTTTTTTCAAAATTTTATTTATATAGAAAATTTTGTCATTTTATTTCTATAGAAAATTTTGTCAAAATATTATTTCTGTAAAAAATTTTGTCAGAACTTTATTTCTATAGAAAATTTTGTCATAATTTTCTTTCTATACAAAATTGTGTCAAAATTTTATTTCTATAGAAAAATTTGTTAAAATTTTAGTTCTATAGAAAAATTTGTTAAAATTACTTCTATAGAAAATTTTTATTTCTAAAGAAAATTTTGTCAACATTTTATTTCTATAGAAAATATTGTCGATATTTTTTAGACAATTTTGTCAAATTTTTTTTATAGAAAATTTTGTAAAAATTTTATTTCTATAGAAAACTTTGTCAAAATTTTATTTATATAGAAAATGTTGTCAAAATATTATTTCTATAAAAAATTTTGTCAGAACTTTATTTCTATAGAAAATTGTGTCTAAATTTTATTTCTGTAGAAAATTGTGTCAAAATTTTATATTTTGTAAAATTGTACTCCTATAGAAAATTTTGTCAAAATTTTATTTCTATAAATTTTTTTTTTGAAATTTTATTTTTTTAGAAAATGTTGTCAAAATATTATTTCTATAGAAAATTTTGTCAAAATTTTATTCCTAAAGAATTTTTTTTCGAAATTTTATTTTTTTTAGAAAATTTTGTCAAAATTTTATTTTTTTAGAAAATGTTGTCAAAATTTTATTTCTATAGAAAATTTTGTTAACATTTTACTTCTATAGAAAAATGTTGTCAAAATTTTATTTCTATAGAAATTTTTGTCAAAATTTTATTTCTATAGAAAATTTTGTTGAAATTTTCTGTTTTTAGAAAATTTTGTCAAAATTTTATTTTCTTAGAATTTTTTTTTTCGAAATTTTATTTTTTTAGAAAATTTTGTCGAAATTGTATATTTTTAGAAAATTTTATTTCTTTAGAAAATTTAGTTTCAATGAAATTCAATGAAATGGAAATAAAATAATTCAATCATATATAATTTGAAGAAAACGAGTTCACCATTCTGATTAGTTCCATTAGTCCGTGTTTTCTCTTTACAAAGAATTGTGCCACTTTTCTTAAACTTTTATGTCACCTTATATTGAGATTGCTACCTTTTGTGCCACTTTTTAGAATTTCGCACAGCACGCTGACTGCGGGTGCCAAGTCGTCCATTGTTATCGTTGAGAATTTCTAAAAAGTGTAACACTTATAACTTTTGAAGTAGCATTCTGGTTTCATAAAGGAAATTTAGAGATTGTCGATGAAATGGAACTATAATAATTGATAGATTCATTAGCATATATAATTTGATCATAGTGTTTTTGATGAAATTTTCTACAAAAATATAATTTTGCAAAAAATTTTTTAGAAATTTCTATGGAAATAAAATTTTGAGAAATTTTTATAAAGAAATAAAATGTAGCAAAAATTTTCTATAGAAATAAAATTTTGCAATTTTTTTTTAGAAATAACATTTTGCAAACATTTCTATTCTATAGAAATAAATTTTGCAACAAGTTTCTATAGAAAAAAAAATAATTGATAGATTCATTAGCATATATAATTTGATCATAGTGTTTTCATTGAAATAATTTTTTTTAGTATTTTTCCTTGGCAAAAAAGGGTGACACTTTTTGTGCAACTTTTTTTTTCAAATAAGTATGCAATCGGGACATCGCCCACAAAAACCGGCACTGATTCGGTTGTTTTGTAAGCAGTTGGTACTGCATCTCTCTCTTACAATCCTATTGAAATAGTGCTCCATCTTTTGCTGGGATCGATTGAAAAAAGTGGCAAAATTCTCCAATAAAGTGATATAGCTGTAACACTGCTTGTACGAAATCCAGCCGCTAGCTTCGTCACTCTAGGATCGATACCAGGTCTGGGCTAAAACCATATTGAAATAAGCGATTTGGCAACAATTTGCAATCTCTGAATGTCTATTCGCTTCATTGCTTTTCAAATTGTTGCAATATATACAACAAAGTGCATAATGTAGGCATGCATACTTCCATTTAGATTGATAGCAATTAAATGCCTTCTGCTGCAAGGCCATTTTTCAATTCAAATTCTCACGATTCGTTACAAAATGTTTGCATTCGAATTTTCTTAAAATTTTTGGTATGCAGACTCTTTTGCGGAAACTGTTTTTTTTTTTGCACATACAAACATGCTCTAGAAGTATAATGTTCTTCCCCTTTAAAGCCTCTTTTAGCAAGGACGAACTTTTTATAAACGTGGCACTTTATCATTTGCCTCCTCTAGATACAATGGGGGAATAGTTGTTAATTTAGAGCGTATTGTTAAGCTGTGTTATAAATTAAATTCTCCATGGCGCTTTATGGCAATATTAACAGGCCGAATGCAATACACAAACATTTTTGTTGATACCAAACTCTCTCAACAATCCTAGAGTCAAGTTGGCAACACTCACATTTTTTGTTTGTTTGTTTGTTCGTTATGGCTGCCAACGCTTTGGCCTTACAGACAGACGGACATATTCATTGAATTCATTCCAACCAGAACCATATAATTGGGCTGGAAAAAAACTGCATGCTGAGGCCAAGTAGCCTGACGACTGACTGGACGCAAGCAGGAGTAGTTAAATAACAATCCCCACCACCATAAACAAAAAAAAATAAATAAAAACATCCTTAGGTTTTTGGACATGGATGAAAAACTAGCGGCCGTCCTTGGTATATTGGTGGTGTTGTGTATCCGATCTTTATTGTCGAACAAATATATTTTATGGCAAATTGAATAATGACCATAAAGATAAGCTGAAAAGGGTGGTGGTGGTGAATTATCATTAGTAGTATGGGTTTTGAAAGAAGAAAACAGAAAAACCTATGACACAGCAGGTGTGAAGCAATGTTTTTAAAGTGAAAATATTTTAGTATATTTTTTTTTTGATATTTTCCAAATAAAATGGCATATAATAAAATTTTTCTACAGAAATTAAATTTTGCCATTATTTTCTATAGAAATAAAATTTTGCAAAAAATTTCTACAGAAATAAAATTTTCAATAAAAATTAAATTTTGCAAATATTTTCTAAAGAAATAAAATATTCGTTTTGTTTGTTATTGTTGGCTTCTCTTCAATCGTTATTGTTGTTTTTGATCTCAGCTTATTTGACAAGCATACTTTTCCTCTGTTGGTTAAGCTACACTTGTAGTTTAGTCAATACATGGCTTTAAGCTGAGATCAAAAACAACAATAACGAAATAAAATATTGATAAAATTTTCTACAAAAATATAATTTTGCAAAAATTTCGATAGAAATAAAATTTTGCAAAATTTTCCATAGAAATAAAATATTGAGAAATTTTTCTATATAAATAAAATGTAGCAAACATTGTCTATAGAAATAAAATTTTGAATTTTTTTTAAATAAAATTTTGCATAAAAGTTCTATTGATATACAACTTTGCAAAACTTGGTATAGAATACATTTTTGACAAAATTTTCTATCAAAATAAAATTTGGACAAAATTTTTCGTTTTTTTTTATTGTTTTTTTTTTCGTTTTTTATATTTTTTAAATTGGCTATAGAATAAATTGTTGACAAAATGTTCTATAGAAATACTTTTTGACAAAATTTTCAATAAAAATTAAATTTTGCAAATATTTTCCATAGAAATAAAATATTGATAAAATTGTCTGCAAAAATTTTCGATAGAAATAAAATTTTGCAAAATTTTCCATAGAAATAAAATTTTGATGAAATTTTCTACAAAAATATAATTTTGCAAAAAATTTTTTTAGAAATTTCTATGGAAATAAAATTTTGAGAAATTTTTATAAAGAAATAAAATGTAGCAAAAATTTTCTATAGAAATAAAATTTTGCAATTTTTTCTTAGAAATAACATTTTGCAAACATTTCTATTCTATAGAAATAAATTTTGCAACAAGTTTCTATAGAAAAAAAAATTGCATAAATTTTCTATTGAAATACAATGTTGCAAAATTGTATTTCTGTTGAAATACAATTTTGCATAAAAGTTCTATTGAAATACAATTTTGCAAAAATTGGCTATAGAATAAATTTTTGACAAAATTTTCTATAGAAATAAAATTTTGCAAAAATTTTCTATAGAAATAAAATTTTGCAAAAATTTTCGATAGAAATAAAATTTTACAAAAATTTTCTATAAAAAAATCGTTGACAACATTTTTTATAGAAATAAAATTTTGCAAAAATTTTCTATAGAAATAAATTTGGCAAAAAGTTTCTATAGAAAAAAAATTTGCAAAAATTTTCTATAGAAGTAAAGTTTTGACAAAATATTCTACGGAAATAAAATGTTGACATAATTTTTCTATAAAAATAAAATTTTGCAAAAATGTTCTCAAAAAAATTTTACAAAAATTGTCTATAGAAATAAATTTGAATAAATGTTCTATGGAAATATAATTTTGCAAAAATGTGCTATAGAATTAAATTAGTGACAGAAATTTTTATAGAAATAAAATTTTGCAAATATTTTCTCTTTTGTAATGTTGGAAAAATTCCTATATATAAGATTTAAAATTTTTTTTATTGAAATAAAATTTTGACAAAATTTTCTACAGAATAAATTTTCTATTGAACTACAATTTTGTAAAAAAAAAAGTTTCTATAGAAATTTAAATTGTGCAAAAATTGTCTATAATATAAAATTTTGACAAAATTTTTTATAGAAATAAAATTTTAACAAAATTTTCTATAGAAATAAAATATTGACCAAATTCCCTATAGTAGTTAAATTTTGACAAAATTTTTGTATAAAGTTTAAAAAATGTTTACAAAATTTTTCTATGGAAATAAAATTCTGGCAAAATGTTTCTATAGACATAAAATTTTGGCAAACATTTTAATTAGAAATAAAATCTTGGCAAAACTTTTCTATGGAAATAAAATTTTGAAAAAATTTTCTAAAGTTATAAAATGTTGAAAAAATTTCCTCTAGAAGCAAAATCTATGGGAAAAAAATGACAAAATTTTCTATAGCAACAAATTTTAACAAAATTTTCTATAGAAATAAAATTGTGACAAAATTTTCTATAGAAATAAAATTTTAACAAAAATTTTTATAGAAATAAAATGTTGACAAAATTTTCTATAGTAGTTCAATTTTGACAAAATTTTTGTATAAAGTTAAAATGTTTACAAAATTTTTCTATAGAAATAAAATTTTGGCAAAAATTTTCTTTAGAACTAAAATCTTGGCAAAACATAATTAACAAAATTTTCTATAGAAATAAAATTTTGCAAACATTTTCTTTATGAATTTGCAATAATTTTCTATAGAAATAATATTGTAACAAAATTCTCTATGGAAATAAAGTTCTGATAATTTTTTTTATAGAAGTAAAATTTTGACAAAATTTTTGTATAAAGATAAAATGTTTACTAAATTTTTCTATAGAAATAAAATTATGCAAAATTTTTCTATAGAAATGAAATTTTGGCAAACATTTTCTATAGAAATATAATTTTGACAAAATTTTCTATAGAAATGAAATTTTGGCAAAAATTTTCTATAGAAATAAAATGTTGGTTCAAATTTTCTATGGAAACAAAATGTTGACAATTTTTTTCACCAGAAATAAAATTTTGACAAAATTTTTGTGTGGTGCTAAAATTTTAAGAAATTTTTCTTTAGAAAAAAAAAAATCAAAAAATTTATTTCGGAATAAAATTTTACAAAAATTTGCTAAATCTTGCATAAATTTTTTTTTTGAAATAAAATTTTACAAAAATTTTCTATAGAAATAAAATTTTGAAACAATTTTTAAAATTTTGCTAAAAATTTCTATAGAAATACAATTTTGGGAAAATTTTTATTGCAACAAAATTTTCTGTAGAAGTTAAATTTTGCAAAAACTGTATTTCTACAGAAATTTTGAAATAAAATTTTGCAATAAATTTTTATAGAAATAAAATTTTGCCGATCTTCTGATTGCCATAGTTGCCATAGTCAGCCAATTTTCAACAGTCAACTTTTAGTGTAAAGAATAACTCATTGGAACCGGACGAGATTTTTTTCCAGTGGGGGTATGAGATTTCTTGTTATATGAATTTGGTAAATCGCTCTTTTACTTTTTTACCCTGAATTTTTGTATTTCATTTACAAGCTCTATGGCAGGTGCCATACACTAACTCACTGGTTTCAATTCTCTTTTTCAACTCTTCCACAACGTTAATTTCAGTTTTCTTTTTGGTGTCAAATTTCCTTTTTCTCCCATTTTCGTTTTTGTATTTTCACACTTTGGTGTTTGGATTTCATTTAGAATTGCCTTTTAGGCCACCATCACCACCATCGCAGTCACAACGATGAATGGCTTTGAGGTGCCTTTTGGTACTCAGTTTTTTAATTCACTTAAAGCGTTGGATTTCTTGTTTGTTTCTTGTGTTGTTTGCAAATGCAAGAGCGTTTCTTTTTTGTGTGATTTTCTAAATTGAATGTAAAGCGTATGACACTTGGCGTGACAAAAAATGAGAAAGACTGAACAACCATGGGGTATCCTGTGAAGGTTTTATCTTTGACTTTTCCGCGTGCAGATGCTAAAGAGATGGAAATTCCAGGGGAAATTCGAGGACTATTCCGAGATGCACCTGTATGTTGTAATCAGAGTACTTTCTTTAATAAGAAAGATATCAGATCAAGTTTTCCGAGGCATCTATGCCCCTCTCTCAGGTTCAATAATAAAACTGTACATGCTTCCTACCTTCGGGAGCCACTGCGGTGCAATGTTTAGCATGCCCGCCTTGCATACACAGAGTCGTAGGTTCAAACGCAGTTTCGACCGAACATAAAAAAGTTTTTCAGCGGTTGATTATCCCACCTCAGTAATGCTGGTGACATTTCTGAGTGTTACAAAGCTTCTCTAAGTGGTTTCACTGCAACGTGGATCGCCATTCGGACTCGGCTATAAAAAGGAGGTCCCTTGTCATTGAGCTTAACATGGAATCGGGTAGCACTCAGTGATAAGAGAGAAGTTCACCACTGTGGTATCACAATGGACTGAATAGTCTAAGCTCGTCAAAAACAGAACGTTGCTACATCTAGAAAATGGGAGAAAACGGGACATTTTCATAGACTAGCCAGAATGAAAAATTAAAATTTTTAATGAGATTTACTTTATATAAAATTTAATCACAATTTAAGTTTAATTTCACAAAATTTCATTTCTATAGAAAATTTTTGCAAAATTTGATATCCATAAACAATTTAGTCGAAATTTTATTTCTATAGTAAATGTTTGCAAAATGTAATTTTTAGAGAAAATTTGCTAAAATTGTTGTTTAGAAATTTTTCTTTTCTAAAGATAATTTTGTCAAAATTTTATTTCTATCCAAGATTTGATTAAAATTTTATTTATATAGAAATTTCGTCAAAATTTTGTTTTTATAGAAAATTTTGTCAAAATTTTATTTCTATTAAAAATATTGTCAAAATTTTATTTCTGTAGAAAATTTTGTCAAAATTTTATTTCTATAGAAAATTTTGTCAAAATTTTATTTCTAAAGAAAATTTTGTCCAAATTTTATTTCTAAAGAAAATTTGGTCAAAATTTTATTTCTAAAGAAAATTTTGTCAAAATTTTATTTCTAAAGAAAATTTTGTCAAAATTTTATTTCTATAGAAAATTTGGTCAAAATTTTATTTCTAAAGAAAATTTTGTCAAAATTTTATGTCTAAAGAAAATTTTGTCAAAGTTTTATTTCTAAAGAAAATTTTGTCAAAATTTTATTTCTATAAAAAATTTGGTCAAAATTTTATTTCTATTGAAAATTTTGTCAAAATTTTATTTCTATAGAAAATTTTGTCAAAATGTTAGTTTTATGGAAGATTGTCTGAAAATTTTATTTCTATAGAAAATTTTGTCAAAATTTTATTGCTATAAAAAATTTTGTCAAAATTTTATTTCTATAGAAAATTTTGTCAAAATTTCATTGCTATAAAAAATGTTGTCAAAATTTTATTTCTATAGAAAATTTTGTCAAAATTTTATTGCTATAGGAAAATTTTGTCAAAATTTTGTATCCATAGAAATTTTTGTCAAAATTTTATTTCTATAGAAAATTTTGTCAAAATTTTATTTCTATAGAAAATTTTGTCAAAATTTTATTTCTATAGAATATTTTGTCAAAATTTTATTTCTATGGAAAATTTTGTCAAAATTTTATTTCTATAGAAAATTTTGTCAAAATTTTATTTCTATAGAAAATTTTGTCAAAATTTTATTTCTATAGAAAATTTTGTCAAAATTTTATTTCTATAGAAAATTTTGTCAAAATGTTAGTTCTATAGAAAATTTTGTCAAAATTTTATTTCTATAGAAAATTTTGTTAAAATTTTATTTCTATGGAAGATTTTCTGAAAATTTTATTTCTATAGAAAATTTTGTCAAAATTTTATTTCTATAGAAAATTTTGTTAAAATTTTATTTCTATAGAAAATTTTGTCAAAATTTTATTTCTATAGGACCTTTTTTTAAAATTTTATTTCTATAGAAACTTTTGTCAAAATTTTATTTCTATAGAAAATTTTGTCAAAATCTTATTTCTATAGAAAATTTTGTTAAAATCTTATTTCTATAGAAATTTTTGTCAAAATCTTATTTTTTTATAGAAAATTTTGTCAACATTTTATTTCTATAGAAAATTTTGTCAAAATTTTATTTCTATAGAAAATTTTGTAAAAATTTTATTTCTATAGAAAATTTTGTCAAAATTATATTCCTAAAGAATTTTTTTCGAAATTTAATTTTTTTTTAGAAAATTTTGTCAAAATTTTATTTTTTTAGAAATTGTTGTCAAAATTTTATTTCTATAGAAAATTTTGTAAAAATTTTATTTCTATAGAAAATTTTGTAAAAATTTTATTTCTATAGAAAATTTTGTCAAAATATTAGTTCTATGGAAGATTTTCTGAAAATTTTAATTCTATAGAAAATTTTGTCACAATTTTATTGCCATAGATAATTTTATCAAAATGTTAGTTCTATGGAAGATTTTCTGAAAATTTTATTTCTATAGAAAATTTTGTCTAAATTTTAATTCAATAGAAAATTTTGTCAAAATCTTAATTCTATAGAAATTTCGTAAAAAAATTTTATAGAAAATTTTGTTAAAATTTTATTTCTATGGAAGATTTTCTGAAAATTTTATTTCTATGGAAGATTTTCTGAAAATTTTATTTCTATAGAAAATTTTGTCAAAATTTTATTTCTATAGAAAATTTTGTCAAAATTTTATTTCTATAGAAAATTTTGCCAAATTTTTATTTCTATAGAAAATTTTGTCAAAATTTTCTATAGAAATAAATATTTAGAATTTTTTCCTAATACTCAACAATATTTCAGTTTTCATCGAAATACAACCCTTCACACATCTACATCAACATAATCATTATTACATGCTCCAAATTTGGTGAGTGTATTTGAGTTCATAAATAACTCTAGAGTTTGTTATAACATTCACTATGAGTCGTGTCCTCTTGTCCAGATAAAACATTTAAGTAATTGCATTTTTCGTCAAAGAGAGTAAATATATATGAAAATATGAATGTATTTGGCTATGACCATTGTTTGCCCCCCTCAGTAGTAGTGGTAGTATATATTTGCGGTGAATGTAAAATGAGAATTTAGTTTTAGGATATGGTCCTTTCCAGAAAATTTGTGATAATTTATAGTCACCACGATAGGATGATTGGTATGGGGGTATACTTCCCTAATTTTGTTATTCTGTTTGTAGCGCATCGAAATATTGGTCTCAGACCGTTTATAGGACCACTTATAAGCGCGATACTTAATGGGTCTTCCGGGAAAAGCTCCTCTTGGAAAAGCTAATTTCATGTGACAATGTGGTAACTGAAGTCAATATAGGCCAGCTAATAACCTTGTAAAAAATCGTCCTTATCCGTCCAAAATTTTACATAGATTTATTGTTCTGAATTTCTGTGGTTTCCTGAATTACCAAACATTTAGGAAAAGCCCCATATATATGTTACACTAACTTGTTGTCCAATTCTATAAGGATTACGTGGTTTATGTTATATGAATTCAAATTTTGTGTTCTATTGTAAAAATGTGTGGCATATACCCATAAAATACATACACATATGCATTGTATACACACAGTTACATCTGTGTGTTTCTAAGTGTGTGTGTGTAGAGTTGCATTTGAACATGGTGTAGTCATACATTCATTCATGCATTCTATTCAATTCTCATTTAGACATGGCATACGCAATTAAGAAAATTAAATTGAATTTTTTTTGTCCATTTCATATACACGCAGTAGAAGTTTAATAGGGTGGTGGTGGACAAATGTATTTCAAACAGTATACTAGAACTTTTCTTATAATGCGCTGACAATAAAATTTTGAAACAAATTTCTATTGAAATAAAATTTTGAAAATATTTTCTATAGAAAAAAAACTATATAATCTTATAAAAATTTTGTATAAATATAACATTTTGACTCATTTTTTTATAAATACAAAATTTTGACCAAATTTTTTATAAATATAAAATTTGGAAAAAATTTTCTATAAATAAAAAATATATAGAAATACAATTTTGAGAAAATTTTATATAAAAATACAATGTTGAAATAGAAATAAAATTTTGAGAAAATTTTCCATAGATAAAATTATGACAAAATTTACTATATAAATAAAATTTAGCAAAATTTGCTATTGATATACAATTTACATACAAAAAATTCCATTAACATAACATTTCTAAGAACATTTTCTATAGAAATATCCATTCCAGAAATACAATTTTACAAAAAATTTCTATAGAAATTGTACGAAAATGTTCTAAAGAAATAAAGTTTTGCAAACATTTGTTACAGAAAACAAATTTTAAAGAAATATTCCATAGAAATAAAATTTTGACAAAATTTTCTATAAAATAATTTTTGTAGAAATATAATTTAGACAAAATTTACTATATAAATAAAATTTAGCAAAATTTTCTATTGGTATCGAGTGATTTAGAGTAGTACATTGTAATTCATTAAATTGGCCCTGTAAAGACTTTGAATTGCTTAAACAAATGGTAATAAATAAATATAAAATTTACGTACAAAAAATGTCATTAACATAACATTTTTAATAACATTTTCTATAGAAATATCCATTTCAAAAAAAAAAAATCTCTAAAAATTTTGCCAACAATTTTCTATAGAAATAAAATTTTGCAATAATTTTGTATAGAAATAAAAGTTTCAGAAATTTTTTTTTCCGAAATTTTTTTAAAATTTTGTTGGTTATTTCTATAGAAATATAATTTCACAAAAATTTCCTATAGAAATAAAATTTTATAAAAAGTTTGTTTAGAAAAAAATTTTGAATAGAGGATGCTGCTGAGGAATGTGGTAACTCTGAAACTGTCGTCCATCCAACCATCTTGTAGTCTACAGGACGTTGTCCATATAAATTTGACAAACATACTTTTCCCATGTCGTTTAAGCTACTCTTGTGCTTTAATCAACTCATGGTTTAAAGCTGAAGTTGAAGCAATAAAAATGAAAAATAAACCAACAATAGCAAACAAAAAGAATAAAATTAAAAAAAGAATCAGAAAATTGTCTATGGAAAAAAATTTTTCTACAGAAATAAAATTTTCCAAAAATTTTCTATATACATGAAATTTTTGACAAAATTTTCTATAGAACTAACATGTTGGGAAAATTTTGTATAAAGAAATATTTTGATAAAAATTTTCTATAGAAATAAAATTTTGACAAACTTTTCTATGGTAATAAAATTTTGTAAAAAAAATTTTCTATAGAAATAAAATTTTGCCAAAATTGTCTATACACACAAAAAATTTTTTTTTCTGATTCAATCACGAAATTAATTGATCCAATTAATTTTTACTTGAAATGTCTTCAATCACAAAAATGATAGTATCAATTAAAAAATTAATTTAAAGTCAATTAAAAAGTCAATTGATCCAATTAAAAAATTAATTGATACTATTATTTTTGTGATTGATTTTTGTTTCAATTAAAAAATTTGTTGAATCAATTAAATTTTAAATTGAATATTTTTTAAAACTCAATTAAAATTTTAATTGGAAAATTTTTCGTGAAATTTTTTTGTGTGTAGAAATAAAATTATGCAACAATTTTTTATAGAAATAAAACGTGCACAACATTTTCTGTAAATATAAAACTTTAACAAATTTTTTATTAAAATAAAGTTTTGCACAAATTTTCAGTAAAAATATAAAATGTTTCTATAGAAATAAACTGTTGACAAAATTCTGTATAGAAATAAAATTTTCGGAAAATTTTTTATTGTAATAAAATTTTACAAAAAATTCTATAGGCATAAGATTTTGGAAAAATTTTGTACAATAGTAACATTTTGTATAAAAATAACATTTTGGGAAAAATTTTCGATAGGTATAAAATTTTAACAAAATTTTCTAAAGAAATAAAAATTTGACAAAATTTTCTATAGAAATAAAATTTTGAAAAATTTATTCACAGAAATAAAATTTGAACAAAATTTTGTATAGAAATAAAATTTTGACAAAATTTTCTATAGAAATAAAATTTTGTCAAAATTTTCTATAGAAATGAAATTGGGAAAAATTTTCTATAGAAATAAAGTTTTGACAACATTTTCTATAAATATAAAATTTTAACAATATTTTCTGTAAACTAAAAATTTTGCAAACATTATCTCGAGAAATAAAATTGGAAATTTTATACAGAAATAAAATTTTGGCAAAATTTTCCATAGAAATAAAATTTTGGCAAAATTTTCCATAGAAATAAAATTTTGACAAAATTTTGCATAGAAATAAAATTTTGACAAAATTTTCCATAAATATAAAATATTAACAGTATTTTCTGTAACTTAAAAATTTTGCAAACATTATCTCTAGAAATAAAATTGTAAATTTTATATAGAAATAAAATTTTGACAAAATTTTCCATAGAAATAACATTTTGTCAAAATTTTCCATAGAAATAAAATTTTGACAAAATTTTCCATAGAAATAAAATTTTGACAACATTTTCCATAGAAATACAATGTTGACAAAATTTTTCATAGAAATAAAATTTTGACAAAATTTTCCATAGAAATACAATTTTGACAAAATTTTCCATAGCAATAAAATTTTGGCAAAATTTTCCATAGAAATAAAATTTTGACAACATTTTCCATAGAAATACAATTTTGACAAAATTTTCCATAGAAATAAAATTTTGACAAAATTTTCCATAGAAATACAATTTTGATAAAATTTTCCATAGAAATACAATTTTGATAAAATTTTCCATAGAAATAAAATTTTGACAAAATTTTCCGTAGAAATACAATTTTGACAAAATTTTCCATAGAAATACAATTTTGACAAAATTTTCCAAAGAAATACAATTTTGACAAAATTTTCCATAGAAATACAATTTTGACAAAATTTTCCATAGAAATAAAATTTTGAGAAAATTTTACATAGAAATAAAATTTTGACAAAATTTTCCATAGAAATAAAATTTTAACAAAATCTTCTATAAACGTTAAATTTTGAAAAATTTAGTGTGTGTGTGTTTATCCTGCCTTAAAATCAAAAATTTTCTATAGAAATAAAATTTATACAAAATATGATATAGAAATAACATTTTGCAAAAATTTTTCATAGAAATCAAATTTTTGAAAATTTTTTCTAGAGAAATAAACTTTTGACAATAGTTTCTATAGAAAAGAAAATTTTCCTAAATTTTTCTATAGAAATACAAATGTACAAACATTTTCTATAGAAATACTATTTTGCAAAATTTTTCTTTAGAAATAAAATTTTAAGTGTGTGTTTATCCTCCCTAATAATCATTGTGTGAATACGTAAAAGGTATACTCTTGAACATTTATTTGTTCTAATTTAAATTTAATTAGATTTTATTTCAAAAAATATTTTTACATGCTCGATGTCGGCATGTCTGTATTCTGTCAAAATTAATAACAATTACTATGCATATTGTATTACATAGCCAAAAGCGAGAAAGTTAATATTTTGGGTATTTTAAGGTCAAACTATGTTTACAAGGAAATAAAATGACAACTACATATGAGAAGATTGTTGTTAGTTTTAGTAAATTATTTAATTTTAGTAGAGTTTGAACATAGAAAAAAAAACTAAAATAATAAAAGGCTTAATTAGGACAGTTCAAATAGATTTAATTGTGGCTATAGGGAAGCCTCTCAGTCTATCATTGTCACCCAAAATTTGGCCACTTCCGCTAAGTGACTCAATCTACTAGTTTTGTCACTGTACGCATTGCAATAGCACTCCCTGTATCCCATTAGGTTATAGAGAGTATGAAAAAGTGTTTTGCCTCCCCCCCAACCCCAATATATTCAATAAAGTTTGATCATCATCCCATAATACCCCTAACAAAAAAAGAAACTTTAAGTCCTTTGGTCCAGTGAAAAAAAAAAAAACGAAATATTATAATGTGTCAAATTTGAATTAAATCCCACAATCTCTTGGAAAACTTTTATTCAATGGGTCCATAGGCACAGCTGCATTGGAAATGCCAAAGAGGATTGTGTTCTACTACGCATTACGAGCATACGAGTACATAGCCATCGGAGGGGAGGCTTATTTTCCTAAGGACCCTCATAAAGTGTCAATACGTAAAGTCGATTTTTGCGTAATAGTAAAGTTTCCTGTTTTTGTTTTTCCACTTTTGTTGTTGTTGCAATTGACTTTGTTGTTGTCACAGAATAAATATATTGCCATTGACTTAAATCCCTACCGTTTATATAAATTATATGTCATGTATATATTATCACATTCAGACATACATCGAGATAAAAAGAAGGCCAGTAGAGCAATACATAAGGCCTTACAGATGGGGGCCCTTAGGGAGGGATGTTAATGATTTTATTTAATTAAACAATTTTATATAAAGTAAAAATTAGATTTAAAGTGGGTTGGAAATCATTCATGGAAAGTAAACAAATATCACGAAAATATTCCCAACTAAAAATTTGATTGAAGTTGCAATATTAAAAAAATAATTAAAACAATTATTTTTTTTATCAAATTAAAAAGTAAAGTCATTTAAGACAATGAACGCACATGTTTTACTTTTTAATTAAATTAAATTACAAAAATCAAGTAATATTTCAATTAAACAAATATATTATAGTGACAACTCTCTCAAATCTGGACAAAATTTCGACGTCCGTGGATGATTGTTACAAACGAAATGACGGAAATTATTATACCCCCATCCTATAGTCGTGGGTATAAAAAGGGACAATCGTTTAATCTCTTGCTTCTCCTCGTATGATGCTCAACTAAATGATCAATCACTGCGTAATTTTTTGTTTGTTCTTTCTTCAGAAAATATTCTATTGGAATAAAATTTTCCAAAATATTTCTATTGCAAACAATTTTCCGAAATTTTTCTATAGAAATAACATTTTCCAAAAAATTTCTATAGAAATAAAATTTCCCGAAACATTTCTATAGAAAAAAAATTCCGAAAATTTTCTACAGAAATAAAAATTTCCAAAAATTTTCTATAGAAATAAAATTTACCGAACATTTTCTATAGAAATAAAATTTTCTGTAGAAATAAAATTTGCAGATAATTTTCCAAAAATTTTCTATAGCAACAAAATTTGCCGAAAATTCTCTAAAGAAATAAAATTTTGACAAAAGTTTGAAACAAATTTTTATAGAAACAAAATTTTCTATAGAAATAAATTTTTGACAAAATTTTCTATAGAAATAAAGTATTCCGAAAATTTTCGCTAAAAATTAAATTTTCCGAAAATTTTCTGTAGAAATAAAATTTTCCAAAAATTTCCTATAGAAATAAAATTTGCAGAAAATTTTCCGAAAATTTCCTATAGAAATAAAATTTGCAGAAAATTTTCCGAAAATTTTCTATAGAAACAAAATTTGCCGAAAATTCTCTAAAGAAATAAAATTGTGACAAAGTTTTCTATAGATGTAAAGTTTTTAAATAAAATTTACGGAACATTTTTTATAGAAATAAAATTTTCCGAAAATTTTCTGTAGAAATAAAATTTGCAGATAATTTTCCGAAAATTTTTTATAGCAACAAAATTTGCCGAAAATTCTCTAAAGAAATAAAATGTTTGACAAAAGTTTGAAATAAAATTTTATAGAAACAAAATTTTCTATAGAAATAAATTTTTGACAAAATTTTCTATAGAAATAAAGTTTTTCGAAAATTTTCGCTAAAAATTAAAATTTCCGAAAATTTTCTGTAGAAATAATATTTTCCGAAAATTTCCTATAGAAATAAAATTTGCAGAAAAATGTCCTATAGAAATAAAATTTTTCGAAAATTTTCTATAGAAACTAAATTTGCCGAAAATTCTCTAAAGAAATAAAATTGTGACAAAATTTTCTATAGATGTAAAATTTTGAAAAAAAAAATTATAGAAACAAAATTTTCTATAGAAATAAACATTTGACAAAATTTTTTATAGAAATAAAGTTTTCCGAAAATTTTCTACAGACACAAAATTTTCCGAAAAATTTCAATAGAAACAAAATTTTCTATAGAAATATGACTTGGTAAAAATTTTCTATAAAAATAAAATTTGTAAAATTTTTCTTTAAAAATAAAATTTTGCAAACGTTTTCTATAAAAATAAAAAATTTTAAATATTTTCTGTAGAAAATATGCAGAAAACTTTATATAGACAAAATTTTTCGAAAATTTTCTACAGAAATAAAATTTTGACGAAATTGTCTATAGAAATAAATTTTTGGCAAAATTTTTTTATAGAAATAAAATTTTGACAAAATTTGTCAATAGAAATAAAATTTTGTGGAAGTTTCCTACCGAAATAAAGTTTTGACAAAATTTTCTATAAAAGTAAATTTTTCCGAAAATTTGCTATAGAAACAACATTTTCCGAAATTTTTCTATAAAAATACAATTTTGAGAAAATTTTCTATAGAAATAAAATTGTGTTTGTTATTGTTGGTTTCTCTTCAATCGTTTTTGTTGTTTTTAATATCAGCTTAAAACCATGCATTGACTAAACTACAAGTGTAGCTTAACCAACAGAGGAAAAGTAGAAATAAAAGTTTGACACAAATTTTATATAGAAATAAAATTTTGCCAAATTTTTGATAGAAAACATGTTGACAAAATATAGAAATAAAATTTTGACAACATTTTATATGACAATAAAATTTGGACAAAATTTTCTACAGAAATAAAATTTTTACAAAGTTTTTTATAGAAATAAAATTTTTACAAAATTTTCTATAGAAATAAAAGTTTAACAAAATTTTTTCAAAATGTTTGATAGAAATAAAATTTTGACAAATTTTTCTATAGAGACAAAATTGTAAGACAAAACTTTCTACAGAAATACAATTTTGAGAAAATTTTCTATAGAAATAAAATTTTGGCAAAACTTTCTATAGAAATAAAATTTTGACAAAGATTTTTTATAGAAATAAAATTTTGACAAAAATGTTCTATAGAAATAAAATTTTGACAAAATTATCTACAGAAATAAACTTTTGACATCATTATCTGTAAAAATACAATTTTGACAAAATTTTCTATAGAAATAAAATTTTTACAAAAATTTTTATAGAAATAAAATTTTGACAACATTTTCTATAGAAATAACATTTTGGCAAAATTTTCTACGGAAATAACATTTTGACAAAATTGTCTATAGAAATAAAATTTTGACAAAATTTTTTATAGAAATAAAATTTTCCCAAAATTTTCTATAGAAATAAAATTTTCCCAAAATTTTCTATAGAAATATAATTTTGACAATATTATCTATAGAAATAAAATTATGTTAAAATTTTCTATAGAAATAAAAATTTGTAAAATATTTCTATAGAAATAAAATTATGTTAAAATTTTTTGTAGAGAATATAAAATTTTGACAAATTTTTTATATAAGTAAAATATGACAAAATTTTCGATAGAAATAAAATTTTGCAAATATTTTCTATAGAAATAAAGTTTTGCATACGTTTTCTATAAAAATAAAATGTTGCTAAAATTTTCTATAATTTTATTATTTTCTATAATAGAAAATTTTCTATAGAAAAATTTGCTATTGGTGTTTGCTATAGAAAATGGTCAATCGCTTAATCTCTTCCCTATTCTTCTATGATGCTAACTAAATAAACCAAAGGCCTCTTGGATAACCTTTTACGCTAATTTTTCCATCACTGTGCAGTTTTTTGTTTGTTCTTCTCAGGCAGCTGATGTCCAAGCAAATGCCTTCATCTTTACTCCACCTACCTCCGTCGTACTAATATCGGAAATTTGTTGTAGGCTTTGACTAAGGTAACAAAGATGGAGTGGTGGCGACGGGAAAGTAAAGCAAAGAAAGTCATAGAGATAAATGTCCAATCAAAGTAATCTTTCTGTGAAACCCCTAAACAAGGACACAGGAAACGGAAGACCGTTGATGCTCATGTATGAGTCAATGTTTTTGGCATAGGAAGCGACTCAGGCATCGAAGATATATGGAAAAAGATATTGTTTTGGGTAGAAGAAAAAAAAACGGAAATACTCATAAAAATTCTCTTGAAGCGTTCGTTATGCAATACAACGAGCACATTAAGTCGTTATGAATATCTGACGACCTTAATAAAAACACGTGATATAATGAGGGTGTAGCATACGAAAGAAAACAAGAAGTCTATGTGTGACTGGGTAAGAGGTTATATGTGTTTGTGTGTGTATGAATGTATTTCCGTTTTTCACTGTTTTTTTTTGGGGGGGGGGGGAAATTGAATATTATCGGACAGCATGAGAAACAGTGTTTTAAAAAAATGGGACTTGAAATACCAAACAGGATCGAATTGGGGTCCCTAGCACTGCAGAGTAGTGTCAAATTTTTAGGATATGCAAGCCATGCAAACATGTGATTGGGTCGAGTATAGCCGGATGTGGGTCGAGTATAGCCGGTTTCAAAGGCGAGGCAAGTGTAGGTTAGGTTAAGTGGCAGTTCGATATTGTTAGGTTCTCTTAGGCTATCAAGTCCACTGTGATTATCTTCTCTCTTATCAATAAGTGCAGTCCGATTCTATATTTAGCTCAAAGACAAGGGACCTCCTTTTGATAGACATGTCCGAAAGACGTTTCACAATACTGTGACACCACTTAGAGAAGCTTTGAAACACTCAGAACCGTCACCATCATTACTGAGAGGATATAAACCACCACTGAAAAATTTGTCTGGATATCATCTTTCGGAATTTAGCAACCAAATAAAATGCGAATATTCTCTAAACGTTTGGGATTCCGAACCGAGCAATTATATCTCCTAGTCGATACTTAGGATCCCAAAGTTGGCATGTTTTCCATATTTTGGATCTCATATCATTTATGTTGGCACTCTGACTAACTGAGATGCTCTCGTCAAGGCAACCTCGAGGATTCTTTCTTCCAGCGGCGATGTAGTTGGCAATGTGGGGTTATCAAAGTTTCCTCTTCATCGGAACTCCAAAGCTATGATCACCTTAATATATAAGTGGTCTGAATTTATGCCTACACTGAAAAAAATATTGTCGTGAAAAGTCGATAAACTTTTCAATGAAGTCATATTGTCCTTATAATTAAGTGATTTCACTTAAAAATGGGTATCATAACATGAAAGAAAAAAATGTTTGGGCTAAGGTCAACTTGACTTCGATGATTCAGAAAAATTCTTTAAATTTAATGAAATTGTCTTTAAATTTGTTGTCTTTTTGCGTCTTGACTACAAAGCAAAAAATCGTTCAAATATAGGACATGTTTTTCAAAACTTTATTTTGAAGAAGTTTTTTACTTGAAACGTAGAATAATTTCTACTGGAAGTCGAGTCTGAATTTGGAAAATAAAGTTGTCGTTAACTCGTTTTTAAAGGCCTTTGATAGCATATGAAGAAAAAAAGCTGGAAAAACAAAAACTTAAAATTTGTTTCCTAAAAGCAAGTACACAAGACCCAAATTTAAAAGAGAATTGTGTCTTAAAAGTGTCCTTACTTGTATTCTCCGCTTCTTTGGCTCGGAATCAATGCCAAAATTTTTAGAGTAAAGACAAAATCTTTGGAACCGGGCATGCTTTTTTTTCAGTGTACATGGCCATAAGAAAGCAGTTAAGCGGATCCAGTGGTGTTCCGCTTCATAGACTGGCTTTCTAGGATGCTCTCGCCAAGACATAGCAAATTTTGTCCAAATGTTATTTCTGTAGAAAAATTTGTCTATAGAAAATTTTGGCAAAACTTTATTTCCACAGAAAATGTTGTCAACATTTTATTTCTATAGAAAATTTTCTCAAAATATTATTTCTATAGAGAATTTGGTCAAAATTTAATTTCTATAGAGAATTATGTCAAAATTTTATTTTGATAGAAAATTTGTCAAAATTTTATTTCTATAGAAAATTTTGTCAAAATATTACTTCTATAGAAAATGTTATCAAAATTTTATTTCTATAGAAAATTTTGTAAAATTTTTTTTTCTATTGAAAAATTTGTGACAATTTTATTTCTATAGAAAATCTTGTCTGAATTTCATTTCTGTAGAAAATCTTGTCTGAATTTCATTTCTATAGAAAATTTTTGTCAAAATTTTATTTCTATAGAAAGTTTTGTCAAATGTTTATTTCTATAGCAAATTTGGTCAGAATTTCATTTCTATAGAAAATTTTGTCAAACATTCATTTCGTTAGAAAATTTTGTCAAAATTTTATTTCTATAGAAACTTTTGTCAAAATTTTATTTCTATAGAAACTTTTGTCAAAATTTTATTTCTATAGAAAATTTTGTCAAAATTTTATTCCTTTAAAAAATTTTCTCAAAATATTATTTCTTTAAAAAAAAATTGTTCAAAATTTTATTTCTATAGAAAATTTGGTCAAAATTTATTTCTATAGAAAATTTTGTCAAAATTTTACTTCTACAGAAAATTTTATCGAAATTTTATTTCTATAGAACATTTTGTCAAAATTTTACTTCTACAGAAAATTTTGTCAAAATTTTATTTCTATAGAAGATTTTGTCAAAATTTTTCTTCTACAAAAAATTTTATCAAAATTTTACTTATATAGAAAATTTTGTCGAAATTTTATTGATATAGAAAATTTTGTCAAAATTGTTTGCTATAGAAAATATTATTTCTATAGCAAATTTTGTCAAAATGTTATTTCTATAGAAAATCTTGTCTAAATTTCATTTCTATAGAAAATTTTGTCAAAATTTTATTTCTATACAAAATTTTGTCAAAATTTTATTTCTATGGAAAATTTAGTCAAAATTTTATTTCTCTAGAAAATTTGGTCAAAATTTTTTTTCTATAGAAAATTTTTTCAAAATTTTATTTCTATAGAAAATTTTGATCAGAATTTCATTTCTATAAAATTTTTTGTCAAAATTTTATTTCTATAGAAAATGTATGAAGTACCTCTTTGTTGGAGAGAAATATTTTGCAAAATCATCAAGAATTCTACCAATCTACCAAACAGTAAAAAATATACAATTTTGTGTAGAATTCTACCAACTGTGGCATCCGTTCCAGTGTGACGGCATGTATGATCTAAACCCACTGTCCTGTATTATTCCGTATTTTGGGATTTTCTGCCATAATACGTTTATAAATATTTTTCAGTCATAAAGAGGTCCTATTTAAATATTCTCTATATGTGCATATCTGGGATATTTGCCGAAGGCAATAAAAATTAAATATAACCATGTTCTTCGGTACTTGATTCAACTCACTCCACTCCAAAAGCTATTATGTGATATTCCTACATTCCATTCCATTTTTTCCTGGGTTCTAGGTTCTTTTCATTCACCATGTGGATAACGTTGGCGATGGTTTCGTGTTTTTTTTTTTATTATTTTGTTTTAATGCTGCCATATTTATTATGAGCATTAAACACTTAATGAACCTGAAAATTGTGCAAATCAAAATCAATGCCAAGTACCAACAAAAGGAAGGTTAAATATCTGCAGGTTGTGAATATTTCATAAGAATAAGGATAACCAGAGGGTTATGAACAACGAATGGCTAGTCATTAAATCCCACAATATTCCATTGGAAATTACGGAAAGGTTTAATACAAATTTCGTAGCCCTTTTGCCTTGGGGTCCTTTTCATATATTGACGACCATCTCCATAGATTTACCATATTGTGTTGTTCATGTTCTCTTCCTCCATTTTCCCTGAAATTCAGGTAAAGTAAACTTCACAAATCTCAAACCTCATATACGTGCTTTGTATAGCAAAATCACTTCCATCCATTGTATTGATCGGATGAATAAATGATTTTGCTAGACCTCCATTAACCTCTGCCATTAGCATTTTGGTTATTATGTTTCAGCAAAGTTGCTAAACGAAACTAAACTATTTTCAAGGATATTTCCGTATTCGATATATTTTCTAGGTAGTGTTGAATAAAAGAAAAGTTTTCGGTCTAATGCACAATAGCACTTCATAAAATTAAAGTACTTGCCAGCCATTATTGGAAAATGTGAACAATGAATCAATGATATTATCGCTACTGTTTACTATGGCTATTCTAGGAAATATCATGTAATCGATCTCTCGATTGAACAATAGGATAATTATAGTGTTTTAAAATTTAATCAATAGTAGTTTTATTGCATACTTTTGGGGATGTAATTTCGAATCGTTTTTTGAAATTATGAATGTCAGCATAGGAGTTTAGGAAGCCATAAAGGCTTTGATAAAACATAGAAACCGTTTATTTTTAAATAGTTTCAAAGTTAGTTTTTCAAAACCACTCAGCGGTTGTCACTCGTGCCAAAAATAATCTACCTACATTTTATGAAAATTTTACCAAATAAATAAATCCTATTTGGAAGTTTTTAATAAAAATTTTGTAATTAGTATAACAAAAAAAAAACACGATAATTAAAACTTTTACAAATATCGAATTTATTAAAAATTTTTTCAAAATTTTTTTCCTATTGAAAATTTTGTCAAAATTTTATTTCTATAGAAAATTTTGTTGAACTTTTATTGCTATAGAAAATTTTGTCAAAATTGTTTGCTATAGAAAATTTTATTTCTATTGCAAACATTGTCAAAATTTTATTTCTATAGAAAATTTTGCCAAAATTTTATTTCTATAGAAAATTTTGTCGAAATTTTGTTTGCTATAGAAAATTTTGTCAAAATTGTTTGCTATAGAAAATTTTATTTCTATAGCAAATTTTGTCAAAATTTTGTCAAAATTTTATTTCTATAGAAAATTTTGTTAAAATTTATTTCCATTAAAAATGTTGTCAAAATTCTATTTCTATAGGAAATTTAGTTGAAATTTTATTTCTATAGAAAATTTTATTAAAATTTTATTTCTATAAAAAATTTTGTTAGCATTTTATTTCTAGAGAAATCTTTGTCAAAATTTTATTTCTATAGAAAATTTTGTTAAAATTTATTCCTATAGAAAATTTCGTCCAAATTTTATTTCTATAGGAAATTTAGTTGAAATTTTATTTCTATAGAAAATTTTGTTAAAATGTTATTTCTATAAAAAAATTTTGTTAAAATTTTATTTCTACAGAAAATTTTATCAAAATTTTATTTTTATAGAAAATTTTGTCAAAATTTTATTTCTATTGGAAATTTTGTTGAAATTTTATTTATATAAAAAATTTTTGTTAAAATTTTATTTCTATAGAAAATTTTGTCAAAATTTCATTTCTATCGAAAATATTGTCAAAATTTTATTTCTATAGAAAATTATGTCGAAATTCTATTGCTATAGAAAATTTTATTTCTATAGCAAATTTTGTCAAAATTTTATTTCTATAGAAAATCTTGTAATAATTTTTATTTCTATAGAAAATTTTGTCGAAATTTTATTGCTACAGAAAATTTTGTCAAAATTGTTTGCTATAGAAAATTTTATTTCTATAGCAAATTTTGTCAAAATTTTATTTCTATAGAAAATTTTGTTAAAATTTATTTCTATAGACAATTTTGTCAAAATTTTATTTCTATAGGAAATTTAGTTGAAATTTTATTGCTATAGAAAATTTTGTCAAATTTGTTTGCTATAGAAAATTTTATCTCTATAGCAAATTTTGTCAAAATATAGTTCTATAGCAAATTTTGTTAAAATTTTATTTCTATAAAAAATTTTATTTCTATAGAAAATTTTGTCGAAATTTTATTGCTATAGAAAATTTTGTCAAAATTGTTTGCTATAGAAAATTTTATTTCTATAGCAAATTTTTTCAAAATTTTATTTCTATTGAAAATTTTGTCAAAATTTTATTTCTATAGAAAATTTTGTCGAAATTTTATTGCTATAGAAAATTTTGTCAAAATTGTTTGCTATAGAAAATTTTATTTCTATAGCAAATTTTTTCAAAATTTTATTTCTATTGAAAATTTTGACAAAATTTCTATTGAAAATTTTGTCAAAATTTTATTTCTTTAGAAAATTTTGTCAAAATTTTATTTCTATAGAAAATTTTGTCGAAATTTTATTTCTATAGAAAATTTTGTCAAAATTTTATTTCTATAGAAAATTTTGTCATAATTTTATTTCTATAGAAAATTTTGTCAAAATTTTATTTCTCTAGAAAATTTTGTCGAAATTTTGTTGCTATAGAAAATTCTGTCAAATTTGTTTGCTACAGAAAATTTTATTTCTATAGCAAATTTTGTCAAAATTTTATTTCTTTAGAAAATTTTGTCAAAATTTTATTTCTATAGAAAATTTTGTCAAAATTTTATTTCTATGGGAAATTTTGTTGAAATTTTATTTCTATAAAAAATTTTGTTAAAATTTTATTTCTCTAGAAAATTTGTCTAAATTTTATTTCTTTAAAAAATTCTGTCAAAATTTTATTTCTTTAGAAAATTTTTTAAAAATTGTATTTCTATTTAAAATTTTCCCAAAATTTTATTTATATAGAAAATTGTATCAAAATTTTATTTATTTACTACACATATTTTCTGTGCACTACCTCGTAGTTGGAGAGGCATAATTTGCAAAATCTACCAAAATATCAACATTAGAAAATTAACCATTTTTGGTAGATTTCTACAAACTGTGGCAACCGTGGTCCCAGGACGTTTTCTAAAAAATTTGTTGCTATTTAAGAAAACCCCTAAGAAAACAGTTCCCACATTAATTTTTTTGTGAACATTGTAGGGAAATGGAAGTAGACAAAATCTTTTTTTAAATCCTAAAACGAAAAGTTTTTATGTTGCATACTTTTTAGGAGATATCAACCAAAAATAATTTTGGAAAATATCAATATCCTAACATGATTGTGTAAACCATTGACATTTGCGGATAATCATAGGTTAGGTTAGGTGGCAGCCCGATGTATCAGCCTCACTTAGACTATTCAGTCCTTTGTGATACCACATTGGTGAACTTCTCTCTTATCACTGAGTGCTGCCCGATTCCATGTTAAGCGCAATGACAATGGACCTCCGTTTTATAGCCGAATCCGCACGGCGTTCCACATTGCAGTGAAACCACTTAGACAAGCTTTGAAACCCTCAGAAATGTCACCCGCATTACTGAGGTGGGATAATCCACCGCTGAAAAACTTTTGTTTGGTGTTCGGTCGAAGGAGGAATCGAACCCACGACCTTGTGTATGCAAGGCGGACATGCTAACCATTGCACCACAGTGGCTCCCATGTGGATAATCATAAAAAGATGTATATCGAACAGTTTTATAAGGGCCCAGTATGCTGTAATTAAGCCCTATGATGACCTATACAGTAGTTTTTTTAAAGGTCTTAAGCTTCAAATCAGAGAATTGCGAGAAAAATTTTGAATTGCATATTTTTAGGGATGTCTTTTAATTTTGTTTGGAAGAGTTGGAAAACCATAGACGTTTGGAGTGTATTAAGTTGAACATTGGGTTTAAGTGCTCACTATGATGAATCTAAATCTGATTTAGCATAGCAATTATTTTCTTATGAAAGGTCTCAGCTGAGGATAATTTTCTTATTGGCGATTTATGAAAACCTTTCAAAGTAAAAATATTTTATAATTACTTTTATTTGAGTAGCTAGCCCATAATGTTTTATTTCATAAATATTTCGAAATAAAAATAATAAAAAATGTTCGCATTCTTAAAAAGGGAAATATTTCCTCAGTCGGGTGAAAAAAAAATCTACGTCCCATAAGCTTATTCTCTTTTCTCCGTAGGACTCTAGAGATTGATAGATATCTTTCTAAGACCTAGTCTGCCATCATAATCTAACCTAATCTAATCTATTGCTTCCTCGTTTTGCAAGAAAAAATATTAACCATCTAACAAGGATGTCTCTTTACACATGAGTTTCTTGGGTTGCCATGAAGGTGTTTATCTCTACCTCTGTAACATGACCTTTAAATAGGATAATCCTTTCGCTTGAATGTTTTTAACCTTTTTCTTTTGCCACCCAGCTGGTGGTATCTGTGATGCCACGGAAACATATAAACCCCACCCGCCAAAAGGCATATCGTCACTTGGAGCAATTTTCCGAATAAAAACTGATATTTTTATCATTCATTGATTCTCTTATTCTATATGACTTCCAGGGAGACGAAAGTGGGGAATGTCGGGAGGAAGATACCATGTTACAAATAGTAAAACTCCTCACTTAACAAAAGATGATGACAACCAATCACATGGAAAAACATCCATACACCTGAATGGTTATTTTTGTATGAAGTTCATTCAAGCAAATTTTGTAACCTAGCGGCAGAGATACAGGATGTGAAACTTTAGAACACTGTATACCTTTTTTTTTGCTAGGATATAAAGGTCTACATGTGCCAGATTTTTATCACATTGTCATTGTTTCCATGCCAAAATTTCCTCCCCCATAAAAATGTCACCCTTTTGTCTCATTACCATTCATCAATATTTTCCGCTTTTGGGAGAATGAAATGGCAAAATTATGTAAAAATATGGTCATTGTATCAAACACGCTTAACACCAAGAAAAAAACCAGAAAAAAAAACAAACAAACGAGGCGAAATAAATAAAACGACATTCCTATAAAAGCAAAATGAAAATGTTAATAATTTTTATCAAAGTCCTTAGCAAAGGAGAAACATAGGAAGCACCACCATTCAATAGAGAACCTATGACCTAAGGGAATTGGCTTGCTTGGCTGTTGCTATTGTCTTTGTTACTACCGTTGTTGTTTGTCCTTGTACCCAAACACATGGATATATTTCAACACCATGAATGCACACACACACACACTCGCCACATATACAAATGAATGGGAAAAATTTACTCACAAATTGATTGTAAATGCAAATAGCTTTCTGGTTGATATGTGTGTTATGATTGAGTAAATATGGGAATTCCATTAGAGTGTATAGGGATGTTGATCCTTTTCTATTTTGCTTATTTTATGAAAATGGATTTGATTTTGTATATGTTATATGTGAGATTTCCTGTGTGGAAACAGGTGCAGGTACAAATATTTTTTTTTTCTATACATATCAGCATGCTTGAGAATGGGCAGAGGAATTTCCTATAATTAACTGTGGAAAAGGAATTTCATAAAAATAGCATCGGGCAGCACTCAGTGATAAGAGAGAAGTTTACCATTGTGATATTACAATGGATTGAATATTCTAAGTAAGCCTTCAATTGCGGGCAGCAACATAACAAAAAAATATCACATACTTTTAGGCTATAATGTGAAATGTCAATCCATTGCCTATTACCTAAATGACGCAACCCCGTTCTTTCACGTTCAATAGTCAACCAAACCAAATAGTAACAGTTTTGACAAAATTTTCTATAGAAATCAAATTTTGACAAAATTTTCTATAGAAATAACATTTTGACAAAATTTTCTATAGAAATAAAATTTTGACAAAATTTTCTACAGATATAAAAGTTGACAAAAATTTCTATAGAAATAAAATTTTGACAAAATTATCTATAAAAATAAAATTTTGACAAAATTTTTCTATAAAAATAAAATTTCGACAAAATTTTCCATAGAAATAAAAATTTGACAAAATTTCCTATAGAAATAAAATTTTGACAAAATTTTTTTTGAAATAAACTTGACAAACATTTTTTTAGGCTATACTCTGGAATATGGAATACATTACCTATTACACGACCCCGTTCTTTCACGTTCAATACTCATCCAAACCAAACAGTAACTCGACCTTGTTTATGCAGAGCTTTTTAATACTGAGAAGAGCTATTTATTGAAAGAGCCATTTACAAGCAACTTAGGCTGTATGTAAGTTGTTGTTTTCTTGGTCCTAGAGTTACACCATCTTCTTTTTCTTCCCGTACTCAATCTCATATTCGAAATGTTTACCTTGGGCATTTAACAACTTACATTTGCTTTCATTACTTAGGTTACAATACAAGACTGGACTTGAAAGGGGCCTCAATTGACAAAAGAGCATTCAAACACGTTTCAATAATTATGTTGCCTATAGTTTTTTGGACATAGGATATAGAAATAAATTTTGACAAAATTTTCTATAGAAATAAAATTTTTACAAAATTTTCTAGAGAAATAAAATGTTGACAACATTTTCTAGGGAAATTAAATTTTGACAGATTTTCTATAAAAAATAAAATTTTGACAACATTTTCTAGGGAAATTAAATTTTGACAGATTTTCTATAAAAATGACATTTTGACAAAATTTTCTATAGAATTAAAAATTTTACACAATTTTTCTTAGAAATAAAATTTTGACAAAATTATCTACTGAAATAAAATTTATTTTATAAATTTAAAACCTTTTTTCGGTAGGTTCAAGTGTGGTTCACTTTTGGGTTTAGTGAACTTCCTGAATTTATTCTGATAATTGGTTGATAGCTTTGCTGCAAGTAGAGGATGCTGATGAGGAATGTGGTAATTCCGAAACGTGCGTTCATCCAACCATCTTGCAGTCTATAGGGGTTTGCCCAAATAAATTTGACAAACATTGTCTTCCTCTGTTGGTTAAGCTACACTTGTAGTTTAGTCAATGCATGGTTTTAAGCTGAAATCAAAAGCAACAACAATACAAAATTTTGATAAAATTTTCTATAGAAATAAAAATTCAACAAAATTTTCTATAGAAATAAATTTTCAAAAAATTTTCTATAGAAATAATATTTCAACAGAATTTTGTATAGAAATAAAATTTTGAAAACAATATCTATTGAAATAAAATTTTGATAAAATTATCTATAAAAAAATCACAAATTTTGCTACTGAAATAAAATTTTGTCAAAATTGTCTGTAGATATAAAATTTTGACAAAATTTTCTATCGAAATAAAAGTTTTGATAAAATTTTCTATAAAAAATGTACAAAATTTGCTATTGAAATGAAATTTTAACAAAATTTTCTGTAGAAATAATATTTTGACAAATTCTATAAATATAGAATTTCGACAAAATTTTCTATAAATATAAAATGTAGACAAAATTTTCTATATATATAAAACATTGACACAATTTTCTATAGAAATAAAAATTTTGAAAAAAATATCTATAGAAATTTAATTTTGGTAAAGTTTTCTATAGAAATACAATTTTGGAAAAATTGTCTATGGAAATAAAATTTTCTATATATATAAAATTTTGACAAAATTTTCTTTCAAAAAATGTTTACTAAATTTTAGATTGAAATAAAAAATTTTTACAAAAAGTTTTTACTATAGAAATAAAATTCCGACAACACTTTCTATAGAATTAAAAATTTGTATAGAAATAATATTTTTACAAAGTCTTCTATAGAAATAAAAATTTAGACAAAATTTCTATAGAAATAAAATTGTGACAAAGTTCTTTATAGAAAAAAAATTTTAATTGTTATGATTTTTTTATCTCATAATCTCGGCTATAGGTCTATTAATTAATCTTGAAATTGTTGGTTTCTTGTTTTCTTATTTTCCGATATTGCGGTTGACTTCGTCAAAACCGTTTTCAATCTTATCAAAATTTTCTGTATACAAAAAATTTTGACAAAATTTTCTATAGAAATAAAATGTTGACAACATTTTCTATAGAAATAAAATTTTGACAAAATTCTCTATAGAAATAAAGTTTTGACAACATTTTCCGTATACAAAAAAAATTGACAAAATTTTCTATAGAAATAAAATTTTGACAACATTTTCTATAGAAATAAAATTTTGACAAAATTTTCTACAGAAATAAATGTTTAACAAAATTTTCTACAGAAATAAAATTTGGAAAAATTTTCTACAGAAATAATATTTTTATAAAGTCTTCTATACAAATAAAAATTTAGACAACATTTTTTGTAGAAATAAAATTTTAATTGTTATGATTTTTTTATCTCATAATCTCGGCTATAGGTCTATAAATTAAACTTGAAATTGTTGGTTTCTTGTTTTATTATTTCCGATATTTCGGTTGACTTCGTCAGAACCATTTTCAATCTTATCAAAATTTTTTGTATACAAAAAAATTTTGACAAAATCTTCTGTAGAAATAAAATTTTGACAAAATTTTCTATAGATATAAAATGTTGACAAAATTTTCTGTATACAAAAAAATTTAACAAAATTTTCTATAGAAATACAATTTTGACAAAATTTCAATAGACATAAAATTTTGGCAAAATTTTCTATAGAAATAAAATTTTGACAAAATTTTCTATAGAAATAAAATTTTGACAAAATTTTCTATAGAAATAAAATTTTGACAAAATTTCCTATAGAAATAAAATTTGGATAAATTTTCTATAGAAATAAAGTTTTGACAAAATGTTCTATGGAAATAAAATTTGGACAAATTTTCTACAGAAATAAAATTTTTACAAAGCCTTCTATAAAAATAACAATTTTGATAAAATTTTTTGTAGAAATAAAATTTTGATGAACATTTCCATAGAAGAATATAAGGTAAAATAGCTCTCCAACCACAAAAATTTGGTATGAATAGTCTAAGTCAGCCTTAGGTTTAGACCAAACCAGAGGACTTCCCCCATTATATCTGTGAATTTCTTAAAAGTTTTGAAAATATGTTTTAATGGAATAAAGAGCTTAACTATATAAAATTGCATTAAAATTTTATACAAATCCATAAGGACCTGTCAACACTGCTACCAGGATAGTTCTGTCTTGGGCCTTCTAAAATGCGCATGGGGAATATGTGTAATTTTGTGTTATTATAATATAGTTTTTTAGAAATAATTCAATTGTGCATTCTATTAAGGAACATTTTCATAGGTTTTAGGTAATAGTTCCCATTTTATTTTTTTGTTAATTAAATTTTGTGAATATTTTGTAAACCCCCTAATTTCTTTGATTTTATTAAGCCAATGTAGCCAAGTTAAAAATTATGGCATTGTTCCTTTCCATAATGAACGTTTTCATAACATTTAGAATAGAGTTACCTTGTTATAATTTTTATATTATTAATTTTGTTTATGAATATTTTCTATGAAAAAAACCCTCTAATTTCTGCGATCTCATTATGTCCATTTAGCCAACTTAAAGGCCTTTGCCAAATCTTTTCCCCTGTTCTGTTTTGGGATTAATGTATGCCAGTTAAGCTACTTTGTTTTCTTTACTCTGTCACAGCACCAACACCATGTGTGTAAGTAAAGGTTAACATCTTTATGTACGACCGGAGACTACACCTCCTTTGTGCTAAGGATGTCATCGTTCTATGTATCTAGGTCTATTTACTCCTTGGGGATGGTCCTTAATCCATTCAAGTGTATTCGAGTGTAAATGATTGATAGATATCAGGCGAGAAAATACACAATAGTTAAAAACAAGACGATAAGGTGTAGTCGATGTTGATGAGCATGAGTCTCAATGTGACAAATGTGTGTCATAAGAAATGCAAAGAAAAGTGTCATGGAATTAGGTCGGGTCGAAAAATGATGCTAACTGAAATATGCAGGATATTTTACGTGATAACAAAATATGAAGAGCTTTCTTGAAAATGGGTTACATTGGGATCATGTTTAAGTGGGAGAAAATGTTCTATTTAGTGCAAAAAGGAATTTTCCATAGATTTTTTCTTTATAAAAATTTGTGAAATACAACGAGATCTTAATAAAGATCTGGTGCAGTGATGAATTTCTTGATTTGTTTTATTAATCTCCCTTTCCCCCTTTCGGTGAAGTGTATTTTACAATTACATTAATTACATGATTTCTAACTAGAATTTGATTGCATATTTTTAGGCAATTTAAATCTTATCTACCTTAGCATATCTAAATGGCCAAAATATCACTTTTACGGCCATTTTCATGTAGCTCCGTTAGGCTTTAACTGCCAGTTAACAGAAAGTAAATTGCAAATATCTTCTCTCCGGTTAACTTTAACTGAAAAATTTTCGTCAGTTATGTTAAGTTCCTAATTAGCCTATGGATTATAAAGCCAAGATGATAGCTTCGTCCATAATACGGTTTAAAAGTTGGTTAGTTCACGGAACACTAACGGAGCTTTATGAAATGGGGGTTAGAACTGCTTTACTGAATTTTTAACCAAAAATAAAAACTTTCATAGTAAACAAGGAAAAATTTGTTTCAACATCCCGGATATTTTAATTAGATTAATATTGTTAATCTGCTGGTTCTAATTAATTATTAAATAAAATAAAAAGAATAATTTGGTTAATTCAAAAAATTTTTTAATTGAAACAAAAATCATTCACAAAAATTATTTTTTTTTTGTGTACTTTAAATTTCTAATTCTCATATTTTTTTCATTCTCTTTAATTTCAGGTAAGCATGCAGAAAATTACATTTACATTTTAGCATTTAATGATTTTTCCTGGTTTTCTACACAAAAAGGATTCTTCTACATTCTACATTGACGCCACATATATCTGTGAGTAAAGATTAAGCGATTTATGTACTACACTGAAAAATATAGCCGTGAGGCCAAAAGATTTCATGTCCTTAAAATGCGAATGCAAATTTTGCTTACCATTGAAGACTGTGCTACAAAGTTTTTTTCTTACCAAAAAGTTTTTTAGAATTGTGAGTATAGGTCCAAAATTCTGAGTCGATCTGAGCATGTCCGTCCGTCTGTTGAAATCACGCTAACTTCCGAACGAAACAAGCTATCGCCCTGAAACTTAGCACAAGTAGTTGTTATTGATGTAGGTCGGATGGTATTGCAAATGGGCCATATCGGTCCACTTTTACATATAGCCCCCATATAAACGGACCCCCAAATTTGGCTTGCGAGACCTCTATGAGAAGCAAATTTCATCCGATCCGTCTGAAATTTGGTACATGGTGTTAGTATATGGTCTCTAACAACCATGCAAAAATTGGTCCACATCGGTCCATAATTATATATAGCCCCCATATAAACCGATCCCCCGATTTGGCTTGCGGAGCTTCTAAGAGAAGCAAATTTCATCCGATCCGGCTGAAATTAGGTACATGGTGTTAGTATATGGTCTCTAACAACCACGCAAAAATTGGCCCACATCGGTCCATAATTATATATAGCCCCCATATAAGCCGATCCCCAGATTTGGCTTGCGAGGCCTCTAAGAGAAGCAAATTTCATCCGATCCGTCTGAAATTTGGTACATGGTGTAGGTATATGGTCTCTAATGACCATGCAAAAATTGGTCCATTTCGGTCCATAATTATATATACCATATAAACCGATCACCAGATTTGACCTCCGGAGCCTCTTGGAAGACCAAAATTCATCTGATCCAGTTGAAATTTGGTACGTGGTGTTAATATATGGCCTCAAACACCCATGCAAAAATTGGTCGAAATAGGTCCATAATTATATATAGGCCCTATATAAACCAATCCCCAGAATAGACCTCCGGAGCATCTTGGAAGAGCAAAATTCTTCCCATTCGGCTCAAATTTGGTACGTGATTTTAGTATATGGTATCCAACAACCATGCAGGAATTGGTTCCTATCAGTCCCTAATTATATATAGCTCCCATATAATCCGATCACCAGATTTGACCTCCGGTGCCTTTTGGAGAAGCAAAACTCATCCGATCTGGTTGAAATTTGGTACGTGGTGTTATTATATAGTCTCTAACAACCATGCCAAAATTGGTCCATATCAGTCCATAATCATTTATAGCTCCTATATAAACCGATCCCGAGATTTGGTTTTGGAGCCTCTTGGAGGAGCAAATTTCATCCGAGTGAGTTGAAATTTGTGGATGACAGTTTTTCATAGAAGTTGCTACGCAATCCATGGTGGAGAGTACATAAGATTCGGCCTGGCCGAACATGTTATTTTTTGCATATAATTTTTATACCCACCACCATAGAATGGTGACGGGGATATAATAAGTTTGTCATTCCGTTTGTAACACATCGAAATATCGATTTCCGACTATATAAAGTATATATATTCTTGATCAGGGAGAAATTCTAAGACGATATAAGCATGTCCGTCTGTCCTTCTGTCCGTCTGTCTGTCTGTTGTAATCACGCTACAGCCTTCAAAAATGGCGCTATCGTCCTGAAATTTGGCATTGATTCGTTTTTTGTTTGCAGGCAGGTCAAGTTCAAAGATGGGCGATATCGGTCCAAGTTTTGAAATAGTCCCCATATAAACCGACTTTCCGATTTGGGGTCTTGGGCTTATAAAAACCGTAGATCTTTATCCAATTTGCCTGAAATTGAAAATATAGAGGTACTTGAGGACCATCAAAAAGTGTACTGAAAATGGTGCCCATCGGTCCATGTTTTGGTATAGCCCCCACATAGCCCCCATATAGACCGATTTCCTGATTTTGCTTTTTGGGCGTCTAGAAACTGTATTTTCCATCCGATTTGCCTGAAATTGAAAATCTAGAGGTATTGTAGGACCATAAATAGGTGTGTCGAAAATGGTCCATATAGATCCTTGGTTTGATATATCCCCCATATAGACCGACCTCCCGATTTTGCTTCTTGGGCGTCTAGAAACTGTATTTTCTATCCGATTTGCCTGAAATTGAAAATCTAGACGTATTTTAGGACCATAAAATGGTGTGTAGAAAATGGTCCGTATCGGTCTATGTTTTGGTATAGTCACCATATAGATCGATCTCCCGATTTTTATTCTTGGGCTTCCATAAACTGTATTTATTACCCGATTTGCCTGAAATTGGAAATCTAGAGATATTTTGGGACCCCAAATATGTGTGCCGAAATTGAGATGTATCGTTCCATTTTTTGGTATAACCCCCATATAGATCGATCTCTCGATTTTTCTTCTTGGGCGTCTAGAGACTATATTTTGTAGGCGATTTTATTGAAATTGAAAATCAAGAGGTATTTTAGGATCACAAATAGGTGTGTCGCAAATGGTGGTTATTGGTTCATATTTTGGTATAGCCCCCATATAGACCGATCTTCCGTCTTTATTTTTTGGGCTTCTAGGTTCCGTAGTCTTTATCCAATTTGCCGGAAATTAGAAATCTAGACGTATCTTAGGATCATAAAGAGGTATGTCGAAAATGGTCCGTATCGGTCCATGTTTTGGTATAGCCCCTATATAGACTGATCTCCCGATTTTACTTCTTGGGCTTCTGGAATTCGTAGTTTTCACCCAATTCGTCTGAAAATGGAATTCTAGAGGTATTTGAGGAACATTAAGAGGTGGTGAGGATTGGTCCATGTTTTGGTATAGTCCCCATATAGACATAACTCCCGAATTTATTTCTAGGACTTCTGGAATTCGGCTGACCACAAATAAGTCAGCCGAATATGGTATGTGTCGACCCATGTTTTAGTACAGCCTCCACATAGAGCGATCACCAGATTTAACTCCTTGGGCTTTTAGAAGGCGTAGTTTTTATCCGATTTGCTGGAATATTAGACGCTCAAAAATCTGTATCGCATTTATTTTTACCGGTCCGTTTGTAAGGCATCGATATAGACCGATTTAACTTCTTGAGGGTACACCAAAAAAATAATATTTTCCTCCGGAATGAAATTTTTGACAATCGAAACTCCCCTTTCGTATAAAGTATTTTCGTTTAGAGCAAACTAATCGGAATTTTTGATAAGCTATTAAACGATTCTCTCTAAAATTTGTGTCAAAAGAAAACTTTGCTTGTCTAAAATTTCGTTCCTCAGAAAAGAAAACACTTCTTTCAGGGTATAACAGGCGCACTGACCATGAAATTTGTTTGAAATTGAAAGTAAAATTTTCCAATTTTACTCATCGTATTCTTTTAAATAATGCCGGAAAAAATCTACAGATTTAAGATTTCAAATCAAGGCGTTAGTTCATCATATACACGATATGATTTCTCTAAAACTCAAACAAAATTGGTTCTCATAAATCCAGAATCTGATCTCATCTTCATAGGTAGAATCTGGTTGAACTGATTTGCTTGGGAGAAAATTTGTCATCAAACCCCTTTAAAATTCTAAATATTATCAAGAAATCCGCTACGAGGAAAATTTCTAAAATAAACTATTATATTTGATTCATGGTGGTGGGTATTTAAAATTCGGCACGGCCGAAATTACTGCTGTATGTGTACTTGTTTTCTAAGAAAATTGGTCTCAATATTTTGTAAATTACGTGTACTTAGATTTAGAGTGCATAATCTTTCATATTAGGTCATGATTTTTGCAGTAAAATTATCATATTTTTATATAAGTTAAATTTTTTCCAAGACCTCATAACAATAGTTGGCATACTTTAGGGAGGAGAAATCTTATACTATTGCTCCCAAAAGTATACTATAACAAATAGATATTTACAATGTAAAAAGATACACCATTAAAATTACATATAATTATTAATTAAAATAAACAAATAAATTTTTAGTATAATTAAATAATAATATTTGCATAACCATTCCTTGAAAATTAAATTGAAAAAATATTGCATATTTTAAGGATTCAATACAATCCCACCATACTTGTTTATACAATGATGTAAGCAATATTTATACATGATGCTTAAGCTTAAGTTAACGAACAAATTTATATACAAAGCAAAATTGTATTAAAATTTTAAATAGATTTTCTTTAATATGTTTGTTTAGCATATAATCAGATTAAATAATTTTTTTTTTTTGGAAATTATTTCAAGGCATATTATGATGTACATATAACTCGTACCATACCATACGTGGCGACACCTTTTGTTGAAGGAGTACTCCTTTATTGTTCTCCATCCAATAAAACCTTCTTAGTGAAATTGATTTTTTCAGTTTTTTTTTTGTAATTTATCAAAAAACTCATTAAAAATTCTATTGAGCTGATGTGAAAACATTGAAGTTGCGTTTTTTATGATGTTGAGATACTTATCAATCTACCCGTCTTCCACGTTTACATGTGTATGTGGATGTGCTGTGTGTTAATGAGAAATCTAGCAAACTAAGAGGATTACGATGGAACTCAGGGTAAGAGACTGTCGTAAATTCTTCAAAATTGATTTACATCCTCAGTTACAGATGATAAATTTCAATATCATATGGTGGTAAACTTGAGATAAATTTTCATTTTCAGTTAATGATTGCAGATAGGCAAATCAGTCATAATAAAAAAGATTTTATAACAACCATGGCAATCTTATCGATAGCAACATGAACAATTTTCCATGAATAATTATTCAACGATATTTCCATAAAAAATGATTCGTTACATAAAAAAAAGTACACAAAAAATTATAATAATGTTAGGTCATTACGAAAGTTTTTGGAGTATATATGGTTCGTATATAAAAAAAAAAATAAAACTGCAAAATCATTTTTCTGCAAAGAAAATCCAATTAAATTAAAATGAAATGCTAAATGACAACCGAATAGCTACTAATCTAAAGATTTCTCTTTCAGAGAAATTTTTCTTTTAAATCAACTCGCCTGAAAGTATGCTCTAATTAAAATTTAGACTACGAAACTAAGCATAGAAGAAACAATCGAAATATGTTTATAAACTAGAAAATGTTTATACATTTAATGTCTCCCCTTTGATACTAATTTCATTTATAAGCATTTTTCTTCATCTCAGTTTGGTTTTGTTGTTTTTTTATTTTTATGAAAGGTTATCACTGTGCGAGTGTGTTTGAAAATGAGAGAACATTTATTTTTATAGTCCTCATGATGATACTATAATCACTGAAGCAGCCTATGGAATTTATATTGCCTCCCAGCGGAGGGTTGCGGATGGCTCATTCTTAGTTAGCCTACTTTTTGGCTTGGTGCAATTAACGAAAATAAAATTGTTGTGAAATTAGACATTTTAATTTGCCATAGAATGACAGAGCAATTTTTTTTTTAATACTCAAGCCATAGTGGTTGTTAGTAGTATAGCATGGCTCCCATCAAAATTCAAATGGTGGTAAAGTGTCACTGGTTGTCTGTGGAACTCAAAAGTGTTGAGTGTCCTAAGAAAAGGACATCAGTGCCAAAGAGAGTATTATAGGCTCTATGCTGTGGAAGGGAAGGCTTAAAGAGCATCTTTCTTTTCATAACTAAATATGAAAAGAAAATTTATTTATTCCCCCCATAAGTATGCTATATTGAATAAAGAATACCGAAATATTGTAAATCTGGATAGATTCATATTATACAAAGGGGGTTATTTCAAAAAACGAACAAGTATATACCGCCAAAAGCTAAGTCAGGCATAATTTTATATAAAATTTTGCTAAAAAATACATTTTGTCAAAAAACTTTCTAAAGAAATAAAAAAACTACAAGTGTAGCTTAACCAACAGAGGAAAAGATATATATGGAGATATAAAGTTTTGAGAAAATTTTCTATAGAAATGAATTTTGCAAAAATTTACTACATAAATAAAATTTTGCCAAAAATTTCTACAGAAATAAAATTTTGACAAAATTTTCTACAGAAATAATTTTTTTTTCTATTTTGTTTTTATAGATAAAAAAATTTTGACAAAATTTTCTACAGAAATAAAATTTTTCCAAAATATTCTATAGAAATAAAATTTAGCAAAAATTTTCTTTTGAAATAAATTTTTGACAAAATTTTCTACAACAATAAAATTTTGCAAAAATTTTCTATCGATATAAAATTTTGACAAATGTTTCTACAAAAATAAAATTTTAAAAAATGTTCTAAAAAATAAATTTTCTATAGATTTTTTTTATTTTATTTCTAAAGAAATACAATATTGATAAAATTTTCTATAGAAATAAAATTAAATTTTTTATTTAATATTTATAGAAATAAAATTTTGCCCAAATTTTCTACAGAATTAAAATTTTGAAAAAATTATCTACAGAAATAACATTTTTAGAAAATTTTCTATAGAAATACAATTTTGAAAAAATTTTTATAGCAATAAAATTTGGAGAAAATTTTCTCTACAAAGAAAATTTTGACAAACTTTTTTATAGAAATAAAATTTACGAAAATTTTCTATTGAAATAAAATTTTGACAAAATTTTCGATAGAAATAAAATTTTGAGAAAATTTCTATGGAAATAAAATTCTTAAAAAATTTTCTATATACATAAAATTTTGAAAAAAAATTGCTATAGAAATATTTTTAATTAATATATTTATAATATATTAATATTTTTATATATATAAAAATTTGAGAAAATTTTCTATAGAAATAAAATTTTGACAAAACTTTCTATGGAAATACAATGTTGGAAAAACTTCTATAGGAATAAAATTTTGCAATAATTTTCAAAAGAAACAGAATTTTGACAAAATTTCGCAAAAACTTTCTATAGAAATAAAATTTTGCAAAAAGTTTCTATAGAAATTAAAATTTTGCAAAAAATTTTCTATAGAAAAAAAAAATTTGCAAACATTTTCTATAGAAATAAAATTGTCTATAGAAATAAAATTTTGCAAACATTTTCTATAGAAATAAAAATTTTACCCATTTTTCTATAGAAATGTCATTTTTACAAAGTTTTCTATGGATATAAAATTTTGAACAAATTTACTATAGGAAAATAAACCCTTGAGCAAAATTTCTTAAGAGAAATAACATTTTCACAAAATTTTCTTAGCAACTAAAATCTTGACAAGATTTTCTATAGAAATACAATTTTGCCAAAATTTTCTATAGAAATAAAGTTTTTAGAAATTTTTCTATAAAAATTCAATTTTTAGAAAATTTCCTATAGAAATAAAATTTTGACAAATTTTCTATGGAAATAAAATTTTGCAAAAAATTTTCTATAGAAATAAAATTTTGCAAAAATTTTCTATAGATATAAAATTTTGCAAAAATTTTCTATAGAAATAAAAATTTTTTATTGAGCAAAATTTCTAAAGAAAAATAAAATTTTGACAAAATTTTCTAACGAACTAAAATCTTGACCAAATTTTCTATAGAAATACAATTTTGCGAAAATTTTCTATGGAAATACAATTTTGAAAAAAATTTATTTTATTTTATAGCAATAAAATTTTGAGAAAATTAAAAATTAAATAAAATTTTGACAAACTTTTTTATAGAAATAAAATTTTGAGAAAATTTCTATGGAAATAAATTTCTTACAAAATTTTCTATATACATAAAATTTTGAGAAAATTTCTATGGAAATAAAATTCTTTAAAAATTTTCTATATATATAAAAATTTGAGAAAATTTTCTATAGAAATAAAATTTTACAAAGCTTTCTATAGAAATATAATTTTGGAAAAAACTTCTATAGGATTAAAATTTTGCAACAATTTTCAAAAGAAATAGAATTTTGACAAAATTTTGCAAAAACTTTCTATAGAAATTAAAATTTTGTAAACATTTTCTATAGAAATTAAAATTTTGTAAACATTTTCTATAGAAATAAAATTTTTCAAAAATTTTCTATGAAAAAAAAATTTTGCAAAAATTTTCTATAGATATAAAATTTTGCAAAAATTTTCTATAGAAATAAAAATTTTACCAATTTTTCTATAGAAATGACATTTGTACAAAATTTTCTATGGAGATAAAATTTTGCACAAATTTAATATAGGAAAATAAACCCTTGAGCAAAA
The DNA here is from genome assembly GCF_050003625.1 of Haematobia irritans. Taxonomy (NCBI): domain Eukaryota; kingdom Metazoa; phylum Arthropoda; class Insecta; order Diptera; family Muscidae; genus Haematobia; species Haematobia irritans. The sequence goes on from NC_134397.1 coordinate 21,898,367, forward strand.
TTTCTAAAGTGAAATAACATTTTGACAAAATTTTCTAAGCAACTAAAATCTTGACAAAATTTTCTATAGAAATACAATTTTGCCAAAATTTTCTATAGAAATAAAGTTTTTAGAAATTTTTCTATAAAATACAATTTTTTGAAAAAAATAAAATTTTGACAAAACTTTCTATGGAAATACAATGTTGGAAAAAACTTCTTTAGAAATAAAATTTTGCAACAATTTTCAATAGAAGTAGAATTTTGACAAAATTTTGCAAAAACTTTCTATAGAAATAAAATTTTGCAAAAATTTTCTATAGATACTAAAATTTTGCAAAAATTTTCTATAGAAACACATTTGTTGCAAAAATTTTCTATAGAAATAAAAATTTTACCAATTTTTCTATAGAAATGGCATTTTTACAAAATTTTCTATGGAGATAACATTTTGGACAAATTTACTATAGGAAAATAAAGCCTTGAGCAAAATTTCTTAAGAGAAATAACATTTTTACAAAATTTTCTTAGCAACTAAAATCTTGACAAGATTTTCCATAGAAATACAATTTTGCCAAAATTTTCTATAGAAATAAAGTATTTCGAAATTTTTCTATAAAAATACAATTTTTAGAAAATTTCCTATAGAAAAAAAATTTTGACAAAATTTCGTATTGAAATAAAATTTTGACAACATTTTCTATAGAAATAAAATTTTGTCAAAATTTGCTATAGAAATAAAATTTTGCAAAAATTGTCTATAGATATAAAATGTTGAAAAAATTTTCTATAGATATAAAATGTTGAAAAAATTTTCTCTAGAAATAAAATTTTGAGAAAATTTTCTACAAAAAAAAATTGCAAAAATTTTCTATAAAAATAAAAATTTTTATTGAACAAAATTTCTAAAGAGAAATAAAATTTTGACAAAATTTTCTAACTAACTAAAATCTTGACCAAATTTTCTATAGAAATACAATTTTGAGAAAATTTTCTATGGAAATACTATTTTGAAAAAAAATATATATATTTTTTTTTTTGCTTTTGTGATAGGGGTTAAATAAACCTTGAATTAATTTTCGAGAAAGTTTAATGAAGGCATCCGGAAATTATTTTCTTGTGGCTAGGATATGAATAAATGAATGGAATGGAGGATTGTGCGGCAATAAGCCTGAGAAAAAGAAAAATGTCCAAAAGGACATGAGGCATATTTTCCAAAATGTTTAAAGGTTCTTCTGGTGTTACCTTTGCTGTGGTTTGTGATGGTGATAGATTGTCATCACTCTGCTTTAGGATGCTCTTAATTGATTTTTAGTTTTTTGATTTATAAATGCTTATAGGGTTTTATAAACTTATTTTGATAGGTTTCATATAAGTAAATGGCCATATAAAACCAAATTAGGCAGAGCTAAAATGGGACGAGTTGACTATAGAGACCCTTTAAGCAGCGTCACAGTTAAAGATTTCTAACAATAGAAATTTTAAAATTTTTATTGGTACACTTTGCTAAAATAATGTGATTTAAATGTATTCATATCAGTTGCTTTTTATCACCCGTTACAATAAAGGGTCATAAAACCGCTTAACAATTGTAAACATTTTCCTTAGCATACCTTCAGGCGGTTCAAATCTTTGCCCGAAATCAAAGCGGCGAAAGGAAAATGTGCTCATAAATATACTATTCGACACGTATACGCGAGCTCTCAAATTGTGAGAACATTTTCTATAGAAATAAAATGTTGACAAACTTTTTATAGAAATAAAATTTGAGAAAATTTTCTATTGAAATAAAATTTTGACAAGCTTTTTTATAGAAATAAAATTTTGAGAAAATGTCTATGGAAATAAAATTCTTAAAAAATTTTCTATAGAAATAAAATTTTGACAAAACTTTATATGGAAATACAATGTTGGAAATAACTTCTATAGGAATAAAATTTTTCAACAATTTTCAATAGAAATAGAATTTTGACAAAATTTTGCAAAAACTTTCTATAGAAATAAAATTTTGCAAAAATTTTCTATAGAAAACAAAAATTTGCAAAAAATTTCTATAGAAATAAATTTTTGCAAAAATTTTCTATAGAAATTTTACCAATTTTTCTACAGAAATGACATTTTTACAAACTTGTCTATGGAGATAAAATTTTGAACAAGTTTACTATAGGGAAATAAACCCTTGAGCAATATTTCTAAAGAGAAATAAAATTTCAGCAAAATTTTCTACGGAACTAAAATCTTGACAAAATTTTCTATAGAAATACAATTTTGCCAACATTTTCTATATAAATAAAGTTTTTAGTATTTTTTCTATCAAAATACAATTTGAGAAAATTTTCTATAGAAATAAAATTTTGGCAAAATTTCGTATAGAAATAAAATTTTGAAAAAATTTTCTATAGAAATAAAATTTTGACAAAATTTCTTAAAGAAATAAAATTTTGACAAAATTTTCTATAGAAATAAAATTTTGCATACATTTTCTATAAATATAAAATGTTGAGAGAATTTTCTCTAAAAATAAAATTTTGAGAAAATTTCCTATACAAATAAAATTTTGAAAATTTTTTATAGAATAAAATTTGACAAATTTTTTATAAAATAAAATTTGACAAATTTTTTATAGAATAAAATTTCACAGAATTTTCTATAGAAATAAAATTTTGCAAACATTTTCTATAGAAATAAAACTTTGAGAAAATTTTCTCTAGAAATAACATTTTGACAAACTTTTTATACAAATAAAATATGACAAAATTTTCTGTAAATATAAAATTTTGAAAAATTTTTATAGAAATAAAATTTTGAGAAAATTTTCTATAGAAATAATATTTGGACAAAATTTTCTAGAGAAATACAATTTTGCGATTATTTTCTATTGAAATAAAATTTTGAAAAAAAAATTCTATAAAATTTTGTGAAAATTTTCTATAGAAATTAAAATTGACAAAATGTTCTAAAGAAATAAAATTATGAAAAAATTTTCTATAGAAATAAATTTTTGGATAGAAATAAAATTTTGACAAAATTTTCTATAGAAATGAAATTCCGTCAAAATTTTCTATAGAAATAGTGTTTTTACTAATAGATATTTTATTTCTATTTGTAATTAATTTAGCACAATCTTACTACCCGCACAGTTTACACAGCATTATGTAGATCCACAAGGTCCAATTACATCTATTTACCCAAACTTGTGCGAAAACATCCATATTTCTATAGCCCTATAGCCTATAACAAAAACCAATTCCACTTTTTCTAATTCCTACGCTGGACCTTTAGACTCACTAAATGTAAGAATATATAGGTCAACAAACGATATACGATATGATTGCCTTTGAAACATTAATGGTCTTGTATAGCTCCAAAAAAAAGGGATAAAATAAAAGTTTTCCAATTTGTTTGGTGTGGCTAGTTCGGGGAATCAGTTTCGTGTAAAATTGAGCATGACATTGAGATACGTAAACAAAACACCATGGAGCTAACAATTTCATGAAGAATTTATAAAAATAGCTTCCTGGAAATAGAAATTGGGTATCCCTGGTAGCCAAAAGATATTTCAAAGAAACAAAAACAATGAGAGAATATAAGCAACAAAAAAAAAAAAACAACAGACCCAAAGGATGGAAAATTAATATGAAGTGGTCTTAAGAGTCGACTCATTAGAGACTGGTTATAGGTACAGGAATGTCCTAATTATTTTTGTTGTTGTTGCTGCTGTTTGTGTTAGTCTTGTTCCTTGAAGGTCCTTTTATCATTGGCCGCTTAGGTATATTTGTAGTTTTGTCTCTTGGTGTGGGGTGGGGGGGGGTCAGTTTGGATAAATTTGTGTAGCCTTAAAGTGTTGTCCTGTTGTTACCGCATTTTACTTTCATTTCTGGCCTCTTTAATTCGCCCCTAAGGATCTCTAAGACGATTTTCACTTTATAATTCATAAGTTTTTGGTATTCAAGCGTAGAAATGTTACCACACAACCAAACTCAACCTACCGACTTATAAAACTAACTTGTTAAACTGTTTGTTGATTTTCATAACCTACGGTAAAAAGGACACTTAAGCCCATGGGCATTTTGAGGCTATTTGGTAATAGACCTACTAACATGTACACATCTACCGATTCTATATTTGATCCTTAATTTGGTAAGTGTTGAAATTTCTAATTAAATTGAAATTTATTGCCATATACTTTTTTTTTGCTTTTGTGATAGGGGTTAAATAAACCTTGAATTAATTTTCGAGAAAGTTTAATGAAGGCATCCGGAAATTATTTTCTTGTGGCTAGGATATGAATAAATGAATGGAATGGAGAATTGTGCGGCAATAAGCCTGAGAAAAAGAAAAATGTCCAAAAGGACATGAGGCATATTTTCCAAAATGTTTAAAAGTTCTTCTGGTGTTACCTTTGCTGTGGTTTGTGATGGTGATAGATTGTCATCACTCTGCTTTAGGATGCTCTTAATTGATTTTTAGTTTTTTGATTTATAAATGCTTATAGGGTTTTATAAACTTATTTTGATAGGTTTCATATAAGTAAATGGCCATATAAAACCAAATTAAGCACAGCTAAAATAGGACGACTTGACTATAGAGACCCTTAAAACAGCGTCACAGTTAAAGATTTCTAACAAGAGAAATTTTAAAATTTTTATTGGCACACTGTGTTAAAAAAAATGCGATTTAAATGAATTCATATCAGTTGCTTTTTATCACCCGTTACAATAAAGGGTCATAAAACCGCTTAACAATTGTAAAAATATACTTTGCATACCTTCAGGCGGTACAAATCTTCGCCCGAAATCAAAGCAGCGAAAGGAAAATGTGCTCACAAATATACTATTCGACACGTATACGCGAGTAAATACGAGACATAGCTAAAACAGGACGATCCTAGACTTTAAAAGCAGCGTCACTATTAAAAATTTCTAACAAGTGACATGTTAAATTTTTTTAGCATACCTTAAGGCTGTACAAATCTCCACCACAAATCAAAAGAACGAAAGCAAAACGTCCTCACTATTTGACACGTAAACGCGAGTAAATACGAGCCATAACCAAAATAGGACGATCCGACTCTATAGACTCTGAAAGCAGCGTCACTATTGAAAATTTCTAAGAAGTGACATGTTCATTTTCTTTTAATTTAAAAAAACGTGACACACTTTGACACTATACAGAATATGATTTCAATATATTCATATCAGTTCTGTCTATCACTCTCTGAGACACAAAAAAAAACTAAAATTGTTTAAAATTTATAAAAAAAATCTTTAGCATACTTTCAGGCGGTACAAGCATCTGCTCGAAATCAAAGGAACGAAAGGAAAAATGGCTCACAAATAAATTCGACATATAAACTCGAGAAAATACAAGGTAGATCTAATATAGGACGAGTCGAAAAGAGTTTTTTCTAAAAGAAGCGTCACCTATGAAGATTCCTAACAAGTGAAAAAATGTGTTTTTAATTTAAAACAAGTATATACGGCCGTAAGTTCGACCAGGCCGAATCTTCTGTACCCTCCACCATGGATTGCATAGAAACTTATTTCTATAGAAATAAAATTTTAACAAAATTTTCTATAGTAATAAAATTTTCACAAAATTTTCTATAGCAATAAAATTTGACAAAATTTTCTATAGAAATAAAATGTTGACAAAATTTTCTATAGAAATAAAATCTTGACAAAATTTTGTATAGTAATAACATTTTAACAACATTTTTTATAGTAATAAAGTTTTGACAATATTTTCTATAGTAACAAAAATTTTGACAAAATTTTCAATAGTAATAAAATTTTGACAAATTTTTTTATAGAAATAAAATTTTGACAAAATTTTCTATAGAAATAAAATTTTGACAAAATTTTCTATAGTAATAATATGTTGACAAAATTTTCTATAGTAATAACATTTTGACAACATTTTCTATAGTAATAAAATTTTGACAAATTTTTTTATAGAAATAAAATTTTGACAAAATTTTCCATAAAAATAAAATCTTGACAAAATGATCTATAGTAATAACATTTACGGCCGTAAGTTCGGCCATGCCGAATCTTATGCACCCCCCACCATGGAAACTAGCATAGAAACTTATTTCTATAGAAATAATATTTTAACAAAATTTTCTATAGAAATAAATTTTTCACAAAATTTTCTATAGCAATAAAATTTGACAAAATTTTCTATAGAAATAAAATGTTGACAAAATTTTCTATAGAAATAAAATCTTGACAAAATTTTGTATAGTAATAAAATTTTTACAACATTTTTTATAGTAATAAAGTTTTGATAAAATTTTCTATAGTAATAAAATTTTGACAAAATTTTTTATAGTAATAAAATTTTGACAAAATTTTTTATAGTAATAAAATTTTGACAAAATTTTTTATAGTAATAAAATTTTGAGAACATTTCCTATAGTAATAAAATTTTGACAAAATTTTTTATAGAAATAAAATTTTGACAAAATTTTCCATAAAAATAAAATCTTGACAAAATTTTTTATAGTAATAAAATTTTGACAACATTTTCTATAGTAATAAAATTTTGCAAAATTTTGTATATAAATAAAATTTTGACATTTTTAAATTAATAAAGTTTTGACAAAATTTTCTATAGCAATAAAATTTGACAACATTTTCTATAGAAATAAAATTTTGACAAAATTTTCTATAGAAATAAAATTTATTTCTACAAAAATTTTTTTATAGAAATAAAATTTTGACAAAATTTTCCATAAAAATAAAATCTTGACAAAATTTTTTCTAGTAATAAAATTTTGACAACATTTTCTATAGTAATAACATTTTGAACATTTTTTTTATAGAAATAAAATTTTGACAAAATTTTCCATAAAAATAAAATCTTGACAAAATTTTCTATAGTAATAAAATTTTGACAAAATTTTCTATAGTAATAAAATTGTTACAAAATTTTCTATAGAAATAAAATTTTGGTAGATTATTTTTGGGGATCGGCAATATATAACTATAGACCGATATGGACCAATTTTGGCATGGTTGTTAGCGGCCATATACTAACGCAATCTACCAAATTTTACAACGTACCAAATTTCAACAGGGTCGGAAGAATTTTGCTCCTGCAATAGCTCTGTAGATCAAATCTGGGGATCGGGTTACATGGGGTTTATATAAAATTAATGCCGGTATGGACAAATTTTTGCATGGTTATTAGAGACCAACACTACGTACCAAATTTCAACCGGATCGGGTGAATTTTGTTCTTCCAAGAGGCTCCGGAGGTCAAATCTTGGGATCGGTTTATACGGGGGCTATATATAATTATGGACCGATGTGATCCAAAGTTTGCATGGTTGTTACAGACCATATACTAACACTATGTACCAAATTTCAGCCGGATCGGATGAATTGTGCTTCTCTTAGAGGCTCCGCAAGGCAAATCGGGGGATCGGTTTATATGGGGGCTATATATGATTATGGGCCGATTTCGACCAATTTTTGCATGTTTGTTAGAGACCCTATACCGACACCATGTACCAAATTTCAGCCGGATCGGATGAAATGTGCTTCTCTTAGAGGCTCCGCAAGGCAAATCGGGGAATCGGTTTATATGGGGGCTATATATGATTATGGACCGATTTCGACCAATTTTTGCATGTTTGTTAGAGACCATATACCAACACCATGTACCAAATATCAGCCGGATCGGATGAAATTTGCTTCTCTTAGAGGCTCCGCAAGGCAGATCGGGGGATCGGTTTATATGGGGGCTATATATGATTATGGACCGATTTCGACCAATTTTTGCATAGTTTTTAGAGACCATATAGTTACACCATGTACCAAATTTCAGCCGGATCGGATGAAATTTGCTTCTCTTAGAGGCTCCGCAAGGCAAATCGGGGGATCGGTTTACATGGGGGCTATATATGATTATGGTCCGATGTGGACCAATTTTTGCATGCATGTGCCAAATTTCAACCTGATCGGATGAAATTTGCTTCTCGTAGAGGCCTCGTAAGCCAAATTAGGGGGTCCGTTTATATGGGGGCTATACGTAAAAGTGGCCCGACATGGCCCATTTGCAATACCATCCGACCTACATCAATAACAACTACTTGTGTCAAGTTTCAAGTCGATAGCTTGTTTCGTTCGGAAGTTAGCGTGATTTCAACAGACGGACGGACGAACGGACGGACGGACATGCTTGGATCGACTCAGAATTTCACCACGACCCAGAATATATATACTTTATGGGGTCTTAGAGCAAGATTTCGATGTGTTACAAACGGAATGACAAAGTTAATATATCCTCATCCTATGGTGGGTATACCCCTCCACCATATTCTATGGTGAAGGGTATAAAAAGTGGCACACTTTGTTATACAAAATGCAATTTAAATGTATTCATATCAGTTGTTTTCTATCACTTCCCGAGACAGTGAAGCGTCATAAAACGGTTTAACAACTAGAATTTCCTTAGCATACTTTCTGGCGGTACAAGCCTCCGCTAGAAATCAAAAGAACGAAAAAAAAGTGGTCAGATGTTGTGGCACGTATCACATCAGTGGTCTTAACTGTGTTAAAATCTGCAAAAAATACTACAGTGTAAAAGGAATTTAGTAAAAGGTAGCACAAAATACTACAATGTATGACATTTATTAGCACCAGTTCAGAAGGTGCCATGGGTGTAATTGTAGGCCCTAAGATCTCCGTAGTGAAATTGTATGCCCGAAGTTCAAGTTTCAGTTTTTGCAATTCCTGGCAATTTTCCGAAAAAAATGCCAAATTATCAAATTTTACGGCAGAGCAAAAAAATCTTATTTCTGCCCCCGAAAGTATGCTTTTCATTTATGTTTAAAGGTTTAAAGTCTTTACCATATTCCTGCTAAGAAAAAAAGTAAATATTTAAACTTTGGTAAATAGAAGCCAAAAGCGAAATAAATCGAATGTCTGCTTCTGATACTTTCCCAGTAAAATATAGTCTTACTAAATTCCAATAATTTGGGATGACTAAGCCCCTCGATCCTAGCTTTGTTGATGATTCTGTATGAGAGAGACTATATAAAAATAATTTAGAAAATACTGTGTCCTCCTAAAGTAAGCAGAAAAATATTTTTTTTGGCCCACCCCAAAAATATGCTTTTAATTTTTTTTTTAATAACCATAAAATATTATAAACCTTAGCATACCCTCAGGGCTCCTTAAGGATTTCTTCTTTGCATTTTTCTTCAACACTCTAAACGATTATTTAAACTCCAAACTACAAGAAAAGAATTATACTCAGTTAGTTGGAAACTTTATATGTTTTAAAAATTTCTAGTCAAGCATTTCATGTAAATCATTTGAAACAAACGACAAACTTGATAAAGCTTCAATCAAGTGTAGTTGCTTCACTAAATTATCATTTGACACTCTTGTAACAGCTGGAAATTCGCTTCAATGGTGAATGGTAAGGCTCTCCCCCTCCCCCATCTTCTATAAGGCGACAACGCATCATTGTTACAGAAAAGAGGAGAGGAGCTAAAGCGTAACATGCAGGCGAATGCCTTTCTGAAATGCGAGACCAAAATGAAACGATTCATGGTAGAGTGTTAAATTTGTAACAAGATGTCGAAACTTTTTCAATCTGCTGTTCAAGAGAATGACATTTTGTTGCCTTTGCAGCTTTTGAGACAATGGTTTTTGTTACTGGGTTCAAATTGAGGTTCACTTGATTTTTTTTTCAACATTTAGTTTTGGGTTTTATTTTTTTTTTTTTCATATGGTTAGACGGAAGCTAACTAAGATTGTCTATCAAAACTTGGTTCTAGAGTGATTCGCTTTTATAGTTCTCTCGGTTTTTTTCGTTGTTGTTGCTGCTGCTATTGGTATTTTATCTGATTTTGTAAAGAACTTTTGTTACTTCAATTATCTACTTAGTAGTTTTGCACTACAAGCATATAAAGTCAGCTTGCTTGGAAAAAAGACTAAAAAATAAAATATTAAAAAAATTACATTTCCTTTAAAAAAATTTACTAATTTTCCAAAGAATTTATTTTCCATAAAAATAAATATTTCAAATTTAGGATTCCTAAACTGAAAAAAATATTGGGATGTTTTTTCGCTATTTCAATAATTTTAGAATTTTTTATTTAGGTTCTTTTGGCATCTCAACTAATAACATGTGGCGTCAATGCGCACAAACTTTAAATGACTTGCATCAAAGGAAGCTGATTCTTTACAAGAAGACATTAAGACTTTTAAGTTAACTTTTAACCTTTTAGACATTTTGCGGTTATCGTGGATTCTTTGACACGAGCTGTATGTAATTCCATGGAATTTTTTAAGTTTTTAATCTAAACTGTATGAAATTCAAGCCTTCTACCACATAAAGACAACATTGTTTCAAGAGGTTGTAATTGCTAGGGCACGGTGCAAGGCTTAGTTCCTACAAAAGTTACTGCACGTATGTAGCAGTGAAACATGGTAAACTATACTGAAAAAACTTTTTCTTTTCAATTAAATATAATTTAATTTTATAAAATTTCATTTCATACAATTTCATTGAATTTTGCAAATTATTTTTATCCTAAAAGTATGCTGCATTTTTCGAATTTAAAATTATAACGGTAAGGTGTGACAATATTAACTTCTACTTGGACTTAATTTTGACCTGGCAAACCATTTATTTTCTATAGAAATAAAATTTGAGAAAATCTTCTAAAGAAATAGAATTTTGAGAAAATTTTCTATAGAAATAAATTTTGAGAAAATTTTCTATAGAAATAAAATTTGAAAAAAGTTTTCTACAAAAAATAAAATTTTTAGAAAAATTTCTATAGAAATAAAAATTTGAGAACGTTTTCTTTAGAAATAAAATTTAAGAAAATTTTCTAAACTCCGACTATTTGCTCCGGAACGCAGTAAAATTAAAAAAAAAAAAACAATTGTACAGAACCTCGCAAATTAAATTTTCTGTAGAAACAAAATTGTGAGAAAATTTTCTATAGGAATAAAATTTTGATAAAATTTCCTATATGGAAAAAATTTTAAGAAAGTTTTCTATAGAAATAAATTTTGTGATAATTTTCTATCAAAATAAAATTTTGAGAAAATTTTCTATAGAATTAAAATTTTGAGAAAATTTTCTATAGACGTAAACTTTTGAGAAATTTTTCTATACAAATAAAATTTGAGAAGATTTTCTATAGAAGTAAACTTTTGAAAACTTTTTCTATACAAATAAAATTTTGAGAAAATTTTCTACAGAAATAAAATTTTCTATAGAAACAAAATTTTGGCAAAATTTTCTATAGAAATAAGATTTTGAAAAAATTTTCTATAGAAATAAAATTGTGAGAAAATTTTCTGTAGAAATAAGATTTTGAGAAAATTTTCTATCGAAATAAAATGTTGACATAATTTTCTATAGAAATAAAATTGTGAGAAAATCTTTTTTAGAAATAAAATTTGAGAAAATTTTCTAAACTCCGTCTATTTGCTCCGGAAGGCAGTAAAATTAAAAAAAAAAGAACAATTGTACAGAACGTCGCAAATTAAATTTTCTGTAGAAACAAAATTGTGAGAAAATTTTCCATAGGAATAAAATTTTGAGAAAATTTTCTATGGCAATAAAATTTTGATACAATTTTCTATATGGACAAAATTTTAAGAAAGTTTTCTATAGATATAAATTTTGAGAAAATTTTCTATCAAAAAAAATTTTGAGAAAATTTTCTATAGAAATAAAATTTTGAGAAAAGTTTCTATAGAAATAACAATTTGAGAAATTTTTCTATAGAAATAAGATTTTGAAAAAAATTTCTATAGAAATAAAATTATGACAAAACTTTCCGTTGAAATAAGATTTTGAGAAAAATTTCTATAGAAATAAAAAGCTGACAACATTTTCTATAGAAATAAAATTGTGAGAAAAATTTCTATAGAAGTAAAATTTTGAAAAAATTTTCTATAGAAATAAAATTGTGAGAAAATTTTCCGTAGAAATAAGATTTTGAGAAAATTTTCTCTAGAAACAAAATGTTGACAAAATTTTCTATAGAAATACAATTTTGAGAAAATTTTCTTAAAAATAAAATTTGAGAAAATTTTCCGTAGAAATAAGATTTTGAGAAAATTTTCTATAGAAATAAAATGTTGACAAAATTTTCTATAGAAATAGAATTGTGAGAAAATTTTCTATAGAAATAAAATTTTGAGAAAATTTTCTTTAGAAATAAAATTTGAGAAAATTTTCTAAACTCCGACTATTCGCTCTGGAAGGCAGCAAAATTAAAAAACAAACCAATTGTACAGAACGTCGCAATACTAAAAGGCAACGGACAATGGGCCAAAAGCAGTATCAAAAAGAAAAGCAGTATCGAGAGAAAAGTTTCTATAGAAATAAAATTTTCTATAGAAACAAGATTGTGAGAAAATTTTATATAGAAATAAGATTTTGAGAAATAAGATTTTGTAAAAATTTTCTATAGGAATAAAAATGTGAGAAAATTTTCGATAGCAATAAAATGTTGACAAAATTTTCTTTAACAATACAATTTTGATAAAATTTGCTATAGAAAAAAATTTTAAGAAAGTTTTATATAGAAATAAAACTTTGAGAAATGTTTCTATAGAAATAATATTTTGAGAAAATTTTCTTAGAAATAATATTTTGAGAAAATTTTCTATCGAAATAAAATTTTGAGAAAATTTTCTATCGAAATAAAATTTTGACAAAATTGTCTATAGAAATAAAATTTTGAGAAAATTTTCTACAGAAATAAAATTGTGGGAAAATATTCTATAGAAATAACATTGTGAGAAAATTGTCAATAGAAATAAAATTTTGAGAAAATTTTCTATAGAAATAAACATTTGAGAAATTTTTCTAAGAAATAAAATTGTGAGAAAATTTTCAATGGAAATAAAATTTTGAAAAATTTGTTTTGTGGAAATACAAATCGATGTGATCATAAAGTCAATGCAAAAATGGCGGCTGGAATTCCAAAAGCAAAACAAGCATGACTGATGTTGGTAGAATTCTACTAATTCTACTAAATAAAATTTTGAAAAAATTTCTAAACTACATAAAATTTTGGAAAATGTTTTTTTAGAAATAAAATTTTGGAAAAATTTTCTATAGAAATAAAATTTGGACAAAATTTTCTATAGAAATAAAATTTGGCAAAATTTTCTATTGAAATAAAATTTTGGCAAAATTTTCTATAGAAAAAAAATTTTGGCAAAGTTTTCTTAGAAACAAAACTTTGACAAAATTTTCTGTAGAAATAAAATGTTGACAAAACTTTCTATAAAAAATAGAATTTTGACAATATTTTCTATAGAAATAAAATTTTGACAAAATTTTCTATAGATATAAAATTTTGAGAAAATTTTCTATAGAAATAAACATTTGAGAAAATTTTCTATAGAAATAAAATTGTGAGAAAATTTTCTATGGAAATAAAATTTTGAAAGATTTGTTTTGTGGAAATACAAATCGATGTGATCATGTACATATGGCCAGAGTGGCCTCAAAACCTGATTCGCATGTTGTATGAATTTTCAAGAATGTTGCTTAAAACAAATCTTTTAAATTATATAATTTTATTAAATTTCATTTCATTGAAATTGAATTTAGTAAATAATTTCTTAACCTAAAAGTATGCTGTATTTTTTTGAATCTAACATAATAATAGTAGAGTAATTCCCATTACAAAAAAATCGATTTGGATGTAACCGAAATGCATTGAAATTATATAAAGTCAATGCATAAATGACGGCTGGAATTCCAAAAAAAAAACAACAAAACTGATGTTGGTAGAATTGTACCAATTCTACCAAATAAAATTTTAGAAAATATTTCTTTAGAAATAAAATTTTGGAAAAATTTTCTATAGAAATAAAATTTGGACAAAATTTTCTACAGAAATAAAATTTTGACAAAATTTCCTATAGAAATAAAATTTCGACAAAATTTTCTATAGAAATAAAATATTGAAAAATTTTTTATAGAAATAAAGCAAGGCAATAAGAAATAAAATTTGGACAAAATTTTCTATAGAAATAAAATTTGCATTTTTTGTTGTTGTAATTTCAGTTTAAAACCATACGTTGATTAAACTAAAAGAGTAGCTTAACCAACTGGTAGACTTGTGGTAAAATTTTCTTTAAATTTTGGTAGATTATTTGTGGCACGAATGGCAACTGTGCTGATGAGGCAATAGTTCCTAAAAGTATGCTTCTATGTTATATAACTCTATGTTAATTTTGCGAATAAAGTTTTCAACTAAAACAACAACAAAAAAACAACATCACCATAATTAAGCCTCAAAAAAGTAGGCATGTTAACCAAAAGAAGGCAAACTAACATATGTGATATATTGAATAAAAAAAGCAATTTTTCTTAAAGTTTTACCATATTCAGTGGTTAAGAAATGTTTTCCCAGTTAGGCAATATCTACGAATCACTCAGCTCCACCACCTCTTACCTACTCAGCGAAGAAACCAAGCCATTAGTCTTTTCAGCATGCCGCTGCTTCCAATTTCCTTAGACACCAAATGAGTTTCCTCCCCATAAGAAAATTTCTTCTCTTCATTTCGAGACTAATTTGTCAGTGTCAAGACTAATTTTAATTTTTTCCCCACACTCACACACACGCACACACACACACTTTCTTAGTCTGGTTACTTATACCCCCAACGCATTCCTTTAGCCTTTAGCTTTTCATTGTCGTCTTACAAGCTTTCATGTTTTACTAGAATGTGTCCTAGTGGTGTTGTTAGTATATTCTGCATTCCTTACATTTGTCCCGTCTGTCTCTTTGGAAAAATAAGCTTTCAAAGAAAAAAAACGACATAGAAATTAACATGAAAACACTAAAAGCAAGACAAGCGTAAGAGACATGTTCGGCGAAAAAAAATCTCTTTTAAAAATTCACATCTTGTGTATGTTAAGTAGCAATAAATAACAAGTGATTGCAACTAAAGTATATAGTTAGGCGTTGCTTCTTATACTCCATCTTTTTAGGAGCATAATTTTTCTTGTCGATTATTTAAATTTCCTTTTGCTTCATTTTCCTTGACTCTTTAGACTTAATATTCTTAAATGTCTCCTTTTTTATGGGGACAACTTTATAAATATATCTTAATTGAGTAATGGCCAGGGGAGAATACGAAAATGCATTCTATTAAAAATGAAGTTGTATAAAATTTATGGAGTACGAAAATGAAAAAAAAATGCTCCCAAAGGTATGCAATATTTTTGATATGAGTTTCATACTTTTTTGGTAATTATATTTCATGTTAGCCTGATACCTATCTATCTAATTATACAATTATTTTTCGAGCTTTATGAACAGATATAGATTAAGGAACATGGTTAATAGAGCCATTGAAAAGAAAACGCCAGATACAAATCTATACACGCCTGGACTGTACATGTTTCGGTTCGGGCGAATGAACCTTTCCACAGCCTTTAGTATAGATCTGGCTGGGAGAGATAACTCAATTTTGGGCCCTTTATGCTAACTCCTTATGGAGAAAACATTTGGGAAATTTCCTCTTACAAATTAAATCATCTTTTCTCCCACTGTACATCATCTTTTCATATAACTTACAAGTCCCTTAATCTTATTATACCCTCCATCATAGGATGGGGGTATATTAACTTTGTTATTCCGTTTGTAACACATCGAAATATTGCTCTAAGACCCCATAAAGTATATATATTCTGGGTCGTGGTGAAATTCTGAGTCGATATAAGCATGTCCGTCCGTCCGTCCGTCTGTTGAAATCAAGCTAACTTCCGAACAAAACAAGCTTTCGACTTGAAACTTGGCACAAGTAGTTGTTATCGATGTAGGTCGGATGGTATTGAAAATGGGCCATAGCGGTCCACTTTTACGTATAGCCCCCATATAAAGGGACCCTCAGATTTGGCTTGTGGAGCCTCTAACAGAAGCATATTTCATCCGATCCGGCTGAAATTTGGTATATGGTGTTGGTATATGGTATCTAACAACCATGCAAAAATTGGTCCACATCGGTCTATAATTATATATAGCCCCCATATAAACCGATCCCCAGATTTGGCTTGCGAAGTCTCCAAGAGAAGCAAATTTCATCCAATCCGGTTGTAATTTGGAACATGGTGTTAGTATATGATCTTTAACCACCGTGCCAGAATTGGTCCATATCGGTCCATAATTATATATAGCCCCCATATAAAACATTCTCCAGATTTGACCTCCGGAGCCTCTTGGAGGAGCAAAATCCATCCGATCCGGTTCAAATCAGGCACGTGGTGTTAGTATATAGTCGCTAACAACCATACCAAAATTGGTCCAATTACACACAAAGTGGTCCATATCGGTTCATAATCATGGTTGCCACTGGAGCCAAAAATAATCTACCAAAATTTTATTTCTATAGAAAATTTTGTCAAAAATTTATTTCTATAGAAAATTTCTCAAAATTTTATTTCTAGAGAAAATTTTGTTAAAATTTTATTCGGTTCATAATAAAATTTTCATCATTGTCAAAATTTTATTTCTATTGAAAATTTTGTCAAAATTTTATTTCTATAGAAAATTTTGTTCAAATTTTATTCGGTTCATAATCATGGTTGCCACTCGAGCCAAAAATAATCTACCAAGATTTTATTTCTATAGAAAATTTTGTCAAAAGTTTATTTCTATAGAAAATTTTGTTAAAGTTTTATTTCTGTAGAAATTTTTGTCACAATTTTCTTTCTATAGAAAATTTTGTCAAAATTTTTATTTCTATAGAAAATTTTGTGAAAATTTTTGTTTCTATAGAAAATTTTGTTAAAATTTTATTTCTGTAGAAAATTTTGTCAAAATTTTCTTTCTATAGAAAATTTTGTCAAAATTTTTATTTCTATAGAAAATTTTGTGAAAATTTTTGTTTCTATAGAAAATTTTGTTAAAATTTTATTTCTGTAGAAAATTTTGTCAATATTTTATGTCTACTTTGTCAAACTGAATTATATACGTATTGGATCGATCTTTTTTGATTTAATATAACCACGTATGAACGTTAGGAGGTTTTAAGATACCTTGCCATCGGCAAGCGTTGCCGCAACTTAAGTAATTCGATTTTGGATGGCAGTGTTCAGATGAAGTTTCTACGCAATCCATGATGGAGGGTACATAAGCTTCGGCCTGGCCGAACTTACGGCCGTATATACTTGTTTTTATTTCGTTTTGTTACATAGTAATGCAACAACACGAAATTTATTTTTAGAAAGCTAATTTGGTAATCATAAATTGCGTATAAGATTTAAAACAGAAAATATAACTGACATGTTAAAATCATAATGTCCACTGAATTCTAATTCTTTTAATGGACTAATTGAACACAAATTTATTTCGAAAAAAGATTATTCAGATTTCTAGGATGTTAAAAAATCAAATCACGAACTCCACCTATATGTCAAATTTGGAACTAAAGTTACATTACAATGGTAATCAGAAATTTTTAATTTCTATAGAAAATTTTCGCTAAATTTTTATTTCTATAGAAAATTTTCGCCAAATTCTATTTGTTTTAATTCTATAGAAAACATAGTAAAAATTTTAATTCTACATTATTTTATTTTTCAAAATTTTAATTCTATTGCTATAGAAAATTTTGTCAACATTTTATTTCTATAGAAAATTTTCTCTAAATTTTATTTCTATAGAAAATTTTCTCCAAATTTTATTTCTATAGAAAATTTAGTCAACATTTTATTAGCCAAATTTTATTTCAACATAAAAATTTGTCAACATTTTAATTCTGTAGAAATTGTTGCCAAAATTTTATTTCTAAGAAAATTTTGCCAAAATTTTATTTCAATAAAACATTTTGTCAAAAATTTTATTTCTACAGAAAATTTTCTGACAATTTTATTTCCATAGAAAATTTTGTCAAAATTTTATTTCCGATATTTTCAGGCTTACTTAGACTATTCAGTCCATTGTGATACCCAGTGGTGAATTCCTTTCTTATCACTGAGTGCTGCCCGACACCATGTTTGGCTCAATAAGAAGGGGCCTACTTTTTATAGCCAAGTCCGAACGGCGGTCCTCAGTGCGATGAACCACTTAGAGAAGGTTTGGTACACTCCGAAATGTTACCAAGAGGAGAAAATCCACCGTTGAAAAACTTTTTGGTGTTCGGTCGAAACTGGGGTTGAACTCACGATCCTATGTATGCCAGGCGGGCATGCTAACTATTACACCACGGTGGCTCCCTATTTCTATAGTACATACATATTTCTATAGTACATAAATTTTGTAAAAATTTTACTTCTATAGAAAATTTTGTCAAAATTTTGACAATTTTGTCAACATTTTATTTCTATAGAAAATTATTGCAAAATTTTATTTCTATAGAAAATTTTCTCAAAATTTTACTTCTAAAAAATATTCTGTCAAAATTTTATTTCTAAAGAAAATTTTCTCAAAATTTCATTTCTAAAGAACATTTTCTCAAAATTTTATTTCTATAGGAAACTTTGTCTAAATTTTATTTCTATAGAAATATTTTTCAAAATTGTATCCATCAAAATTTTATTTCTACAAAATATTCTATCAAAATGTTATTTCTATAGAAATTTTTGTCAAAATTTTATTTCTATAGAAAATTTTTTCAAAATGTTGTTGCTATAGAATTTTTTTTCAAAATTTTATTTCTAAAGAAAATTTTCTGAAAATTTCATTTCTAAAGAACATTTTCTCAAAATTTTATTTCTATAGGAAACTTTGGCTAAATTTTATTTCTACAGAAAATCTTTTCAAAGTTTTATCCCTACAGAAAATTTTCATAATTTTTTTATTTTTATAGAAAATTTTCTCAGAATTTGATTTTTATAGAAAATTTTATCCCAATTTTATTTCTATGGAAAATTTTGTCAAAATTTTATGTTTATTAAAAATTTTGTAAATATTTTATTTCTATAGAAAATTTTATCAAATTTTTATCTCTATTGAAAAACTTGTCAACATTTTTTCTATAGAAAATTTTATCAAATTTTTATTTCTATAGAATTTTTTATAAAAAAGTGTTTCCAAAATTTAATTTATATAGACAATTTTGTCAAGATATTATTTATATAGAAACTTTTGCCAAATTTTATATCTATAGAAAAATTTGCCAAAATATTATTTTTTTTTAGAAAATTTTGTCAAAATTTTAATTCTTTAGAAAATTTTGTCAAAATTTTATTTCTTTAGAAAATTTTGTCAAAATTTTATTTCTTTAGAAAATTTTGTCAAAATTTTATTTTTATCGAAAATTTTGTCAAAATTTTATTTCTTTAGAAAATTTTGTCAAAATTTTATTTCTTTAGAAAATTTTGTCAAAATTTTACTTCTATAGAAAATTTTGTCTAAATTTTTATATATATAGAAAATTTTGTCAACATTTTATTTCTATCGAAAATTTTCTCAAAATTTCATTTCTATAAAAATTTTTGTTAAAATTTGGTTTCTAAGAATTATTTTTGATAGTTTCCATTTTTGGTAGAATTGTACCAGCTGTGGTAACCATGGTTGGTACACCCACAAATTCATCTATGTCATATCCCAAAACTAGGCAACATATTTGTGATATAGTTTTTTAGATTCAATCACGAAATTAATTGATCCAATTAATTTTTTAATTGAAATGCCTTCAATTACTAAAATGATTGTATCAATAACAGTTTTTATTGTTCATACCAAAATACTTGATAAAAAGAGTATTTGATGTCATTAGCAAATTTCAATTAATTTTTTAATTGATTCAATTAAAAATATAATTGATGTTGATTGCAAAACACAATTAATTTTTTAATGAACATCAAACTATTTCCAATAACTTTTTTAACTGACTTACGGCCAATTTCATGTATCTCCGTTAGAACTTAACTCTCAGTTGGAAGAAAATTAAATCGAAATATCTTCTATCCGGTTATTTTTAACTGAGAAATTTTTAGCAGTTAAGTTCCTAACTGGCATATGGAATATATAAACAAGATGACAGACATGTCCATAGTACGGTTTAAAAGTTCGTTAGCTAATGTAGTCTTTTTTTAAATTGGTTAAAAAATTTATTGTTTCTTATACATTTTTAATTAAAAAATTATCAATCATTTTTTTTTGTGTATAAACAAATCTAAACTGATCTAAAAGTTAGTGTTATTTCCGACAATAAAATTAAAAATATATATAGCGCTTTACTTTATAACATTACATATTAGCCACATTGTAATTATACAAATTTATTATTGTTTTGCACAAAACATAACCGAAAGCGTCTGCTCTAATATTGGTATCCTAATTAATTATTTAGATCGTTATCCTAAATTCATAAAAGGGGTTTTACTTGATTTGAAATAATTTTAATAAATCACATATCTCTATATATTGACACTTTCTCATTGCTATGAAACGACAATCACAGTATTTTAAGAACACTGACATGAAAATAAAAATCTCTACATACCTAGGACCCAAATGGAAGTTCTAGTAAAAATGTCACAATTTGCTCATGTCATCATACCAAAAAAAAAAAATAAAATGAAATATGATTTTGTCATTGATAAGGGCCATCTTTTCCACATTGACACATTTCTTCCATTAGCATATGTCAATTGCTCTTGGCAGCAATGTGTTACTTAAAAAAAATAAAATAAATCCTAAAAGTATGCTACAATAGTTTAATATATTTTAACCTTAACTAAAAGTATGTAACGAAATATTTTAGCCTTTGAATTTGAAACTATTATTTAAGTTGGAGTGAAGCAAAATATTGAAGAAGCCCGAGAGGCGAAGAAAGTGTAAAAATCCATATACATTTTGTTATTAAAAATCCATTTTTTTTTTTTCGTTCCAAAAACCCCATAAGGTGGCCACGTCCTTTAGAGCTTTGCATTGTCATTGTATGACGAATTTTTTGAAAAGAAGAACCCTTGTCAAAGAACAGATATATTTTGACACCAAATTCCTATAACAGACGATCTCAATATGTAAAGGGAAAATGACGAAAAAAAGCTAAGAAAAAAATATGCAAAATAAGGCTCACAATGAAATGCCTGGTACTAACAGAGAAGTTTTCAAAGGAAATCAGGACAAACGAAATATGGACCAAATCCCTGGATTTTTTTTCGTTTTGCTATGGCGTTCAACTTTTCCAGCTGTCAATCATTTTACAGCATCACTATAGAGGAATTAAATATTAAGCCAACTGGGGGTTTTGTGTATGTTTGTTCTCTTTCTCGTTGTTTGGTGTGATATGTACATGAATTTCCACAAAAATAAAATTTTCCGGTAAATCCCTTTTTCATGGAATTCATTTTTTTTTTTTGGTGTCAAAAATATTTAAAATATATATTACAAGTTTCAGTTTTCAATACCTTTCTCATATTCAAATTGGGATCAATG
Organism: Haematobia irritans; assembly: GCF_050003625.1. Classification (NCBI taxonomy): domain Eukaryota; kingdom Metazoa; phylum Arthropoda; class Insecta; order Diptera; family Muscidae; genus Haematobia; species Haematobia irritans. The sequence continues at coordinate 21,919,739 of NC_134397.1, forward strand.
TCATGCTGATCTTTGATTTATACCAAAAGCTGACGAAAAAAGGTAACAGTTCCACTTCCAGTTTTGTTTGTGACCTTAGAGATGACTACATTTTGAAAAATGTATGCAGTTCCTTTTTGGCATACCACATATTCTCATAGTCTATGGTTTCCAAAGAAAAATAGCCTTGTGGTTGTGTTTTGCGTCATTATTCCGGGTGAAAGCATATTTTCTTTCTTGTTATGGTTATTACTGGATGGTTGATGAGATTTTTTTGAAATTTCAAAAACATCACGTTTTGCTGTTCATTTCATTGAAGTTGGCACTACTTGAGATTCAAATAGGAAAGAAGAGGACTTCTAGCAAACACACAAGAAAAACAACAACAAAGCACATAGATGATGACATTGATGAAAGCAGCCATATGAGAAAAGGAGATTTTCAAAAATTCCCAAATATTTTTGGGTCAAAGGAATTTAAATGTTTATTTGAAAAGGCCTAAAAGTATGCTATATTGGGTTTGTATTCAAAACCAAGGGAACATATTTTTCTCTAGAAAACCTCATGAAAAAAACAACTAAACCTCCCCCCCCACAAAACATTAATTACTTGCCATGACCAATCATTATTTATCAATAACACTTACTTTTAAATGTTTAAGTATTCTCCCTCTTGATTTGTGTGAACGTGTGTCTTTCTATATATACTACAGATAGCCCCAATGCCTTAAAGTATGCCATAAATTAACCATTGTTTGGCTATTGATGGTTGCATGTTTTGATGCCTTTCTTTCTTCACTCGTAGCTTCAACTTCAGAGGGTCAAAGAATTCTCGTTATGGTTTTTATGTTCATTCTTTACTTTTAAAAAATAATTTCTTTTAATTACATGGTAAACTTAACCTTTCTTCTAACTTTCAAGCAATTTTCTTTTAATTGTATGGTTATATGGTAAATTTAACCTCTTCTCTACTTCCTTCCTCTAAGGGTGGGGCTAAAGAAAATTTTATGGGCTATAATATTCTTTGTAGCCTTTGTGTGCGAGTGTGTATGTGTGTGTGCGGCCAGTCGTAAAGTGTTTAAGGTTAAATGTCTTAAATTTATGAGCCATATATTTCTATATTCTGAAAGTGTGAGAATACTTGGCATATACATCATTTAAACTTCTTAAGGTCAATACAATATAAATTATTACCTTGGGATTTGATATGAAACAATATTTTTTTATAATGGAGATGTTATATAAAAATATTTTCAAGAAAAATAAAACAAAAATTATAAGATCATGATAACCCGACAACTAAAATATACAGAATTTATAGAAAAATTTGTCAACATTTTATAAAAATAAAAGAAAATTTTCTAAAAATTTTGTTTCTATAGAAAATTATCTAAAAATGTTATTTCTATAGAAAATTATCGAAAAATGTTATTTATATAGAAAATTTTGGCAAAATTTTATTTCTAAAGAAAATTTTATCAAAATTTTATTTCTAAAGAAACTTTTTTCAATTTTTATTTTTCTATACAGAATTTTGTGAAAATTTTATTTCTTTAGAATATTTTGTCAAAATTTTATTTTTAAAGAAAATTTTGACAGAAACTTATTTATATTAGTAAGATTTGTATTTTTTTTTTTGCAATTTTGACAATTTTTTTTCTATAGAAAATTTGGTCAAAATGTTATTTCTACACTGAAAAAAATATTGTCGTGAGGTCAAAGATTTCATGTTTTTAAAATACGAATACAAATTTTGCTTAGCATAGAAGACGCATTTCTCTAAAATAAAGTTATTTTCCTTGTCCAAAAGTCCATAAACTTTTCAATGAAGTCATATTGTCCTTATAATTAATTGTTTTGAATTAAAAATGGGTATCTTAACATGAAAGAAAAAATTTATAGACTAAGGTCAACTTGACTTTAATAATTCAGAAAAATTCTTTAAATTTAATGAAATTGTCTTTAAATTTGTTGTCTTTTTGCATCTTAACTACAAAGCAAAAAATCATTCAAATATATGACATGTTTTTCAAAACTTTATTTTAAAGAAGTTTTTTACTTCAAACATAGCATAATTTCTACTGGAAGTCGAGTCATAATTTGGAAAATAAAGTTGCCGTTAACTCGTTTTTAAAGGACTTTGATAGCATATGAAGAAAAAAACTGAGAAACGAAAAATTAAGAACTAGAAGCAAGTACACAAAACCTAAAAGCGAATTGTGTCTTAAAAGTATCCTTACTTGTATTCTCCGCTTCTTTGGCTCGGAATTAATACCAAATTCTGTAAAGTAAAGACAAAATCTTTGGAACCGAGTATGATTTTTTTCAGTCTATAGAAAATTTTATTTCTATAGAAAATCTTCTGAAAATTTTATTTGTGTAGGAATTTTATGAAAATTTTATTTATGTATAAAATCTAGAAAAAAAAATTATTTTGCGTAGAAATTTTCTCAAAAAATTTTTCTATAGAAAACTTTTTTCAAAATATTATTTCTATAGAAAATTTTATCAAAATTTTATTTCTATAGAAAATTTTGTCAAAATTTTATTTCTAAAGGAAATTTTAACAAACTTTTATTTTTATAGAAAATTTTTTAAAAATGTTATTTCCATAGAAACTTTTGTCAAAATTTTATTTTCATGGAAAATGTTTTAAAATTTTATTTCTATAGAAAATTTTGACAATTTTTATTTTTCTATACAGAATTTTGTGAAATTTTATTTCTTTAGAATATTTTGTCAAAATTTTATTTTTAAAGAAAATTTTGACAAAATCTTATTTATATAGTAAGATTTGTTTTTTTGGGATTTTTTTTTTCTATAGAACATTTGGTCAAAATTTTATTTCTGTAGAAAAATTTCTGATTTTTTTTTTATAGAAAATTTTCTGAAAATCTTATTTTTATAGAAGATTTTCTGAAATTTTTATTTCTATAGAAAATTTTATTTCTATAGAAAATTTTCTGAAATTTTTATTTCTGTAGAAAATGTTGTCAAAATTTTATTTGTGTAGGTATTTTATGAAAATTTTATTTATGTAAAAAATTTTGCCAAAATTTATATTGCGTAGAAATTTTCTAAAAAAAAAAAAACAATTATAGAAAACTTTTTTCAAAATTTTATTTCTATAGAAAATTTTATCAAAATTTTATTTCTGTAGAAAATTTTATTTCCATGGAAAATTTTTTAAAAATTTTATTTCTATAGAAAATTTTGTCAATTTTCATTTTTCTTTACAGAATTTTGTGATAATTTTATTTCTTTAGAATATTTTGTCAAAATTTTATTTTTAAAGAAAATTCTGACAAAATCTTATTTATATAGTAAGATTTGTAATTTTTTTGGGAATGTTGGGTATTTTTTTTCTATAGAACATTTTGTCAAAATTTTATTTCTACAGAAAAATTTGAAAATTTTTTTCTATAGAAAATTTTCTGAAAATCTTATTCTTATAGAAAATTTTCTGAAATTTTTATTTCTATAGAAAATTGTCTAAAAATGTTATTCCTATAGAAAATGTTGTCAAAATTTTATTTGTGTAGGAATTTTATGAACATTTTATTTTTGTAGAAAATTTTGCCAAAATTTATTTTGCGTAGGAATTTTCTCAAAAAAAATTTTTTTCCATTGAAAACTTTTATCAAAATTTTATTTCTATAGAAAATTGTATCAAATTTTTTTGTTTTATTTCTAAGGGAAATTTTGACAAACTTTTATTTTTATAGAACATTTTTTAAAAAATTTATTTCCATGGAAAATGTTTTAAAAATTTTATTTCTATAGAGAATTTTGTCAATTTTAATTGTTCTTCACAGAATTTTGTGAAAATTTTATTTCTTTAGAATATTTTCTCAAAATTTTATTTTTAAAGAAAATTTTGACAAAATCTTATTTATATATAGTAAGATTTGTAATTTTTTTTTTTTTTTGGGAATTTGGTCAAAATTTTATTTCTATAGAAAAATTTCTGAAATTTTTTCTATAGAAACTTTTCTGAAAATTTTATTTTTATAGAAAATTTTCTGAAATTTTTATTTCTATAGAAAATTGTCTAAAAATGTTATTCCTATAGAAAAAGTTGTCAAAATTTTATTTGTGTATGAATTTTATAAAAATTTTATTTATATAGAAAATTCTGCCAAAATTTATTTAGCGTAGAAATTTTCTCAAAGAAAAAAAAAAATTATAGAAAACTTTTTTCACAATTGTATTTCTATAGAAAATTTTCCCAAAATTTTATTTCTAAAGAAAATTTTTTAAAAATTGTATTTCTATATAAAATTTTTTAAAAATTTTATTTCTAAAGAAAATTTTATTTCTGTAGAAAATTTTGTCAATTTTTATTTTTCTTTATAGAATTTTGTAAAAATTTTATTTCTTTAGAATATGTTGTCAAAATTTTATTTTTAAAGAAAATTTTGAAAAAATTTTATTTAGTAAGATTTGTATTTTTTTGGGAATTTTAGCATATTTTTTTTAGAAAATTTTATTTCTATAGAAAATTTTATCAAAATTTTACTTCTATAGAAAATTTTCTGAAAATTTTATTTCTACAGAAAATTTTCAGAAATGTTTATTTCTATAGAAAATGTTGTCAAAATTTTATTTGTGTAGGAATTTTATGAAAATTATATTTATGTAAAAAATTTTGCCAAAATTTATTTTGCGTAGAAATTTTCTCAAAAAAAAAATATTTATAGAAAACTTTTTATTTATTTTTATTTCTATAGAAATTTTTCTCAAAATTTTATTTCTATAGAACATTTTTTAAAAATTTTATTTCTATAGAAAATTTTATCAATATTTTATTTCATAGAAAATTTTGTCAATTTTTATTTTTCTTTATAAATATTGTAAAAATTTTATTTTTTAAGAAAATTTTGAAAAAATTTTATGTATATAGTAAGATTTGTATTTTTTGGGGAATTTTAGCATTTTTTGTCTATAGAAAATTTGGTCAAAATTTTATTTCTATAGAAAATTTGGTCAAAATTTTATTTCTATAGAAAATTTTCTGAAAATTTTATTTCTATAGAAAATTTTCTGAAAGTTTTATTTCTATAGAAAATTTTTAAAGAAAATTTTGACAAAATTTTATTTATATAGTAAGATTTGTATTTTTTTTTTTGGAATTTTGACAATTTTTTCTATAGATAATTTGGTTAACATTTTATTTCTATAGAAAATTTTTTAAAAATTTTATTTCTATAGAAAATTTTGTCAATTTTTATTTTTCTTTATAGCATTTTGTAAAAATTTTATTTCTTTAGAATATTTTGTCAAAATTTTATTTTTTAATAAAATTTTGAAAAAATTTTATGTATATAGTAAGATTTGTATTTTTTTTTGGGAATTTTAGCATTTTTTTTATTTCCAATGAAAATTTTGTATATTTTTGCTTCTATAGAAAGTTTTGTCAACATTTTATTTCTTTAGAAATTTTTGTCAAATTGCTATTTTTAAATTTCTATTTCGTAAATTGTGGTTAAATGTATGCCAAGTCATTATAACGCATTGTGGAAATCCTAAAGCTTGTGTACAATATAGTTAAATTTTCGCAAGACGTAGTTCATTTTTCCCAACAAAAAATTTTCCTTTTTTCCTGTGTTACATATAGGTGCCTAAAAGTATGCAACAATTTAGCTTGTACTTTTAGAAATACGAAAACGGGTCTTCAACCCTGATGAGATATTTGATATTGCCTTGTAAGAAATGCACCAAAAAACATTTTATTTAATGGAGATATTAAATAAAAATTCAAGAAATGTCTGTTAAGTTGTACTAATGCAATGCAAATTTGAAAACAAATCACATAAAAATAATGATCTCGTAAAAATGCAGAACTCGATTTAAAAATAATTGCATTATTTTGATTTCATTTTGATACAAAAATGACAAAGGTAGCAAAAAGATGATTTTTTTATTAGTGGCGGACCAAAAACCATATCGGCGCCTAAAAGTATGGAAATATTATGCGATGAAATTTTAGAAATATCAGTGTTCTACTCCGATTAGAGCTTAAACTTTGACGAAACTGAAGAGAAGGCTAATCGAAATGCAATGGACATGCAATAAAAGTACATGGTGACACCAAGAATTTAGCTTCTAGTCCTGTGCAAGGCGAAAAATTTTGTTAATGAAAAATTCGTTTCTCAAGAGAGTCTTGGGACTATCTCCAAAAGTAGTGAGGGCTTCTATGGAAGACCCTTACTGAAATAATTTCATTTTGATAAAAAAATGGCAAAGGTAGCAAAATGATGATTTTTTTATTGGTGGCGGACCAAAACTCATATCGGCGCCTAAAAGTATGGAAATATTATGCTATGCAATTTTAGAAATATCAGAGTTCCACTCCGATTAGAGCTTAAATTTTGACGGGACTGAAGAGAAGGCTAATCGAAATGAAATATACATGCAATAAAAGTGCACGGTGACACCAAGAATTTAGCTTCTAGTCCTGTCCAAGGCGAAAAATTTTGTTAATGAAAAATTCGTCTTGGGACTGTCTCCAAAAGAAATGAGGGCTTCTATGGAAGACCCTTAATGAAATTATCTTTAAAGAGCAACCAGGTGTCGATACACGATACTGAAATTATGGAGTAATGGAAAAATATTATTTTAGTTTAAGATTTTTTTTTTTAAATGCTTTATACGGAAGTGTTAGTCCTTCCATTTTTTAACATTTTTTTCCTTTCCATTTCAAAAATTTCACATTAATATAACTTTGCTTAGTTTATACAAAAATTAAAACCAAAAAAAGAAAGATTCTTCAGACTTATTTGAAATATTCTTGTTGATTTACCCTCCGTCAGTCACTCCCTCCCCTCTCTCTCTCACTCTGCTAAATCTATTCTCTACACAAATTTCATTTTCAGCGACATGATGTTCACTTTCCTGTCAAAAGTTCTTTGTCAAATGAAACTTATTTCCAACCCAATTATAAACATAACACCTTTCAACGCAAGCATTTTTTCCCATGAACTTTTTTCTCATCAAAAATATTGGTCACCCACCATTCCAGAGCTCAGGCTACGGAAAGACTACGACTATCATACTGATGGTGCTGGTGCTGGTGCCACAGCTAATGCCTGAGATAACCTTAAAATATGCAATTAATTAATTCAACATGAGCACATTTTTATGGCGCATAAACTAAGATTTATGATATTCCTTTACTCCTCCATTTCCTTGCATTACTCGACGGAATCAAATATGAGCCAAAAAAAAAAGGATGAGAAAACCGCATAAAGCAGTGTGAAAAGCGGAATTGTTGAAAGCAAAAAAAAAAATATCTCTAAAAAAATTAAATATATACAAAAGAATTATAAAAATATATTTTTAAGGAAGTGATAATTTCTTTGCTCTATATATTTCTTAAGAGTATATATTTTTCCTTGAGGCAAAATACCATTTCTTAAGTAAAACAACTATGGATGAATGGAGTTATGCTTTTTATTATCCTTTCTGAATCAAGGAAGGATATTGAAACCGAGACACTATCTTTAAGACTGGCACCTGGATGACTAGTGATGTTTTCGTTTTGTTTTTAATAAAATATTATAGCATAACTTCAGGCGGATTTAATAGCCCACAACTAGAGAAGCCATAAAATGAAAGCAATGAGAAAACTTCAACTGAACTGAACTGAATTAGGTTAAGGGATAGGTTTGGTTGGTTGGTATGATGGTCGTTTGTTTAACGTCCTTAGCATAAGGATGACCTCTCTCCCACCCCCTATCCTACAATAAAAACAATAACTAAATGAATTATAGCCATAATGTCTATGTATATCCTGGTTGTTGCTATGTTCTCTTAAAGTTGCTTTTTTTATCCCAGCCTTCCTGATGGGTATTACTGTGGCCAGTTGTTGCTGAAAATGTCAAAAAGTTTTATTAATTTCCTTTCCAACCCAGACAAGATTCTCAAACAGCTGACAGGTGTTGAGGCTATTGCTTTTGCAAATTGTTTATCATCAGCAAAATATAATTTATTGTTTTTACTAAGTTTTTTTCTTTTTTTTTGGTTTAGGAAATGCTTGATTTATTTAATCAAGAGATAAGATTTGTGAAACTAAAGAAATGAAAATAAAAAATTGAAATTGCTTTGGTTGAGTTATCTCAACTCCCAAAAAAATTGTTTAATAGAATCCGAAGATTTTGACCTTACTTTGAAATTTTTGATACTAATTTCCAACTAAAGATGGGTCTACTTTAAAAATAAGCCATTTTTATATTTCCAATACTAAAAAATACTTTATATAAATTTCCCGCTAATTTCGCTAGAAGTGCTTTAAAATATTATTTAAAAAATTAGCTTTGGAATATTTTAATTACTTGTTTTTATACCCACCACCATAGGATGGGGGGTATATTAACTTTGTCATTCCGTTTGTAACACATCGAAATATTGCTCTAAGACCCCATAAAGTATATATATTCTGGGTCGTGGTGAAATTCTGAGTCGATCTGAGCATGTCCGTCCGTCCGTCCGTCCGTCCGTCCGTCCGTCCGTCCGTCTGTTGAAATCACGCTAACTTCCGAACGAAACAAGCTATCGACTTGAAACTTGGCACAAGTAGTTGTTATTGATGTAGGTCGGATGGTATTGAAAATAGGCCATATCGGTCCACTTTTACGTATAGCCCCCATATAAACGGACCCCAAAATTTGGCTTGCGAGGCCTCTAAGAGAAGCAAATTTCATCCGATCCGGCTGAAATTTGGTACATGGTGTTAGTATATGGTCTCTAACAACCATGCAAAAATTGGTCCACATCGGTCCATAATTATATATAGCCCCCATATAAAGCGATCCCCCGATTTGGCTTGCGAGGCCCCTAAGAGAAGCAAATTTCATCCGATCCGGCCGAAATTTGGTACATGGTGTCAGTATATGGTCTCTAAACACCATGCAAAAATTGGTCCACATCGGTCCATAATTATATATAGCCCCCATATAAACCGATCCCCCGATTTGGCTTGCGAGGCCTCTAAGAGAAGCAAATTTCATCCGATCCGGCTGAAATTTGGTACATGGTGTTAGTATATGGTCTCGAACAACCATGCAAAAATTGGTCCACATCGGTCCATAATTATATATAGCCCCCATATAAACCGATCCCCCGATTTGGCTTGCGAGGCCTCTAAGAGAAGCAAATTTCATCCGATATGGCAGAAATTTGGTACGTGATGTTAGTATGTGGTCTCTAACAACCATGCAAAAATTGGTCCACATCGGCTCATAATTATATATAGCCCCCATATAAACCGATCACCAGATTTGACCTCCGGAACCTCTTGGAAGACCAAAATTCATCTGATTCAGTTGAAATTTGGTACGTGGTGTTAATATATGGCTTCAAACTCCCATGCAAAAATTGGTCGATATCGGTCCATAATTATATATAGGCCCCATATAAACCGATCCCCAGATTTGACCTCCAGAGCCCCTTGGAAGAGCAAAATACTTCCCATTCGGTTGAAATTTGGTACGTGATGTTAGTATATGGTATCCAACAACCATGCAGGAATAAGAAGTTTTAAGATACCACAACCCAAGTAATTCGATTGTGGATGACAGTCTTCAGTAGAAGTTTCTACGCAATCCATGGTGGTGGGTACATAAGATTCGGCCTGGCCGAACTTGCGGCCGTATATACTTGTTTTATATTATTTTTCAAATCAATCAATATCAATTTCATTACTCTATTCCCATATATATCTAAATATACGTAGTATAATTAAAAATTCCCATACAACTGTCATTTGATTTCACATCAATTGTTAATTTATTATAACTCATACGTACCATGTGACAGCAATTCATAATACTCATACGTGAGATGGGACATAAACAAAATTCATAAATGAAATGCAATATTTTGATGTTGTTTGTGTCATATTAGATTTAATTTTATTTTATTTTTCCACTCATCTCATCAAATGCCATCCTAGTTATAATAGAGAATGAAAGTTGACTAAAAAAGTTGGTAATTTTGGCAAAATATTTGCTGTTACTGATGCTCTTCATATACATGTCCAAAACTAAAATTAGACAATGATGTTGATGAGTGTTATGCACTATTATACAAAAAAAATGAATCTGTAACTGAAACGAAAAACTACAGAGACACTATAAATAAAGGAAACGAGGACAAAAGCTTCGAAAACAAAACAAACAAAAAAATTGCTAAACCACAACAAGATATGAGAAATAAGTATAAATAAAGAGCTCAATGGTAAACCACACACTTCTTGTCCTGGTATGAGCTACCAAATTTAAACAGCTCTAAATGTTAATATCATTGTTTTAACAATTTTATATATATAAAATATAAAAAAAATATGCAATAACTTATAAATTTGATTTGATATAGCTTAAGGACAACTATATCGATTTTTGCCCTCAGAGTGTATCACTGAAACTTCATTTGTATAAACTATCCTAAGGATATTAGTTTTGAATACAATTCCTATTTTAATGTATGACAAGCAAATTTGCATATTTAAGCATCAGTAAATTGTGTAAATGTTTCACATAATTTAAAATTATATTTTTACTCAATCAACTGAATGATTTTCACAAACATTAGCATTGATCAATAAGCTAAAATTGTAATAACTATAGGCTATATTAAATCAAAATCATATACCACTATATGAGAAAAAATTTCAATTTAGATTAATATGTCTTCCAAACACGATTGCCATACTTGGCAAAATTTTACCAAAAATTTGAAGATTTTTTTTAACTGTTTGGTGGATTGGTAGAATTTAAAGCAGAGATAATACAATGACGGAGACTTCAATGTATATATATTGCAATTTGTCAAAATTTTATTTCTATAGAAAATTTTGTCAAATATTTATTTCTATATATTTTTTTTTTTAAATTTATTTCTATAGAAAATTTTGTCAAACTTTTATTTCAATAGAAAATTTTTTCAAAATTTTATTCTCTAGAAAATTTTATTTCTATAGCCAATTTTGTCAAAATTTTATTTCTATAAAAGATTTCGCCAATATTTTATTTTTATAAAAAATTTTGTCAAAACTTTATTTCTATTAAAAATTTTGTCAATTTTTTTTTTGTGTAGAAGATTTTGCCAATATTTTATTTCTATAGAAAATTTTTTCAAAATTTTATTTCTATAGCAAATTTTGTCAAAATTTTATTTCCAGGGAAAATTTTGTCAAAATTTTATTTCTATAGAAAATGTTATCAAAATTTTATTACTATAGAAGATTTTGTTACCATTTTATTTGGGAGCCACCGTGGTGCAATGGTTAGCATGCCCGCCTGCTTTGACCGAACTCCAAACTGTTTTTCAGCCGTGGATTATCCCACCTCAATAATGCTGGTGACATTTCTGAGGGTTTCAAAGCTTCTCTAAGTGGTTTCACTGCAATGTGGAACGCCGTTCGGACTCGGCTATAAAAAGGAGGTCCCTTGTCATTGAACTTAACATGGAATCGGGCAGCACTCAGTGATAAGAGAGAAGTTCACCAATGTGGTATCACAATGGACTGAATAGACTAAGTGAGCCTGATACACCGGGCTGCCACATAACCTAACCTAACCTACCATTTTATTTCTATTGAAAGGCTTGTCAAAATTTTATTTCTATAGAAAATTTTGTCAAAATTTTTTTCTATAGAAAATTTTGTCAAAATTTTATTTCTGTAGAAGATTTTGCCAATATTTTATTTCTATAGAAAATTTTGACAAAAAATTTATTTCTATAGAAAATTTTGTCAAAAATTTATTTCTATAGAAAAATTTGTAAAAATTTTATTTCTATAGCAAATTTTGTCAAAATTTTAATTCTATAGAAAATTTTGTTAAAATTTTATTTCTATTGAAAAGTTTGTCAACATTTTATTTCTATAGAAAATTTTGTCAAAATTTTATTTCTGTAGAAGATTTTGCCAATATTTTATTTCTATAGAAAATTTTAACAAAAATTGTATTTCTATAGAAAATTTTGTAAAAATTTTATTTCTATAGAAAAATTTGTAAAAATTTTATTTCTATAGAAAATTTTGTCAAAATTTTTATTTCTACAGCAAATTTTGTCAAAATTTTAATTCTATAGAAAATTTTGTCAAAATTTTATTTCTATTGAAAAGTTTGTCAAAATTTAATTTCTATAGAACATTTTGTCAAAATTTTATTTCTATAGCAAATTTGGTTAAAATTTTATTTCTAAAGAGAATTTTGTCAATTTTTTTTATAGAAAATTTGTCAAAATTCTATATCTGTAGAAAATTTTGTCAAATTTTTACTTCTATAGAAAATTTTATCAAAATTTTATTTCTATAGAAAATTTTATCAAAATTTTATTTCTCGAGAAAATTTTGTCAAAATTTTATTTCTATAGAAAAAGTTTATTTCTATAGCAAATTTTGTCAACATTTTATTTATCTAGAAAATTTTGTCAAAATTTTACTTCTATAGAAAATTTTATCAAAATTTTATTTCTATAGAAAATTTTGTCAAAATTTTAGTGCTATAGAAAAAGTTTATTTCTATAGCAAATTTGGTTAAAATTTTATTTCTAAAGAGAATTTTGCCAATTTTTTTTCTATAGAAAATTTGTCGAAACTTTATTTCTGTAGAAGATTTTGCCAATATCTTATTTCTATAGAAAATTTTGACAAAAATTTTATTTCTATAGAAAATTTTGTCAAAATTTTATTTATATAGAAAATGTTGTCAAAATTTTATTTCCATAGAAAATTTTCTCAAAATTTTATTTCTATAGAAAATTTACTTAAAATTTTATTTCTCTAGATAATTTTGTCAAAATTTTAATTCTGTAGAAGATTTTGCCAATATTTTATTTGTATAAAAAAGTTTGTCAAATTTTATTTCTACACAATTGTTTGTCAAATTTTATTTCTGTAAACATTTTTGCAAAATTTTATTACTATAGAAAATTTTGTCAAAATTTCATTTCTATAGAAATTTTTGTCAAAATTTTATTTCTATAAACATTCTTGCAAAATGTTATTACTATAGAAAATTTGTCAAAATGTTATTTCTGTAGAAAATTTTATGAAAATTTTAGTTGTATAAAAATTTTTTTCAAAATTTTATTTATATATTATATATTTCTGTTAAAATTTTATTTCTGTAGAAAATTTTATTTGTACAGAAAATTTTGTCAAAGTTTTATTTCTATAGGAAATTTTGTAAAAATTTTATTTCTAAAACAATTTTGTCAAAATTTCATTTCTATAGAAAATTTTCTTAAAATTTTATTTCTATAAAAAAATTTCTCAAACTTTTATTTCTATAGAAAATGTTTTCAACATTTTCCTTCTATAGAATTTTTTGTCCAAATTTTATTTCTATGCAATTTTTTGTCAAAATTTTATTTCTATAGAAAATTTTGTCAAAATTTTATTTCAATAGAAAATTTTTTCAAAATTTTATTTCTATAGAAAATTTTTTCAAAATTTTATTTCTAAAAAAAATTTTGTCAAAATTTTAATTATATAAAATATTTTGTCAAAATTATTTTAAGCACGTGTGGCAACCGTAATCTTTACTCAAATTTTCTTGTTCTCAAATAACCCACTGTGCATTGCATTGATTGCCAATGAATATCTATGTTTTTTGTCTCTGCAACTTGCAATTTAATTTATTTGCATACATAATGTCATATTAATATCATTGCCATTTTTGACATTATTTCTATCGCAGTTTAAATATTAATTAGCCATACCATGAATTAAATTCCATAGTGAAACATTTATTTAATTAAATATTCGAATTATGTTCTCATATTCAATAATGCTTTCATTTACATAAATAATAGATAGAACTAAAACAAAAAACGAACATAAACAAATTACTTAATGAAGGATAATATTTATAATATTAGTGAAATAAAATAAAGACAAAAACACAAATATTTTTACAGTTATTTACAAAGGAAAATCTAAACAATTCTTTTGTCTAAATTATATTTCTATAGAAAATTTTGTCAACATTTTATGTCTATAGACAATTTTGTCAAAATTTTATGTCTATAGAAAATTTTGTCAAAATTTTTTTTATATAGAAAATTTTGTCAAAATTTCATTTCTACGGAAATATTTATTTTTATAGAAAAAGTTATTTCTACGGAAAATTCTTATAAAATTTTATTTCTTTAGATTTTTTTTAAATTTTATTTCTATAGAAAATTTTGTCAATTTTTTTTATAGAAATTTTTGTCAAAATTTATTTCTATAGAAAATGTTGTCCGAATTTTATTTCTATAGAAAATTTGGATGCTTCTCTGATCTTAATTTTCGTTTGGTACGAACTCAGAACATCACAGTTGTAATACATAGAAAATTTTGTAAAAAATTTATATCTATAGAAAATTTTCTCAAAATTTGATTTCAATTGAAAATTTTCCCAAAATTTTATTTGTATAGAACATTTTGTAAAAATTGTATTTCTATAGAAAATTTTTGTAAAAATTTTAGTTCTATAGAAAATTTTGTAAAAATTTTATTTCTATAGGAAAATTTATTTACATAGAAAATTTTGTCAATATTTTATTATTATAGAAATTTTTTTTAAAATTTTATTTCTATCGAAAATTTTGTCAAAATTTTATTTCTATAGAAAATTTTGTCAAAATTTTATTTCTATAGAAAATTTTGTCAAAATTTAATTTCTATAGAAAATTTTGTAAAAAAATTTTTTGCTATAGAATATTTTGTCAAAATTTTATTTTTATATCAATTTTTGTCAAAATTTTATTTCTAAAGAAAAGTTTGGCAATATTTTATTTCTGTGGAAAATTTTGTAAAAATTTTATATCTATCGAAAATTTTGTCAAAATTTTATATCTGTAGAAGATTTTGTAAAAATTTTATTTCTATAGAAAATTTTGTCAAAATTTTATTTCTATAGAAAATTTTGTCAAAATTTCATTTCTATTGAAAATTTTGTCAAAATTTTATTTCTGTAGAAAATTTTGTCAAAAATTTTTTGCTATATAATATTTTGTCAAAATTTCATTTTTATAGAAATTTTTTTCAAAATTTTATTTTTATAGCAATTTTTGTCAAAATTTTATTTCTATAGAAAAATTTGTCAAAATTTTATTTCTATAGAAAATTTTGTCAAAATTTTATTTCTATAGAAAAATTTGTAAAAATTGTATTTCTATAGCAAATTTTGTCGAAATTTTATTTCTACAGAAAATGTTATCAAAATATTTTTTTCTATAGAATATTTTGTCAAAATTTTAGTTTTATAGATTTTTTTTTTAATTTTATTTTTATAGCAATTTTTGTCAGAATTTTATTTCTATAGAAAATTTTGTAATTATTTCTATAAACAATTTTTTCAAACTTTTAGTGCTATAGAAAATTTTGTAAAAATTTTATTATTGGCCAAATGTTCAATGGCCAAAATTTTATTGCTTTAGAAAAAAAATAATCATTTAGCCCTCCATTATTCTAATCTCGTACTTTAAACCACACATTTTTTCCATCGAATTACATTTGTGTTCACTATAACTTTCCTTTTAAATAGTCCTGCAATATTAATGAATAAAAAACAATATCCTGTAAAGATTTCTTTTTAACTTCGCCTAACACGCCCTTCGGAAAAAAAACTTTCACAATTTTATTTTCATTTCTCCTCGTCTCAGATTTTTCTTTTAAAAACATAGATTTTTCATGGTTGACTGAGAGCTTATACTAATGGATAAAGTTT
This sequence comes from Haematobia irritans, assembly GCF_050003625.1. NCBI lineage: Eukaryota > Metazoa > Arthropoda > Insecta > Diptera > Muscidae > Haematobia > Haematobia irritans. The sequence continues at coordinate 21,935,439 of NC_134397.1, forward strand.
GTGGTAAACATGCGTTATTCTTTTGCTTTCGTTGTTTCTGTTTCTTTCACAAGGAGAAATGGGCTTCCAGGCGATACGGATATAGGCAGGCAGTCATTCAGTCCAGTTGGATATATTTTTTTTGTGGCTAATGATTTTTTAAGGTTTTTTTGATTAGGTGGCAAAAATTAAATTAAAAAAGTCTTCTATATGGCCTAAGCTCAAGAAAAAAAAAATATAACTGGAATTTGAGAGAAACACAGTAATGCGTTTAAAATTTTTTATATGCTCTTGGTTTGTTATTTTTGAAATGTCTTTTTTTAAGTATTACAAAAGCCTCTTGGTGTAAATGTAAATTGATTCTTTTTTTTTTTTTTTTGATATTTAATTTTTTAGGTATTAAAAGAAAACTTTTGGAATGAATGTAAATTTCTTTTTTGTTTAATTGTGATCTTTAATTTTTTATTAATTGAAATTTTGTGCGTTTCAAGTATTATGGGTTTATGGCTTAGCACCATAGAAAGTTTTCTTTTAACATTAGCTCTTTATTTTATTTTTTATTTATTTTATTGTTGTTGTTGTTGTTTTTTTTTTTTTAAACCTAGAAATAGCAATCATCATGGCATCCTGGGTTTTGAATAAACAACATTTTTATCTCATTTCCAGGAAGACACCTTAGAGCCTATAATTTCCTTCAATCTATCCAGTGTTGTTATATATATTGAATTCCTAGAAGTAGAAAAAGAAACATGTATTTTCCATTTGCATAGATACCATAAATACTATCTAACTAGAAGCAAATCTAATCGCTTGAAGAAATCTATTATAATGAGGAATAAAATGTAATTTATGTATATCAATGAAAAAATAAACACAAAATTAATGCACAGAGAGAAACTAAAAAAATCCTTAACAAAACCAAGTATAGTAAACCATAAAAAAAAAACAAAATCTTTTTGTAAGTTAGTAACCATTATTATATACCACCATTATTGATTATTCATACCGATACTGATTTAGCTTTTTGTTTTGTTAATTGTAATTTTTAATTACAATAAATATGTAAATCAATTAAAAAAAAATCCAAATAATTCCCATTCTAAAGTATTTATATTTAGAACGCATGCCAATATGTATATATTTGTGTTTCACATATCGATATACACGCGCTTCCGTTGAGGAAGTGGCACAAAAAGTGTCATTAGCTATAAAAGGTAATACAAAAATTTTACAAAAGTTTCAAGAGTAACTTACTGTACATTTTTGTTCTATACTTTTAGGAGTAGAATTCCACCACAAATGGAAGATTTTTTACTGTTTGGTAGGTTTTGTAGAATTCTTGATTTTTTGGTAGATCTTTCAAAATATTGCTTTCTATAGAAATAAAATGTTGAAAAAAATTTTCTATAGAAATAAAATTTTTACAAAATTTTCTACAGAAATAAAATTTTTAAAAAATTTTCTACAGAAATAAAATTTTGACAAAATTTTCAATAGCAATAAAATTTTGACAAAATTATCTATAGCAATAAAATTTTGACAAAATATTCTATAGAAATAAAATTTTTACAAAATTTTCTATAGAAATAAAATTTTGACAAAATTTTCAATAGCAATAATATTTTGACAAAATTATCTATTGAGATAAAACTTTGACAAAATTTTTTACAGAATGAAAATCTTCTATAGAAATACATTTTTGACAGAATTTTCTTCAGAACAAAACGTTTGACAAAATTTAATACAGAATAAAAATCTGGACAAAGTTTTCTATAGAATAAAAATTTGGCAAAATTTTCGATGGAAATATAATTTGGACAAATTTTTCTGTAGAAAAAAAATATTCAGAAAATTTTCTATAGAAATAAAATTTTGACAACATTTTCTATAGAAATAAAATTTTGACAAAATTATCTGCAAAAATCAAAATTTTGACAAAATTGTTTGTAGAAATAAAATTTTGACGAAATCTTCTATGGAAATAAAATTTTGAGAAATTTTTCTACAAAAATCCAAATTTTGAAGAAATTTCTATGGAAATAAAATTTTGACAAATATTTCTATCCAAATAAAATGTTGACAAAAAAACTTTCTATAGAAATAAAATTTAGAGAACATTTTCTATAGAAATACAATTTTAAATGGAGTAGTATTTCTATAGAAATAAAATTTTGACAAAATTTTTTATAGAAATAAAATTTTGACAAAATTTTTTTTAGAAATAAAATATTGACAAATTTTTCTATAGAAATAAAATTTCGACAAAATTTTCTATAGAAATCGAATTTTGACAACATTTTCGATACAACTAAAAATTTGAGAAAATTTTCGATGGGAATAAAATTTTGATAAAATTTTCTATAGAAATAAAGTTTTGACAATATTTTCTATAGAAATCAAAATTTGGACGAAATTTTCTATAGAAATAAAATTTTGACAATGTTTTCTATAGAAATCAAAATTTGGACGAAATTTTCTATAGAAATAAAATTATAACAAAATTTTTCTATAGAAATTCCATTTTGACAAATTTTTCTATTCAAATAAAATGTTGACAAAATTGTCTATAGGAATAAAATGTTGAGAAATTTTTCTACAAAAATCAAAATTTTGACAAAATTTTCTATAGAAATAAAATATTGACAAAATTTTCTATAGAAATAAAATAATGACAAAAATTTCTATAGAAATAAAATTTCGACAAAATTTTCTATAGAAATAAAATTTTGACAACATTTTCTACACAAATAAAATTTTGAGAAAATTTTTGATGGGAATAAAATTTTGAGAAAATTTTCTATAGAAATAAAACTTTGACAATATTTTCTATAGAAATCAAAATTTTGACGAAATTTTCTATGGGAATAAAATTTTGAGATATTTTTCTACAAAAATCCAAATTTTTACAAAATTTTCTATGAAAATAAAATGTTGACAAATTTTTCTGTAGAAATAAAATTTTGAGAAAATTTTCTATAGAATTAAAATTGTGACAAATGTTTCTATGTAAATAAAATTTAGAAAAAATTTTCTACAGAAATAAAATTTTAAATGGAATAGAATTTCTATAGAAATAAAATTTTGATAAAATTTTCTAGAGAAATCAAATTTTGACGAAATTTTCTATAGAAATAAAATTTTGACGTAATTTCCTATAGAAATAAAATTTTGTTGTTTTGAGCTCAGCTTTAAAACCATTGTGTTGACTGAACTACAAGAGTAGCTTAACCAACGGAGGAAAAGAATGTTGGTCAAATTTATTTGGGCAAAGCCCCATAGACTGCAAGATGGTTGGATGGACGCACGTTTCGGAATTACCACATTCCTCATCAGCATCCTCTACTTGCAGCAAAACTATCAACCAATTATCAGAATAAATTGAGGCAGTTCACTAAACTCCAAGTGAACCACACTTGAACCTTCCGAAAAAAGGTTTGATAGTCGGCTACTGCCTAAACAAATTTGCAAGCATATCCCAAACTCAAATCATCAATTTGAATGTAATTGGCTGGGTTTGTTTTTGAGTGTGCTTCCTCTATCTTCATTCGTTTTGTTTGTTATTGTTGGTTTATTTTCAAGCATTATTGTTGTTTTGATCTCAGCTTTAAAACCATTGTGTTGACTAAACTACAAGAATAGCTTAACCGACGGAGGAAAATAATGTTGGTCAAATTTATTTGGGCAAAGCTCTATAGACTGCAAGATGGTTGGATGGACGTACGTTTCGGAGTCACCACGTTCCTCATCAGCATCCTCTATGTGCAGCAAAACTATCAACCAATTATCAGAATAAATTCAGGCAGTTCACTAAACCCAAAGTGAACCACACTGGAACCTTCCGAAAAAAGGTTTTGCATGATAGCCGATTTATGCCGAAATAAATTCGTACAAACATCTCTCTTTTCCTTTGCCACTATCAAATCATCGTGTTTTGATACAATTTTCTATATAAATAAAATTTTGACAACATTTTCTATAGAAATCAAAACATTGAAAAAATTTGTATAGAAATAAAATGTTTACAAAATTTTCTACAAAAATAAAATTTTGACAAAATTATCTATAGAAATGGTAGTTTGACAAAATTATCTATTGAAATGGTAGTTTGACAAAATTTTCTATAGAAATAAAATTTAGAAAAAATTTTCTACAGAAATAAAATTTTGATAAAATTTTCTATAGAAATAAAATTTTAACAAAATTTTTATAGAAATAAAATTTTAACAAAATTTTTATAGAAATACAATTTTGACAAAATTTTCTATAAGAATAAAATTTTAACAAAATTTTCTATAGAAATAAAATTTTAACAAAATTTTTTACAGAAATAAAATTTTGACGAAATTTTTTTTTTTTTTCAAATTTTTTTATATTAGGAACTTCTCAAGTAGAATAATAAAATAGTTTTTTCGAAGAAAAAAAAAATGTTTTTATTATAAAAAACTTCAAACATTTGATCAAAAACTTCAACATAAGATTTTTTTAATATTGTCGGTTTGTCGTAAAATTTTTCTTCAAATTTTGGTAGATTATGTTTGGCACGGGTGGTAACGGCGCCTCTGAGTCGATCTAGCCATGTTATTGAATCCGTCCTTAGGTTAGGTTAGGTGGCAGCCCGATGTTTCAGGCTCACTTAGACTATTCAGTCCATTGTGATAGCACATTGGTGAACTTCTCTCTTATCACTGAGGGCTGTCCGATTCCATTTAAAGCTTAATGACAAGGGATATCCTTTTTATAGCCGAATGCGCACGGCGTTCCACATTGCAGTGAAACCACTTAGAGAAGCTTTGTAACACTCAGAAATGTCACCAGCATTACTTAGGTGGGATAATCCACCGTTGAAAACCTTTTTGGTGTTCGGTCGAAGCAGGAATCGAACCCACGACCTTGTGTATGCAAGGCGGGCATGCTAACCATTGCACCACGGTGGCTGCCAGTCCGTCCTTTCATCTGCTTGCAAACATAGTTTTGTAATCAAAGTAGCGGTTTAGTCCAATAGAATTCGAAATGGCACAAATATCTTTTGTAAAACCAGAATTTGAGCCACCATTAACAGGCGCCTAATTGTATGCTACAAACAAGACTTTTTTAATTTATCGCATCGCTCTTTACATCTAAAAAGCAACGATTTTCTTCGAATGTATGTTTTGTTGTGTTCAAACTTTGCTTTATCTTGCTAATATTTTATTTGACTTTTTTGTTTACTGGTTTGCCACCTAATTTGCTCTCTTTTTGTTTTTTGTTGAATTCTTCCCTAGGGGCTTTGGCAAAATGAACTTGTGTTCATGCAACAACATTGAGACCGACATAAGCAACTGTTGTTATTTCTTTGATTTGTTTCTATATAACTTGAATATTTTATTACTTTTTATATTTTGGCAATCAATTGTCTCGTAGCTTTAACATACTGACTTTTTTTTTGCTACTTTTGATAAATGTTTTATTTGTTTGTTGGAGGGGGGTGGAGAGTATTTTTTTTTGTCTACAAAATTTTTTTGGATAGTAGAAACAAAGAATCAGTAACGTGGATGAGAATAAAAATCAAGGGGATGCTAAAAAAAGTAAGTTGAATAAAGCTGAAAAAAAATCTTAAAAATCGAGGAGAATATCATTCGATCAATTTTTGCATCTTAACCATAAAAAGCGTTACAAAATAGTCGGATTTTAAGTCTTATATTAAAAACTCTTTGATTTAATAGATGGCATAATTTATACTCAAAATCGAGTTTGAATCCGATTATCGAATTTGATGAAATTTGTTTCTCCACGAGTCAAATTTTGGAGGTCGATTTATATGGGGTTCATGGCTTTTTTGAAGACATTCGTTTGGCTGGGATTTCTTTCAAATGTTGTATTAGGCGACGCTCCTGCCTGTTTATTGCGCCCTCAACCAAGCAATTTATTAAGCAAGTGAACCCTAAGAACTCTATCATGTGCTACATGCTATCTATGCCGGTTTCTTGTAATTTCAAAAGTTTGCATGACTGCTTAATGTGGCGTAAAGTTGAAGGACCACTGTCTATTTGCTTGTTTCTATTTATGACTTTTTGTCCTTTGCATCAGTATGTGGGAATGTACACCAGAGTGTACTAAGAACTGATATATGTATGTGTATGTAAAATGTCTACATAAAGTCAGTGATGAATATATTGCATTTTTTTGTATTTTTCTTTGAATTTATATAATTTATTCGTATTTTTCCTTTAAATTAAATTGATTAAACTTTTTATTATTCATTTTAGGTATGTTCAGCAATTGATTGTAATAAACAATTTTTAAGGTAAGAAACATATTAAATATACTGAATTTATAATGTGAAATATTTTATCAGGAGATTTTTGCCAACTTCTTATACCTATCACTATACACAGAGAATACAGATTAGTTGTGATAACCGAATTTATTGCCAACCTCCTTTTGGCAGTTGTGTCACCCGACTGAATCGGTCGACACAACTAATATCTCATATGGTGTTGGGTTGTAGCTACATTCATCATTCGGCTGTGTTTCCTAACTTTAATAATACTCAATACGAAATTAAAAACCAATTCCTTCCCAATTAAATAATATATTTTAATTAATTTAAATATATGTATAGGGGTGCAAATAAATCTAAATATATATTGTACTTGACATTAAATGATGAAAATTGAACATTATGATTTCACTTGGTTGTAAATCAGCTCGAATACCCTTTGCCTTGAATTGAAAATCATCCAGCAAAAAATCTTTAGAATAGACAAAATACAAATTGATTAATAAATATTTAATTAAGAGAAGACTGGATGCTACACTGAAAAAAATATTGTCGTGAGGTCAAAGATTTCATGTCTTTAATATACGAATACAAATTTTGCTTAGCATAAAAGATGCATTTCTCTAATATAAAGTTTTTTTTTCTTGTCCAAAAGTCGATAAACTTTTCAATGAAGTCATATTGTCCTTATAATTAAGTGATTTGACTTAAAAATGGGTATCTTAACATGAAAGAAAAAATTTATAGGCTAAGGTCAACTTGACTTTAATAATTCAGAAAAATTCTTTAAATTTAATGAAATTGTCTTTAAATTTGTTGTCTTTTTGCATCTTGACTACAAAGCAAAAAATCGTTCAAATATAGGACATGTTTTTCAAAACTTTATTTTAAAGAAGTTTTTTACTTCAAACATAGCATAATTTCTACTGAAAGTCGAGTCCTAATTTGGAAAATAAAGTTGCCGTTAACTCGTTTTTAAAAAACTTTGATAGCATATGAAGAAAAAAAGCTGAGAAAGCGAAAAATTAAAATTTGCTTCCTAGAAGCAAGTACACAAAACCTAAATTTAAAAGAGAATTGTGTCTTAAAAGTATCCTTACTTGTATTCTCCGCTTCTTTGGCTCGGAATCAATACCAAATTTTTTAAAGTAAAGACAAAATCTTTGGAACCGAGTATGCTTTTTTTTTCAGTGTAGGGATAAATACCTGTTGAAACTGAAACGATTGGTGCATAAAACGGTGTCTCCGAGCACAAAGGGCATATGGTATAAAAATGGAGCAAATGCAATGGAATTTACAAATGAATCATAATGAATTAGAAATTGGGGTATATATCAATCTGTTTTGGAGCATATAAAGTAATCTGGACCTACCTCGTGTGTCCAATCTTTAAGGGTTTTCTTTGTAGAATGATGGAGGTAAATTTTTTTTACATCCCGAGTTCTCAAGATAATTTGTTAAATGGTTAGAATATAAAACAAGTATATACGGCCGTAAGTTCGGCCAGGCCGAAGCTTATGTACCCTCCATCATGGATTGCGTAGAAACTTCTTCTAAACACTGCCATCCACAATCGAATTACTTAAGATGCGGTAACGCTTGCCGATGGCAGGGTATCTTAAAACCTCCTAACACCATCTTCTAAATTGTATGTAAGTCCATACGTGATATATATTAAATCAAAAAAGATCGATTCACTACGTATATAATTCAGTTTGACAAAGTAGGCATAAAATTTTGACAAAATTTTCTACAGAAATAAAATTTTAACAAAATTTTCTATAGAAATAAAATTTTAACAAAATTTTCTATAGAAATAAAATGTTCACAAAATTTTCTATAGAAATAAAAATTTTGACAAAATTTTCTATAGAAAGAAAATTTTGACAAATATTTCTACAGAAATAAAATTTGAACAAAATTTTCTATAGAAATAAAATTTTGACAAAATTTTCTCTAGAAATAAAATCTTGGTAGATTATTTTTGCCTCGAGTGGCAACCATGATTATGAACCGAATAAAATTTGAACAAAATTTTCTATAGAAATAAAATTGTGACAAAATTTTCTATAGAAATAAAATTTTGGTAGATTATTTTTGGCTCTAGTGGCAACTATTATTATGAACCGATATGGACCAATTTTTGTGTGATTGGACCAATTTTGGTATGGTTGTTAGCGACCATATACTAACACCACGTTCCTAATTTGAACCGGATCGGATGAATTTTGCTCCTCCAAGAAGCTCTGGAGATCAAATCTGGAGAATGTTTTATATGGGGGATATATATAATTATTGACCGATGTGGACCAATTTTTGCACGGTTGTTAGAGACCATATACCAACACCATATACCAAATTTCAGCCGGATCGGATGAAATATGCTTCTCTTAGAGGCTCCACAACCCAAATCTGGGGATCGGTTTATATGGGGGCTATATATAATTAAGGACCGATATGGACCAATTTTTTGCATGGTTGTTAGAGACCATATACTAACATCATGTACTAAATTTCAGCCGGATCGGATGAAATTTTCTTCTCTTTGAGGCTCCGCAAGCCAAATCTGGGGATCGGTTTATATGGGGGCTATATATAATTATGGACCGATGTGGACCAATTTTTGCATGGTTGTTAGAGACCATATACCAACACCATATACCAAATTTCAGCCGGATCGGATGAAATATGCTTCTGTTAGAGGCTCCACAAGCCAAATCTGAGGTTCCCTTTATATGGGGGCTATACGTAAAAGTGGTCCGATATGGCCCATTTGCAATACCGTCCGACCTACGTCGATAACAACTAAAGGGTGATTTGTTAAGAGCTTGATAACTTTTTTTTTAAAAAAAACGCATAAAATTTGCAAAATCTCATCGGTTCTTTATTTGAAACGTTAGATTGGTCCATGACATTTACTTTTTGAAGATAATTTCATTTAAATGTTGACCGCGGCTGCGTCTTAGATGGTCCATTCGGAAAGTCCAATTTTGGGCAACTTTTTCGAGCATTTCGGCCGGAATAGCCCGAATTTCTTCGGAAATGTTGTCTTCCAAAGCTGGAATAGTTGCTGGCTTATTTCTGTAGACTTTAGACTTGACGTAGCCCCACAAAAAATAGTCTAAAGGCGTCAAATCGCATGATCTTGGTGGCCAACTTACCGGTCCATTTCTTGAGATGAATTGTTCTCCGAAGTTTTCCCTCAAAATGGCCATAGAATCGCGAGCTGTGTGGCATGTAGCGCCATCTTGTTGAAACCACATGTCAACCAAGTTCAGTTCTTCCATTTTTGGCAACAAAAAGTTTGTTAGCATCGAACGATAGCGATCGCCATTCACCGTAACGTTGCGTCCAACAGCATCTTTGAAAAAATACGGTCCAATGATTCCACCAGCGTACAAACCACACCAAACAGTGCATTTTTCGGGATGCATGGGCAGTTCTTGAACGGCTTCTGGTTGCTCTTCACTCCAAATGCGGCAATTTTGCTTATTTACGTAGCCATTCAACCAGAAATGAGCCTCATCGCTGAACAAAATTTGTCGATAAAAAAGCGGATTTTCTGCCAACTTTTCTAGGGCCCATTCACTGAAAATTCGACTTTGTGGCTCGTTAGTAAGTCTATTCATGATGAAATGTCAAAGCATACTGAGCATCTTTCTCTTTGACACCATGTCTGAAATCCCACGTGATCTGTCAAATACTAATGCATGAAAATCCTAACCTCAAAAGAAACACCCTTTACTTGTGCCAAGTTTCAAGTCGATAGCTTGTTTCGTTCGGAAGTTAGCGTGATTTCAACAGACGTACGGACGGACGGACGGACATGCTTAGATCGACTCAGAATTTCACCACGACCCATAATATATATACTTTATGGGGTCTTAGAGCAATATTTCGATGTGTTACAAACGGAATGACAAAGTTAATATACCCCCATCCTATGATGGAGGGTATAAAAAATACCACAACTGAAAATTCTGCGTTTTAATTTGAAAACCATAAAATACGTCTTCTTGCGGCATAAAATTAATATTTTAATACAAATGACATTTTTAAAATAATTCAAATGACATTCGGTTGAGAAAACCATCCGTAAGTGGTGATAACTAAATGACAGTTACGACAATTACTTACGGCAGGTCGTGTCATCCGAATTCAGGCAAAAATGTTCAAAATAGGGATTTTTAGTTCCTACAACTATCTGTCTTCTATCACAAACGTAGATCCATTGAAACAGTTGCAACATTGTAGTAGAGACCCACGTATGATTGTAAATATATTAAATAGATTGGGACAATTGAGATTTAATTATAAATGTAGAAGTTTCATTACTTCAAACGATTTCCAACCAATCTCTTCTCTGTATGTGGTTGATGGGAATATAGTATAGAAATAATAAAATAAATATGTCATTCGAAATATAGATTTTCGACAATATAAAATAGATACTTTTGATCATAGGTTAGATTAACCATTAGGATTGCTGCCCGGTTCCGAGAGTAGTTCAATGACTAGGGACCTCCTTTTTATAGCCGAGTTCGAACAGTGAAACTATATGAAGAAGCTTTGAACCACTCAGAATTGCCATCGTCATTACTGAGTGGGGATAATAAACGTTTTGATGTTGGGTGGAAACTGGGATTAAACCCACGATTCGATATAAAGGGTGATACGGTCAAAATTTGGTCAAGGGAAAACGCGTGTAAAGCGGTGAAATTGTTTATTTAAAAAATCAAATTATATTTATTTTTCAAGTTCAATTAGTATTAAATTCAGGAAAAATATTCAGTTAGGCTTTCGCTTTTCCAAATCCGAATTGCCGGACCTCACGCTTGACACCTGCCATCAGATTTTGTACAGCCACCTTGTCCACCTTCTTCGCCGCAGAAAGCCGGGTTGCCTTGAACTGCTGCTCGTCCGTAGCAGTTTTTTTGGTATTCTTTAGGTTCCGCTTGACAATAGCCCAGTATTTCTCAATTGGGCGGAGCTCTGGCGTGTTGGGAGGGTTCTTGTCCTTGGGAACCACCTGCACGTTGTTGGCGGCGTACCACTCCATGGCCTTTTTACCGTAATGGCAAAATGCCAAATCCGGCCAAAACAGTACGGAACAACCGTGTTTCTTCAGGAAAGGCAGCAGACGTTTATTCAAACACTCTTTCACGTAAATTTCTTGGTTGGCAGTCCCGGAAGCTATGAAAATGCTGCTTTTCAAGCCACAGGTACAGATGGCTTGGCAAACCAGATAATTCTTTGCGAACTTTGACAGTTTTATGTGCTTGAAAATATCTGCTACCTTTCCCCTTCCTTTTGCCGTATAAAACTCCTGTCCCGGAAGCCATTACCATGCAGTCAAACTTCAAACTTCAGCATCGTCGTGTACAGCCTCCGAAATCGCGCTTTGGCCATCGTATTCTGTTTATCATCGCGATTTGGAGTCACTACCTTCTTGTAAGTCGATAGTCCGGCTCGTTTTTTGGCTCGATGCACGGTTGTAGACGATACACCCAGCTTATTTGCGGCATCTCGGAGAGAGAGGTTAGGGTTTCGCTTGAAACTACCGGCAACTCTCTTTGTCGTCTCAGCGGCTTCCGGTTTTCGATTTCCCCCCGATCCAGACTTCCTGGCTGTCGACAAACGTTCCCCAAACACTTTAATTACATTTGTAACGGTTGATTTGGCAACTTTTAGCGATTTTGCCAGCTTTGCGGGCGAGTAGCTCGAATTTTCGCGATGCGCGGGCAAAATTTTGATACGCTGCTCTTCTTGCTTGGTCGGCATTTTGACAACTGAAGAGTGAATTCCAAAATTAAAATAGGAGCAACATTCTACACACACACACCTTCAAAATGAGGGGTGTTCAGGTTTTTTAAATGAAAAATTGAAAGAAATACGTCAAGTTTATATTGAGAACATTTTGACCGTATCACCCTTTAGGTCAATATATTTTCAGTGTATTTATCCCATTTCGACGTCTAAGACACAGGTCTGTAGTTTCTATACTGATTATTCCCTTGGTAATTCAACATTTATCCCCTTTCTCCATAGTTTTAGAATAAAAATTCTTTAAAACAAATTTTATCAACATTAAGTTCTAATGTCCTTAATACAATGAACGTTATTTCATCTGACTTACTAAGTAAATGTTTTGTCAAAAAGGAATTGTTCAAATAAAAATCATACAAATTTTAAACATCTCAACGGATTTTCCCCATTTTATCCATTTTTAAATTCCCCTTATCCTTATGGTAACTTTGAAGCTTTTAATCAATGTCATGATGTTTTCATTCACATTCTTTAAGTTGAGTTTTTTTTTTTTTTGCTTAAGAGATATCAATTCATTTCACTGCAATTTAGTTCACACAATAACAATATTTTCATAGCGTGTTGTTTTTTGGCTTCTTTGTTAACTGACTTATTTTACACTTCATCAAGAGTATCACGGTAATGTCTACAGCATTTCATAACTTAATCTTTTTTGTGTGAAAAGAAAGAAAACAAACCAGACGGGAACAAAAATCTTGGGGAGAACAAACAAAAAAAAAATATTTATGAAATTTGACATAGAAAAACAAACACAAAAAAAAACACATCCATTGAATTAGAAACCCCAGCAAAAGCACGGGAAACCAACCAACCATCTAACCAACCAACATCAATGAAATATTTGATGAGTTCTCTTAAGCTTTCAGATTTCTTTGCATGTCATGGACCCACCGCCAAACACATAAAAGGACTTTAAGAAATTCAAGGAAGATTTTTCAAGGGTTGGGGAAGGGGGGAACATACCAAATAATTGGAATATGAAGGGAAAATCATCAGAATTCAAAGACGAAGTGTATGCTTGCGTGTGTGTGTGCGTGTGTAGTTATGGTAAAATCATAAGAGTGTTTAAGTGAGTGTTTGGGGTAGGGTATGTGTGTACTATGGTGGTGGTGTTTGTGAACAAAGATCATGATTATAAACAATATGCAAAATTACTGTCAAAATAAACACCATACACACACACATACATACATAAACTTTGAAGCAAATGCTATGCCAGTGATGTCAACTACCAAATGACAAAAATCACCAAAAATATATTATCATATTAAAACCCAAATTCCCATCAGCAAAAAAAAAAACAAACAAAAACCTTTGCACTAGAATATGGATAACTTAAAAATATCCCCAGAAAACAGACAACATTTCTTTATTTTAGTTCATGAAAATTAGTTGATTTTACTTAAATTTTTCCAAATAAGAGAACATTTTTCTTATTTTAATTTAATTTAAATTTTTAGCTTACTTTAATGACCTGAACTAAAAATGAAAAAAAAAAGTTTTATAAAAATGAAGTACAAAATTTTACTTAATATGAAAATAGTTCAAATTTTCGTAAAATGGCTGAAGTTTGTTAAATTGAGTTCATAAATTTTTCAAATGAGTAAATTTTACTTAGTCTACTTATTTTGGGGGTATATTAACTTTGTCATTCCGTTTGTAACACATCGAAATATTTGTCTAAGCAATGTCCGTGCGTCCGTCCTTCTGTTGATATCACGCTAACTTCGAAACGAAACAAGCTGTCGTCTTGAAACTTGGCACAAGTTGTTGTTATCGAAGTACGTCGAATGGTATTGAAAATGGGCCATATCGGTTCACTTTTACGCATAGCCCCATAAAAACCGACCCCTTGATTTGGCTTGCGGACACGGTTGACACTCGAGCCAAAAATAAACTACCAATATTTGGAAAAATGTTACCAAAACCCTAAATCTTATTCCGCTAAATTTTTTATCTTTTATTACTAAAATTCTATTATATCATTATCTCTATTAATACTAATTGTTTATAAAATAATGAAATTTCTCTCAAAATTCTATAGAAAATGTTGACAATTTTTTTTTCTAAAAAATGTTATTTCTATAAAAAAATTTTGACAAAATTTTATTTCTATAGAAAATTTTGTCAACATTTTATTTCTGTAGAAAATTTACGAAAGTTCTATTTCTATAAAGAATTTTTAAAAATTTGATTACTATAAAAATTTTGTTGAAATTGTATTTCTATAGAAAATTTTGTCAAAATTTTATTTCTAATGAAAAGTTTGTCAAAATTTTATTTCTATAGAAAATTTTGACAAAATTTTATTTCTATAGAAAATTTTGACAAAATGTTATTTCTATAGAAAATTTTGACAAAATTTTATTTCTATAGAAAATTTTGACAAAATTTCATTTCTATAGAAAATTTTGACAAAATTTTACTTATATTGAAAATGTTCTCAAAACTTTACTTCTATAGAAAATTTTGACAAAATTTTATTTCTATAGATTTTGACAGAATTTAATTTCTACAGAAAATTTTAACAAAATTTAACTTCAATAAAAAATTTTGACATTTTATTACTATAGAAAATTTTAACAAAATTTTATTTCTATAGAAAATTTTGACAAAATTGTATTTCTATAGAAAATTTTGACAAAATTGTATTTCTATAGCAAATTTTCTCAAAACTTTACTTCTATAGAAAATTTTGACAAAATTTTATTTCTATAGAAAATTTTGATAACATTTTATTTCTACAGAAAATTTTGGAAAACTTGTATTACTAACATATAGAAAATGTTGGCAAAATTTTATTCTATGGAAAATTTTGACAAAATTTTATTTCTATAGAAAATTTTGACAAAATTTTTTTCTATAGAAAATTTTGACAAAATTTTATTTCTATAGAAAATTTTGACAAAATGTTATTTCTATAGAAAATTTTCTCAAAACATTACTTCTATAGAAAATTTTATTTATATGGAAAATTTTGACAACATTTTATTTCTATAGAAAACATTGACAAAATTTTATTTCTATTGAAAATTTTCTCAAAACTTTACTTCTATAAAAAATTTTGACAAAATTTTATTTCTATAGAAAATTTTGACAAAATGTTTTTTCTATAGAAAATTTTCTCAAAACATTACTTCTATAGAAAATTTTATTTATATGGAAAATTTTGACAAAATTTTATTTCTATGGAAAATTTTGACAAAATTTTATTTCTATGGAAAATTTTGACAAAATTTTATTTCTATAAAAAATTTTCTCAAAACTTTACTTCTATAAAAATTTTTGACAAAATTTTATTTCTATAAAAAATTTTGACAAAATTTTATTTCTATCGAAAATTTATGAAAGTTTTATTTCTATAAAGAATTTTTCAACATTTGATTTCTATAAACATTTTGTTAAAATTGTATTTCTATAGATATTTTTGTCAAAATTTTATTTCTAAAGAAAAGTTTGTCAAAATTTTATTTCTATAGAAAATTCTTACAACATTTTATTTCTATAGAAAATTTTGACAAAATTTTATTTCTATAGAGAATTTTGACAAAAATTTTTTTCTATAGAAAATTTTGACAAAATTTTATTTCTATAGAAAATTTTGACAAAATTTCATTTCTATAGAAAATTTTGACAAAATTTTACTTATATTGAAAATGTTCTCAAAACTTTACTTCTATAGAAAATTTTGACAAAATTTTATTTCTATAGAAAATTTTGACAAAATTGTATTTCTATAGAAAATTTTAACAAAATTTTATTTCCATAAAAAATTTTGACAAAATTTTATTTCTATAGAAAATTTTGACAAAATTGTATTTCTATAGAAAATTTTGACAAAATTGTATTTCTATAGAAAATTTTGCAAAATTTTAACAAAATTTTATTTCTACAGACAATTTTCTCAAAACTTTACTTCTGTAGAAAATTTTGACCAAGTTTTATTTCTATAGAAAATTTTACCAAATTTAATTTATATAGAAAATTTTAACAAAATTTTCTTTCTATAAAAAATTTTAACAAAATTTTATTTCTATAGAAAATTTTGTCTATAGAACATTTTATCAGTATTTTATTTCTTTAGAAATTTTTTACATTTTATGTCTATAGAAAATTTTGACATTTAATTTCTATAGAAGTTTTGACAAGATTTTATTTCTACAGAAAATTTGAGAAGGTTTTATTTCTATAGAGAATTTTTCAACATTTTACTTCTATAAAAAAAATTGTTAAAATTGTATTTATATAGACAATTTTGTCAATTTTTTTCTATTGCAAATTTTGACAAAAATCTATTTCTATACAACATTTTACTTTCTATTTCTATAGAAAATCTTTAAAAAATTGTATTTCTATAGAATTTTTTTTTCAAAATTTTTTTTTCTGTAGAAATTTTTTTCAAAATTTTATTTCTATAGAAATTTTATTTCTATAGAAAATTGTATCAAAATTTTATTTATATAGAAAATTTTGTCAACATTTTATTTCAATAGAAAATTTGTGAAAGTTTTATTTGTCAAAATTTTATTTCTATTGTTTATTGCTTTTTTTCTATGAAATGTATTTCCATAATTTTGCATATATTTTGAAAAGAGTATGTTCAGTCAGAGCATATTCGAGAAAAAGGTGGGTTTACATTATAAAACTGACGTGTTTTCGAGGAAAACTTATGTTTTGAACTTGCTTTTTTGTATGGGGGAAACGACTGGTTTTCTAGTGCTTATAAAGGGAAAACATTTCAAGCCGTATTAGTTGGAGAGGAATATTTGGCAAAATCTACCAAATCATCAAGAATTCTATCAATCTACCAAACAGTAAAAAATCTAAAATTTTTGGTAAAATTCTACCATCTGTGGCAGGCGTACTTGCGGAGCCTCTTAGAGTAAATACTTTCATCCGATACGATTTATGATTGGTACGTGGTGTTGGTATTTGGCCTCTAACAACCATGCAAAAATTGGGCCACATCGGTCTATAATTATATAAAGCCCCCATTTAAACCGATTCCCCGAATTGACCTCCGGAGCCTCTTGGAGGAGCAAATTTCATCCGACCTCGGGAGCCTCTTGGAGAAGCAAATCCGATTCGGTTAAAATAGGGTACGTGATGTTAGTATATCACCTCTACCATTCATGCAAAATTTGGTTCACATCGGTCTATAATTAGATATAGCCCACATATAATCCCCCAGATTTTCATTCCGCATCGTCTTAGAGGAGCAAATTTCTTCCGATCCGGTTCAAGCAAACATTGGTCCATATCTGTTTATAATTATATATAGCCCCCCATATAAACCGATCCTTCGATTTTGATTGCGGACCCTCTGGAGGAGCAAATTTCATCCGATCCAGCTGAAATTTGTTAATAATTATATTTAGCCTCATATAAACCGACCCCCATATTTCACTTCTGACTCTCTACACTCAAAAAAAAAAAAAAACTTTACTTGGATACAAAGATTGTGACCTTCCCTTAACAATTTGGTACTGATTCGAGCCAAAGATGCGGCTTCTTTAAAATAGAGAAATTTCTTAGCGACCTAGTTGGCTTTAAATCTAAGATCAATAAAATTGAATTCAGGATACAGATTTCATTTATCAAATTTTCATTCTCTTTTCACGATATATAAATAAAGCTATTAACTTACAAACAAATGTCAGTTTAAAAATCGAAAAATCTAGTAAAAAATATTTTCGTTAATTCTCAAAAAAAAAAAACAATCTTGGCCTATATTTGAAGCGTTTTTATCTTAAATTTAAAAATTCAATATTAATTGAAGGACCATTTCTTTAAATCAAAAAATATGTTTCTTTACTCAAAGACATACGATACGGAGCAACGCATATTTCCAAAATTTGTGTCCTAAATTTAATAAAAAAAAAAATGTTTGAAGCAAACTTTATTTTAATTAAAGTTAAAATTTTTTTAAAGAAATTTGTGTCAAATGCGCATACTAATAAGTAGTTTCCGTAATATTTAATATCATCTAAATAGTTTGTTCCTAAATCTTGGGTTTCAGATGTTATATTGGTGACGATTTTTTGACAAATTTTTTGCGACGAAATCACAATCGAAATAAAAAACAGTTGGCACCACTGCAGCAAGATTCTCCCCACACACACACTCTCTCCCTCTCACATGCTCTACCATATTAATGCCAATTTTCCTAATATACTCAAACATTCACTCAAACCCCAGCCATTAGCATGACACAACATCCTTTTTACTAGAACGCAAACACTTAAAAGCACGCGTATTCTTAAAATATTCCCACCGCCCTTACAATCACTCATACACATGCAACACATACGTTGCTTAAGCAACGTTTTTTGTG
Source organism: Haematobia irritans (assembly GCF_050003625.1). NCBI lineage: Eukaryota > Metazoa > Arthropoda > Insecta > Diptera > Muscidae > Haematobia > Haematobia irritans. Next base: position 21,953,837 of record NC_134397.1, read on the forward strand.
TGTGTCTGCTACACGTGATATTTCCATAAGCTTCATAACAATTTGTCTGCTAAAGAGTATGGGAGAAAAACGAAAACCAAACTCTCTCTGAGAGGGTATATGAAGACACTGAGGTATAGATGATGATATCCAGCCGGATGGTAGACCGTAGAAACGTTAAGAAACTGAGCTGTGTCCTGTTTAAAAAAAAAAACTAAGGATGAAAATAAATGTAGTGATTTTTCAATTCTTAAGGGAAAATGTCATGTTTGGGTTTTGCATAGTGACACAACAGTGGCATATTTGAAGATAAAGGAAAGAGAAACGTAAAAATTCCCAAAAATACACATTTTTGACATTTTAAAATGCGTTAGGCATTGTTATCCTGTATTATTTTATAAGACATGGGCCGTTAGCCTCTAGTTGCTAGTGCTCGTATAAATAAGTTTATTATAATTTGTAATTATAATAAATAATAAATAAATAAAATATTTTATAAGATTCAGTGTAAGTTCAATGCCCATCATCACTCTTTAAATAGTTGTAATTAGGGCTATATATAGTCGCGCCAATTTTGATCTAGCATAGCAACCTGAAGTTGCTATAATTTCCAACAACTCCAATAACTTTTGACACGGCAAGACATAGCACCCTCTCCCGAGATATTATTGAGAAGTTCATTTTTTTAACAATATCCTTAATCCATTAGGATATCGGCTTCAGAAAAGAAAGATATCAAAAAATCACCAGATTGGCGACACTAGACGTGATAGAGTACCGGTGACCAGAGAATGAAGCCGCCGAGTCGCGCCGCCGATTTCAGTCGCCGCCGACCATTTTTTGCCAGTCAACGTTGCCGCCGAATATGTCGACTCATCTCGACTCAAATTTAGCCGCCAATTAATCCAAAATGTCGATTTACATCAGAAAAAGTTATGTATAATTGTCGTATTTTTTCCAAAATTTTGAACACAACCAATCATATTTAAGCTGCTATAATAATTTAGCAAAAATTTAGCTCAGAAAATTTGAACGAAAAATAAATTTGTTTGTAAGATAGGTTGTACAACTAATCTCATTACCATTCGATCAACTTCGAATTGATTTTATAATGGATAATTGGCCGCCGCCGAGTGAACAAATTTATATCGGCTCAGCCGTCAAGCCGCCGCCGCCGGAGGCAAAAATTTAGTGTTCGCCGCCGCCGACAAAAATGGGTCGGCTTCATTCTCTGCCGGTGACATTAAGGCGCACGCAGAATTCTACCTAAAATGGTATATTTTTTACTGTTTGGTAGATTGGTAGAATTCTTGATGTTTTGGTAGATTTTACAAGGATTCCTCTCCAAAAATTTTCTATAGAAATAACATTTTGACAAAATTGTCCATCGAAATAAAATTTTGAGAAAATTTTGACAAAATTTTCTAAAGACATAAAATTTTGACAAAACTTTCTATAGAAATAAATTTTGAGAAAATTTGCTATAGAAATACAATTTTGACAAAATTTTCTATAAAAATACAATTTTGACAAAAATTTTTTATAGAAATAAAATTTTGACAAAGACAAACATATAGAAATAAAATTTTGATAAAATTGTCTAGAGAAATAAAATTTTGAAAAAAATTGTCTATAGAAATAAAATTTTTATTGTTGTTTTTGATCTCAGCTTAAAGCCATGCATTGACTAAACTACAAGTGTAGCTTAACTAACAGAGGAAAAGTATGCTTGTCAAATTTATTTGGGCAAAGCCCTATAGACTGCAAGATGGTTGGATGTACAGCTGTTTCGGAATTACCACATTCCTCATCAGCATCCTCTACTTGCAGCAAAACTATCAACCAATTATCAGAATAAATTCGGGTAATTCACTCAACCCAAAGTGAACTACACTTGAACCTCGCGAAAAAGGGTTTGATAGTCGGCTACTGCCTAAACAAATTTGCCAGCATATCTCTTTTCCTTTGCCAATATCAAATCATCGATTTGAAAAAGGAAGGTTCAAGTGTAGTTCACTTTGGGTTGAGTGAATTACCCGAATTTATTCTGATAATTGGTTGATAGTTTTGCTGCAAGTAGAGGATGCTGATGAGGAATGTGGTAATTCCGAAACAGCTGTACATCCAACCATCTTGCAGTCTATAGGGCTTTGCCCAAATAAATTTGACAATCATACTTTTCCTCTGTTGGTTAAGCTACACTTGTAGTTTAGTCAATGCATGGCTTTAAGCTGAGATCAAAAACAACAATAACGATTGAAGAGAAGCCAACAATAACAAACAAAACGAAATAAAATTTTGACAAAATTGTCTATAGAAATAAAATTTTGACAAAATTTTCTGTAGAAATAAAATTTTAACAAAATTTTCTATAGAAATAAAATTTTGACAAAATTTTCTATAGAAATAAAATTTTGACAAAATTTTCTATAGAAATAAAATTTTGACAAAATTTTCTAAGAAATAAAAGTTTGACCAAATTTTCTATAGACATAACATTTTGACAAAATTTTCTAAGAAATAAAAGTTTGACCAAATTTTCTATAGCCATAAAATTTTGACAACATTTTCTATAGAAAGAAAATTTTAACAAAATTTTCTATAGAAATAAAATTTTGACAAAATTGTCTATAAAAATAGAATTTTGACAAAATTTCAATAGAAGTAAAATGTTGACAAAATTTTCTATAGAAATAAAATTTTGACAAAATTTTATATAGAAATAAAATTTTGACAAAATTTTATATAGAAATAAAATTTTGACAAAATTTTATATAGAAATAAAATTTTGAAAAAAATTTCTATAGAAATAAAATTTTTAAAAAAATTGCTAAATTTTATTTCTATAGACATAAAATTTTGACATAATTTTCTATAGAAATAAAATGTTGACAAAATTAAAATGGTGTTTCTATAGAAATAAAATTTTTTCAAAATTTGGTTAGAAATAAAATGTTGAAAAATTTTCTATAATAAAAAAATTTTGACAAAATTTTCTATAGAAATAAAATTTTGACAAAATTTTTTTTGTAGAAATAAAATTTTGACAAATTTTTCTATAATAATAAAATTTTGCCAAAATTTTCTATAGAAATAAAAATTTTATATAATTTTCTATAGAAATAAAAATTTGACAAAATTAAAATGTTGTATGCAAATAAAATGTTGACAAAATTTTATATAGAAATAAAATTTTTTCAAAATTTGTTTAGAAATAAAATATTGATAAAATTTTCTATAATAAAAAAATTTTGACAAAATTTTCTAGAGAAATAAAATTTTGACAAAATTTTTTTTTTAGAAATAAAATTTTGAAAAAATTTTTTATAACAATAAAATTTTGCCAAAATTTTCTATAGGTATAAAATCGTGACATAATTTTTTATAGAAATAAAATTTTTATATAATTTTCTATAAAAATAAAAATTTGACAAAATTAAAATATTGTATGCAAATAAAATGTTGAAAAAATTTTATATAGAAATAAAATTTTTTCAAAATTTTTAGAAATAAAATGTTGACAAAATTTGCTATAATAATAAAATTTTGACAAAATTTTCTTTGGAAATACAATTTTGAATAAATTTTCTATAGAAATATAATTTTGACAAAATTTTCTATAGGCATAAAATTTTGACACAGTTTTCTATAGAAATAACATTTTGACATAATTTTCTACAGAAATAAAATTTTGACAAAATTTTCTATAGAAATGAAATTTTGAAAACATTTTCTATAAAAATAAAATTTTGACAAAATTTTCTATAAAAATAGAATTTTGACAAAATTTCAATAGAAATGAAATGTTGACAAAATTTTCAATAGAAATAAAATTTTCTATATAAATAAAAGCTTTCTATAGAAATACAGATGTGACAACATTTTGTATACAAATAAAATTTAAAAAAAAAATCGAAAGAAATACAATTTAGAAAAAAATTCTAAAGAAATAAAATTTTCTATTGAAATAAAATTTTGAAAAAAAAAATCTATAGAAATAAAATTTTGAAAAAATTTTCTATAGAAATAAAATTTTGCCAAATTTTCTATAGAAATAAAATTTTGACAAAATTTTTAAGAAATAAAAGTTTGACAAAATTTTCTATAGCCATAAAATTTTGAATAAAACATTGACAAAATTGTCAATAGAAAAAAAATTTCTATAGAAATGAAATTTTGGAAAGATTTTCTGTAGAAATAAAATTTTGAAAAAATTTTCTATAGAAATAAAATGTTCACATATTTTCTATAGAAATAAAATTTTGACAAAATTTTCTATAGAAATAAAATTTTGAAAAAATTTTCTATAGAAATAAAATTTTGAAAAAAATTTCTATAAGAATAAAATTATGAAAAAGTTTCTATAAGAATAAAATTTTGACAAAATTTTCTATAGAAATTAAATTTTTACATAATTTCTATAGAAATAAAATTTTGACAAAATTTTCTATAGAAATAAAATTATGAAAAAATTTTCTATAGAAATACTATTTTGACATACTTTTCTACAGAAATAAAATTTTGAAAAAAATTTTCTATACAAATAAAATTTTTAAAAAAATTTCTATTAGAATAAAATTTTGAAAAAAAATTTCTCTAAGAATAAAATTTTGACAAAAAATTTCTCTAAGAATAAAATTTTGGCAAAATTTTCTATAGAAATAAAATTTTGACATAATTTTCTATAGAAATAAAATTTTTATATAATTTTCTATAGAAATAAAATTTTTATATAATTTTCTATAGAAATAAAATTCTGACAAAATTTTCTATACAAATGATATTTTGAAAAGATTTTCTATAGAAATAAAATTTTGAAAAGATTTTCTATGGAAATAAAATTTTGAAAAAAATTTCTATAGAAATACAATTTTTACAAAATTTTTTATAGCAATAAAATTTTGACAAAATTAAAATTATTTATGCAAATAAAATTTTAACAAAATTTTCTATAGAAATAAAATTTTGACAAAATTTTCTATACAAATCAAATTTGACAAAATTTTCTGTAGAAATAAAATTTTGACAAAATTTTCTATAGAAATAAAATTTTGACAAAATTTTCTATAAAAATAGAATTTTGACAAAATTTCCAATAGAATTAAAATGTTGACAAAATTTTCTATAGACGAAAAATTTTGACAATAAAATTGGCCATTTTTTCTCCTACAACCCCACTGTGCAATTTTAATGATGATGGTGTCAAATGAACTTCTTGTATATGCAAAATTTTTCACGACATTTGAGTTCATGTTCACCACCTTGCCATTGTCAGGATGTGGAAGGTGATGTAATAATGGCTGCACTGCTATTTTGTCAACCAAAGTAAGGATCATAAAATAAAATTTATAATAAATTTACACGCTTTCATGGAAGGCAAGATAATGCAAAAAACAAAAACACGAGAAAAACAAATCTCAAAGAAAAATAAAAACATTCTAAGAAAGAAAACATTGTATATCCACCAACCAGGTAATATATTATGGTAGGTAAATTTTACTTGAAAAAGACATCAATTTTTTCCATGTAATTTTTGTTTTTCGTATAACGTTGCGAAAAATTGTAGACATTAGCAAAATGTTTCGTTTATGATTTTTTGCTGTTGTATTTTACTCCAAAAAAAAAACAAAGACTATCAACATATGCCCCTCCATATGCACTGTGTTGTAGGATTTCAATTTAGATCACTTTCGAAGAGTCTTTGTCTTGATGAGGGTAATTTTTGTAAGAAATATTTACATTTTTCTTTTAAATTGCCTCTGCGTGTTAGCTCTTAATATTTGTTGTTGACAATACAACAGAATGAAGAAAACGAAAAATTCTCATTTTTGGAACACTTTAAAGTCTTCCCTCTTTTTTTTTGGAATGTCGCATGAAAAACTTTTCTTGAACATTTCATGTCCTTGATGTATTCTTTCATTGCTTTCGTTGAAGACTTTTCATGGAAAACTTCCATGTTGCTCGCTGCTTGTGTATGCACAGAAAATTAACGTAAGCCTTTGAAAGTAGAAAAGAAATGTTGTTTAACAAATTTTTATGTGTTTTCTTATCATTTGGAGCCTTCAAGAGTTTTTTCGTTTTCGTTTTTTTTTTTTTTTTGATAATGTGGTGCAGTCATGCCTGAACAATTTAAGGGAAGAGTACAAAAGAAATTTCCCATAATTGTAATTACTAGACTTATGGAAATAACTGATCTTTGGAAAAACTATATCATCTGTGGGAGAACAAAAATATACGGAAGAAGTGTCGATGCTGATGGGAAATTGGCGTAAATTGCCACTAATGGACCTATCACAGAACGGTCCATATATAATCTCTTGATATTAAAATCTTATTGGATCTATACATTTATTGAAATACATTAAATGTATAGATCCAATAAGTTAAAAACAAAATTTTTAAATGCCACAAAACGTATTTCTCGGTGGCACACTAATTTTGCAGCAGTGGCACAAAAAGTTCAACAATTTTTGAAAAATAGATCAAGTCAAGAAGGCCTAGCAGCGGACGACTATAATATTTAAGACTTCTTAAAAATCAATAGACTTAAAATTAAAATCGCATAATGCCCTGGCGCGGAAAAAAATATTAGTAAAAAAAATATATGAAATATTTAAATCTAAAGCCATTTTTAGGAAACTTGCAAAATGCATTTATGATTTATCGGTCGATAGTCGATATCGTTTAAAAGCATAGGAAAAAGTGAGGCATTTTGTACATGTTTTCAGTGGCACTTGTACAAAGAAAATATGGGTATTTTGGCCAATTATATCCAAATCGGAAAAACATATATATGGGGGCTTTATCTAAATCTGATACAATTTTTTCCAAATTCAATAGGGTTCTTTTCTGACCCAAAAAATATACCTGCGACAATTTGATTGGATCAAGAGTGCGACCTAGACCGACGGACGGACACAGAGGGACATTGCTGGATTCATGGGTCGAACTTGAACATTATTGCCAAAGACTACATGTGTCTAGTTCGTTTCCTTCTGGGTGTTGCAAATATAGGCACTTTCTTATAATGCCTTGTTCCACAGTGTGGCGCAAGGTATTGTGGAGTTAATAATTTTTTTCTACAAATTTTTGGAAGTTCCTTGTTTTCAAATTATATATAAATTGCTTCAATAATAATTTTATCTCCATTTCATCGAATGTCAATCGTTAAGCTTAACCGTTCAGGGGATAACCCGGTTTACGAAGAAAATTTTCGTTGCATATTTTCAGGCACCATAATTATCTGCTTGACAATATTTACATCTATCTAAAAAGGTGGCACTTAAAAGTAAAAAGTATGACACTATGGTAGATTGGTTTCCTACTAGTGATTACAGGGTGGCTGCCACTTAATACCACAAAATAAAGCCCAGAATTTTTTTAATTGTTCATATGCAAAAAATATCGACACTAACATCAAAGTTTAGAATCAAATTAGATTTGTTAGAATTTGCTACCTTTGATACAAATTATGGAATTCAACCGGCCGACAAAGCCAAAGTCCTCTTGGAATGCCCATGGTCTGTGGACTTAATGTTTTTTTGGACAGGACCTCAATACTGTCTTTAGGACATTTTTCCTATAATATTCGGCGTTTATTTTGATACCAAGTACAGTGGATAAAAAAATCAACTAACCTATAGGCTTTCAAGTTTGGTAACCTCGGGTGTGTGAAATGTTGTTGTAGCCCCACATCCTTATTTATGAAGCATGGAATTTATGAATTTCCATGTTTTTTTCGTTTCACAATAGAACTTGTACTACACTACACAAAAACTTCATGTGAGTGTGCACGATATAGACCTTTAAATTTACCATATTTTTATACCCTCCACCATAGGATGGGGGTATATTAACTTTGTCATTCCGTTTGTAACACATGGAAATATTGCTCCAAGACGCTATTAAGTATATATATTCTGAGTCGTGGTGAAATTCTGAGTCGATCTGAGCATGTCCGTCCGTCCGTGTGTTGAAATCACGCTAACGTCCGAACGAAACAAGCTATCGACTTGAAACTTGGTACAAGTAGTTGTTATTAATGTAGGTCGGATGGTATTGAAAATGGGCCATATCGGTCCATAATTATATACAGCCCCCATATAAACCGACGCTCAGATTTGGCTTGCGGAGCCTCTTGGAGGAGCAAAATTCATCCGATCCGGTTGAAATTTGATACATGGTTTAAGTATATGGTCTCTAACAACTATGCAAAAATTGGTCCACATCGGTCCATAATTATATATAGCTCCTGTATAAACTGATCCCCAGATTTGGCTTGCGGAGCCTCAAAGAGAAGCAAATTTCATCCGATCCGGCTGAAATTTGATACATGGTGTAGGTATATGGTCTCTAACAAGTGTGCAAAAATTGATCCACATCGGTCCATAATTATATATAGCCCCCATATAAACCGATCCCCAGATTTGGCTTGCGGAGCCTCTAAGAGAAGAAAATTTCATCCGATCCGGCTGAAATTTTGTACATGGTGTTAATATATGGTCTCTAACAACCATGCAAAAATTTGTCCATATCGGTCCACTTTTACGTATAGCCCCCATATAAACGGACCCCCAAATTTGGCTTGCGATTGCTCTAAGAGAAGCAAATTTCATCCGATCCGGCTGAAATTTGGTACATGGTGTTAGTATATGGTCTCTATCAACAGTGCAGAAATTGGTCCATGTCGGTCCATAATTACATATAGCCCCCATATAAACCGATCCCCCGAATTGGCTTACGGAGCCTCTAGGAGAAGCAAATTTCATCCGATCCGGCTGAAATTTGGTACATGGTGTTGGTATATGTTCTCTAATGACCATGCAAAAATTGGTTCACATCGGCCCATAATTATATATAGCCCCCATATGAACCGATCCCCAGATTTGACCTCCGGAGCCTCTTAGAGGAGCAAAATTCATCATTTGGTACGTGGTGTTAGTATATGGTATCCAACAACCATGCAGGAATTGGTCCATATCGGTCCATAATTATATATAGCCCCCATATAAATCGATCCCCAGATTTGGCTTGCGGATCCTCTAAGAGAAGCAAATTTCATCCGATCGGGTTGAAATTTGGTACGTGGTGTCAGCATATGATATCGGTTCATAATCATGGTTGCCACTCGAGCCAAAAATAATCTACCAAAATTTTATTTCTATAGAAAATTTTGTTAAAATTTTATTTCTTTTGGAAATATTTGTTAAAATTGTATTTCTATAGAAAATCTTGTCAAAATTTTATTTTTATAGAAAATTTACTCAAAATTTTATTTCTATAGAAAATTTTGTCAAAATTTTATTTCTATAGAAAATTTTGTCAAAATTTTATTTCTAAAAAAAAATTGTAAAAATGACTCAAATTTATCTATGTCTCTAATTCGTATGTATCTCTCTATAAATCATATGTGCGCTCTTGGAAAATTTTATAAAAATGGCTTTAGATTTAAATTTTTCTATTCTGGTTTAAATTCTAAGTCTACAAATATTTTTGTCTGTGTAATAGATTTCTCTCTTAGGGTGACCCCATTTAGGTGTTCCGTCGAAATTATAATTGACCCGGTAACCCTTTGTATGCGTCCTTCAAGACTTTATTTTAATACTATGGTTTTACGTATAAATACTCCAAATGAAATTTCCTGCTTAAACTATTAAGAAATACTAAAACCCACAACACGTACACTTTTCTCTTAATTGAACAAATTCAAAAATTAACGACACTTCAAAAAATTTCCCCCACCTCAAGGGAATATTACTAATTTACCCACCATGGCATAGTGCTAATGTTGCTCCTATATTGTGTTTTTCATTTTTCCTCATTTAGAAAATAAAACAAACAAATAGAAAACTATAAAATATTTGCAAACAGGAAACGGAAATGAAATGCACCATATAAAATATGCTAAAAGGAAATGTAAATCATATTAACACCCAAAGAGACTTAAGAAATTACAAAAGGGTGACCAAATATATATGGTGAAATAAAACGCGAAAACAAAAACAAAAGGTTCTCAAACCACTATTTATTCATACTTATTTGTACATTCATACTTGGAGTTAAGCTAGGTGTATTAGAGAAATGTCTAAGGTGACATTAATACACACATCCACACATACCTATAATATTATACTACTCAAGCAGAGGGTCTTTATTACAACAAAAACCTCACATTATGATTTTGGTTATAGGGAGAAGAGTGTATGAGAGAGTGAGTTTAGGTATGTGTGTGTGAGATTTTTGGTAAACAACAGGGTTGCCATTTTGGTCCGATCAGACCAAAATTGGTTCACAAAATTATTAATTTTTAAATTTGGTCCGATGGTCGGAATAAATGGAATTTGGTTGATTTTGATCCATTTTCATCTAAATATTCTACAGAAATATTTTTTTTTTTTTTTTAATTTTCTGTCAAAATAAAATTTTCAGAAAATTCTCTATAGAAATGAAATTTGGAGAAAATTTTCTATAGAAAAAATTTTTGACAAATTTCCCATAAAAATAAAATTTTCTACAAAATTTCCTGTAGAAATTAAATTTTGACAAAATTTCCTATAGAACTGAAAAAATTACAAAAATTTCCTGTAAAAATTAAATTTTGACAAAATTTCCTATACAAATGGATTTTTGCCAAATTTTTCTGTAGAAGTGAAATTTTGACAAAATTTCGTACAGAAATAATTTTTTTACAAAATTTCCTAAAGTAATGAAAGTTTGACAAAATTTCCTATAGAAAAGAAAATTTGACAAAATTTCCTAAAAAATTGGAATTTTAACAAAACTTCCCAGCAAAAAAATTTGGAAGTACTTCTAAAGGCACACCGTGGTGCAATGGTTAGCATGCCCGCCTTGCATACACAAGGTCGTGGGTTCGATTCCTGCTACGACCGAACACCAAAAAGTTTTTCAGCGGTGGATTATCCCACCTCAGTAATGCTGGTGACATTTCTGAGGGGTTCAAAGCTTCTCTAAGTGGTTTCACTGGAATGTGGAACGCCGTTCGGACTCGGATATAAAAAGGAGGTCCCTTGTCATTGAGCTTAACATGGAATCGGGCAGCACTCAGTGATAAGAGAGAAGTTCACCACTGTGGTATCACAATGGACTGAATAGTCTAAGTGAGCTTGATACATCGGGCTGCCACATAACCTAACCTAACCTAAGGCACAACTTTAAAAGCACTTCCAAAAATGTCCTTCCAGAGTGTTCTTTATTCTAACTACTCAGGAAGTTCTTTTAATTTAATTTTTTATAACTTTTGTTTCAAATTTGTTAAAAACAGGGTAGGGATTAATAAAATGGTAGAAATTATTTAAATTTTGTCCAAAAATTTTCTAAATTCATTCTAGAATAATTGCGAAAATTTGAAAATATTTGAGGTCAAGGGTTTCAGACAAGCGTTAGATTGCATTAAAAATCAAAAAAAAAAAATTAATAACTAATTATTTGTCAAAATACCATAATTTTTTTAATTCACATCCTAAACACTGATTTCGGATCACATCTAAAGAAGTGATGCATATTCAGTGCAACGGATGTTGAAATGGTGGACATCCGTCCTATGACAAGCCCATGTTAAATTCATCGCTTCTTCGCCAATTTTGCACCACTTCCGGATCCAAAAAGAACATTTTCACTACTTTTTTGGCGACGCTTTTTTTGCTGGGTTCTTGTAAAAATGAAATTTTGACTAAATTTCCTGTAGAAATGAACTATTAACAAAATGTCCTATAGAAATTAAATTTTAATAAAAATTTCCTATAGAAATGAAAATTTGACAAAATTTCCTATAGCAATGAAATACTGACAAAATTTCCAATAGAAATAAAATTTTTGACAAAATTTTCTTTGGAAATAAAATTTTGAGAAAATTTTCTACAGAAATCACATTGTGAGAACATTTTCTATAGAAATAAAGTTTTGACAAAATATCCTAAAAAACAAAAATTTTGACAAAAATTCTTCTAGAAATGAAATTTTGACAACATTTCCTATTGAAATGAAATTTTGATAACATTTTCCTCTGGAAATGAAATATTGACCAAATTTCCTATAGAAATGAAATTTTGACAAAATTCCCTGTAGAAATGAAATTTTGACAAAATTTTCTGTAAAAATGAAATTTGAAAATTTTTTTTGTAAAAATTACCAAATTTGTTCTCAACAATTATTGATTTTTAAAATTGGTCCGATAGTCGGACCAAATAGAATTTGTTTGATTTAGGTCCATTTTCATCAATTTCTATAGAAATAGAATTTTTAGCAAAATTTCTGTAAAAAAATAAAATATAGAGAAAATTTTCTACAGAAATCAAAATTAAATTTTGACAAAATTTCCTATGAAAATGAAATTTTGACGAAATATCCTATATGAATTAAATTTTGACAAAATTGCCTATAGGAATGAAATTTGACAAATTTTTCTATAGAAATGAAAGTTTGATACAATTTGCTATAGAAAAGAAATTTCACAAAACTTCTTATAGAAATGAAATTTTGACAAAATTTTAACAAAATTTCCTGAAGGAATAAAATTTTGTCAAAATTTCCTGTAGAAATGAAATTTTTACAAAATTTCCTATAGACAAGAAATATTGACAAAATTTCTTATAGAAATAGAATTTTGACATTTTTTCTGTAGAAATGAAACTTTGAGAAAATTTCCTATAGAAATGAAATTTGGACAAAATGTCCTATAGAAGTGAAATTTTGACAAAATTTCCCGTAGAAATGAAATTTTGACAAAATTTTCTGTAAAAATGAAATTTGACAAAATTTTCTATAAAAATTACCAATTATTGATTTTGAAATTTGGTCCGATGGTCGGATAAAATGGAATTTGGTTGATTTAGGTCCATTTTCATCAATTTCTATAGAAATGAAACTTTTAACAAAATTTATTTAGAAATTTAGAGACAATTTTCCACCGCAATGAAATTTTGACAAAAATTTTCTATAGAAATAAAATTTTGACATAATTTTCTATGGAAAATTTTGACAAAATTTCCTATAAAAATAAAATTTTGAAAAATTTCCTATAAAATTGAAATTTTGACAAAATTTCCTACAGAAATTAAATTTTGACAAAACTTCCTAAAGAAATGAAATTTTAACAAAATTTCCTATAGCAATGAGCAGTTGACAAAATTTGCTATAAAAATTAAATTTTGACACAATGTTCTATAGAAATTAAATTTTTATAAAATTTTCCTGTAGAAATGAAATTTTGACAAATTTCCTATAGAATTGGAATATTGATAAAATTTCTTATAGAACTGAAATTTTAACGAAATTTCCTGTAGAAATGAAGTTTTGACAAAATTTCCTATAGAAATGAAATCTTGACACAAATTCCCTATAGCAATGAAATTTTGAAGAAATTTCCTATAGAAATGAAATTTTTACAAAATTTCCTATAGAAATGAAATTTTGACAAAATTTTCTATAAAAATGACCAATTTTGGTCTAAAAAATTATTGATTTTCAAATTTGTCCGATGGTCGGACCAAATGGAATTTGGATGATTTAGGTCAATTTTCATCAAAATTTTCTATAGAAATTAAAAAAAAAAATTGTGTAAAAAATAAAATTTAGAGAAATTTTTCTACAGAAATCGAATTGTGAGAAAATTTCCTAGAGCAGTGAAATTTTGACAAAATTTTCTATAGAAATTAGATTTTGATAAAATGTTCTATAGAAATGAAATTTGACAAAATTTCTTATAGAAATAAAATTTTGACAACATTTCCTATAGAAATAACATTTTGACGAAATCTCCTGTAGCAACGAAATTCGAAAAAATTTTACTAAAAATAAAATGTTGACAAGATTTTCTATAGAAATGAAATTTTGACAAAATTTCCTATATAAATGAAATTTTGACAAAATTTCCTCTAGAACTGAAATTTTGACAAAATTTCTTATAGAAATGAAATTTTGACAAAATTTCTTATAGGAATGAAATTTTGACAAAATTTTCTATAGAAATAAAATTTTGTCAAAAATTTGTATAGAAATGAAATTTCGACAAATCTTTATATTTCAAAATAGGAAAAATTTTCTATAGAAATAAAATTTTGACATAATTCTCTATAGAAATAAAATTTTGACAAAATTTCCTATAAAAATAAAATTTTGACAAAATTTCCTATTAAAATGAAATTTTGACAAAATATCCTATATGAATTAAATGTTGACAAAATTGCCTATAGGAATGAAATTTTGATACAATTTCTTATAGAAATGAAATTTTGACAAAATTTTCTATAAAAATGAAATTTTGACAAAAATTCCTATAGAAATGGAATTTCGACCAATTTTTCTGTAAAAATTAAATTTTGTTAAATTTTCCTGTAGAAATGAAATATTGACAAAATTTTGTATAGAAATAAAAGTCTGCCAAAATATTCCATAGAAATGAAATATTGGCAAAATTTTCTGTAAATGAAATTTTAACAAAATTTCCTAAAAAAATAAAATTTTGACAAAATTCCCTATAGAAATGAACTTTTTGACATAATTTCCTATAGAAATGAAATTTGACAAAATTTCTTTTAGAAATGAAATTTTGACAAAATTTCGTATAGAAATTAAATTGTTACAAAAGTTCCAAAAAATGATCTAGAAATGAAATTTTGACAAAATGTCTTATAGAAATGAAAATTTAACAAAATTTTGAAATTTGTTTATGGCAACGCTGGTAAACAATCTAAACGCACTCCTACATACAAACAAAACCAAAGCCATAACAAGTGTTGGAAATTTTAAAAATTTTTTCTTTATTATCATTCTTTCCTCTCTCTTTCTCTCACATTCTTACTTACTCCAATATACCAATAGTAAGCTTTGGAGCGTAAATAATAAACAAAATCCCCATTTTTATTTCTCTCCTATGGATATTTCCTGTTTACTATGGTTATAGTTTCAGTAAGGTAGGATAACTTAGAGTATTGACATCAATGAAAGGATATGGTAAGTGTTGGTGAATTTCTTCTCTAACTACAAATTGTCACAAAATCCTTACCTTTTGGAGGAATACAAAACGGATACATGGTGAATCCGGAATTAGAAGGTGTCTTTCGTTATTAGTGCTGAAGTGAAATGGAACGCCTGGGGATATATGAATGTGTATGTGTGAGTGTGTGTGGATTTTTATGTGTTTGTTTGCTTCTGTCAAGGTATTAAAATTTTGTTGGCAGTTTCTTTCTTACTTCCTGTTACGATTTCTATTAGCCATAAAAATCTCCCCATACTCAACCTATGAAATTTCAAATATCACAACATCTTTATGAGAAGAGTTCATAGAGTGAATGAGCACCAATACTCGTTACCACAGATGATATAGAAAGGTAAATGCGTTCGAACTTCCCATTGTAAATATCCTTAAGATCATGCCATACCATCGAAAAGAAACCAACCAACCAACACTGATTCGGAATAAAGTTTGTGGCGAAGGGGAAACGGAAATGTCACATTCTCATTCATTGCTTATGGTTGTGAATGTCTAAAATTGCTGACTTTGGATGATGGAGTAAAATTTGTGTTTTTTTTTTGTTTTGCTCTCTTCCACACACTACCTTTGGGAATCATTTCCATTTGCAAAGGGGCAGAGAACTTTTATAGCATTTGAGGTGAGGATGATGACTTTACCACTGCCGATGAGTTTCTGTATTTGGGCTATAAGGTGTACCGGGTGTTGAATGTTGGTGTTTGACATTACATATGTACCTCTTAGTATTTTACATTGATTGAATTCGTTGTAAACCCTAATGTCACACAACATGTCAGACGAATGATATATCCCTTGAAAGAGGGGTTGGGGTTTCAGTGATTTGGCAAAACAGCATTTCCTAAACAAACAAACCACAAAAGGCATGAGCTTCACTTTTGGGGTTTCCGCCAGCAAATATCTGTAGAAAATTTGAATATATGAATTTGATCAAACTAGAAGAAGCTTTTTACACAACCTACCGAAATCACATATCAACATTCAAGAACAATCAGCACATTAATATATGTAAATTGAGGATGTTTATAAATGCAACGGTAAGGGTAAGGTGTTAACAAGGGAAATTGGCTCAGAAAGGAATTTTAAATTTATGTTTTAATATGCGTGACAATTTGCCACCCATGTGTTCTAGGATAATAGTGAATTGAAATACATTTCATAAAATGAAAGCATCGCTGATTTCCAGGCAAAGTTAAATGTAATCGAAAATTTTCACGACTCAGACTCTGCGATCTGGTTATAGCAAGGGACTTCAATTCACGGGCGATTGAGTGGGAAATGGGAACTATATACCCAAGAGGAAGGAAGACATGCTCGCAAGGATGGCATCAGTATTGCGAATATTGGTACTACAGCTACATTCCGGTGACCCGGCTTTGAGGGCACAATTCCGGATGTTAAGTTTTTGTCTGAGTTCATTATTCCGAAGATAAGGTTATGGAAAGTACTAGAGACATACATAGTAAGCGATTAGCAATAGATCTCTTTTCGATTGCAGGGCGACATTGCTACACGACGAAGAGAAGCTCTCGAGCAGCGTTGCCACAACGAAATTTTATTTTGGACCATCATTTTTCCAAAAAACGGACCAAAATTCGTACCAGCCGAACACTTTTAGTTAGTTGTACAAATTCGTAGCACGTGATACAAATGTTCACCAAACAATCCTAGAAAAAATTATGTACATTGGTTAATAGTTAAATAATATAAAAAAAATGCAAAATATGAAAAATTTTATTTCTGTACAAAATTTTTGCAAAATTTTATTTTCGTGTGAAATGTTTGCAAACTATTTTTCTAAGGAGAATTTTGTCAATATTACATTTCTATAGGAGTTTTGTCAAAATTTTATTTCTATAGGAAATTTTGCCAAAATTTTATTCCTATAGGAAATTTTGTCAAAATTTTATTTCTACAGGAAATTTTGTGAAAATATAATTTCAAAATTCCATTTCAATAGGAAATTTTGTCAAAATTTAATTTCTATAAGAAATTTTGTCAAAATTTCATTTCTATAGGAAATTTTGTCAAAATTTCATTTTTGTAGGAAATTTTGTCTAATTTCATTTATATAGGAAATTTTGTCAAAATTTCATTTATATAGGAAGTTTTGTCAAAATTTCATTTCTATAGGAAATTTTGTCTAAATTTCATTTCTATAGGAAAATTTGTCAAAATTTCATTTCTATAGGAAATTTGTCAAAATTTCATTTCTATAAGAAATTTTGTCTGAATTTCATTTATATAGGAAATTTTGTCAAAATTTCATTTCTATAGGAAATTTTGTCAAAATTTCATTTCTATAGGAAATTTTATCAAAATTTTATTTCTATAGGAAATTTTGTCAAAATTTCATTTTTTTAGGAAATTTTGTCAAAATTTCATTTCTATAGGAAATTTTGCCAAAATTTCATTTCTATAGGAAATTTTGTCAAAATTTCATTTCTATAGGAAATTTTGTCAAAATTTCATTTCTATAGGAAATTTTGTCAAAATTTCATTTCTATAGGAAATTTTGTCTGAATTTCATTTCCATAGGAAATTTTGTCAAAATTTCATTTCTATAGGAAATTTTGTCTGAATTTCATTTCTATAGGAAATTTTGTCTGAATTTCATTTCTATAGGAAATTTTGTCAAAATTTCATTTCTATAGGAAATTTTTTCAAAATTTCATTTCTATAGGAAATTTTGTCTAAATTTCATTTCTATAGGAAAATTTGTCAAAATTTCATTTCTATAGGAAATTTGTCAAAATTTCATTTCTATAAGAAATTTTGTCTGAATTTCATTTATATAGGAAATTTTGTCAAAATTTCATTTCTATAGGAAATTTTGTCAAAATTTCATTTCTATAGGAAATTTTATCAAAATTTTATTTCTATAGGAAATTTTGTCAAAATTTCATTTTTTTAGGAAATTTTGTCAAAATTTCATTTCTATAGGAAATTTTGTCAAAATTTCATTTCTATAGGAAATTTTGTCAAAATTTCATTTCTATAGGAAATTTTGTCAAAATTTCATTTCTATAGGAAATTTTGTCAAAATTTCATTTCTATAGGAAATTTTGACAAAATTTCATTTCTATAGGAAATTTTGTCAAAATTTCATTTCTATAGGAAATTTTGTCAAAATTTCATTTCTATGGGAAATTTTGTCAAAATTTCATTTCTATAGGAAATTTTGTCAAAATTTCATTTCTATAGGAAATTTTGTCAAAATTTCATTTCTATAGGAAATTTTGTCAAAATTTCATTTCTATAGGAAATTTTGTCAAAATTTCATTTCTATAGGAAATTTTGTCAAAATTTCATTTCTATAGGAAATTTTGTCAAAATTTCATTTCTATAGGAAATTTTGTCAAAATTTCGTTTCTAAAGGAAATTTTGTCAAAATTTCATTTCTATAGGAAATTTTGTCAAAATTTAATTTCTATATGAAATTTTGTCAAAATTTCATTTCTATAGGAAATTTTGTCAAAATTTCATTTCTATAGGAAATTTTGTCAAAATTTTATTTCTATAGGAAATTTTCTCAAAATTTCATTTCTATAGGAAATTTTGTCAAAATTTCATTTCTATAGAAAATTTTCCCTCGCAAGACTTCCAGGAGAAACTCGAAAGGGATAGATTAAGCCTTGAACTCCTTTGAAATTATCACAATGTACTGAATAGTCTAAGTGAGCCTGAATCAAATAAGGCTGCCATTCTAACCTTTTAGCCTAAGCCTTGAACTGGAGAGGCACTCGGAGCAAAATCTGAATAAACGAGACGCCAGACAGACTATCAACCATACGATGTCAACAATAAAGGCCTGTTGCACTGTTCGCAAGGCAGTATACTAATGAAATACCATGCTGGACACAGGGGGAAAACTATTCCAACGGCTCATTAAACTACGACTTGCCGAGGCTATTAGGACTGTTGGGACTCTGCCCGATAAACAATACGGATTTAGACATGGGAAATTTCTACTAGGAATTTTCAATAGAAATAAAATTTCAACAAAATTTTCTATAGAAATAAAAAATTGTTAAAATGTTCTATAGAAATACAATTATGACAAAATTTTCTATAAACCTAAAATTTTGACAAAATTTTCTATAGAAATAAATTATTGACAAAATTTTCTGTAGAAATAAAATTTTAACAAAATTTTCTATAGAAATAGAATTTTGAGAAAATTTTCTACATAAATAAAATTTTGATAAAATTTTCTATAGAAATACAATTTTGACAAAATTATCTATAGAAATAAAATTTTGATAAAAATTTATATAGAAATACAATTTTGACAAAATTTTCTATAAAACTAAAATATTGACAAAATTTTCTGTAGAAATAAAATTTTGACAAAATTATCTATTGAAAAATAAAATTTTGACAAAATTTTCTATATAAATAAAATTTTGACAAAATTTTCTATAGAAATAAAATTTTGACAAAATTATCTATAGAAATAAAATTTGGAGAAAATTTTCTATAGAAATAAAATTTTGACAAAATTTTCTATAGAAATAAAATTTTGACAAAATTTTCCATAGAAATAAAATTTTGACAAAATTTTCTATAGAAATAAAATTTTAACAAAATTTTCTATAGAAATAGAATTTTGAGAAAATTTTCTACATAAATAAAATTTTGATAAAATTTTCTATAGAAATACAATTTTGACAAAATTTTCTATAGAAATAAAATTTTAACAAAATTTTCTATAGAAATAGAATTTTGAGAAAATTTTCTACATAAATAAAATTTTGATAAAATTTTCTATAGAAATACAATTTTGACAAAATTTTCTATAGAAATACAATTTTGGCAAAATTTTCTATAGAATAAAATTTTGACAAAATTATCTATAGAAATAAAATTTTGACAAAATTTTCTATAGAAATAAAATTTTGACAAAATTTTCTATAGAAATAAAATTTTGACAAAATTTTCTATAGAAATAAAATTTTGACAAAATTTTCTATAGAAATAAAATTTTATCTAATTATACAATTATTTTTCGAGCTTTATGGACAGATATAGATTAAGGAACATGTTTAATAGAGCCATTGAAAAGAAAACGCCAGATACAAATCTATACACGCCTGGACTGTACATGTTTCGGTTCGGGCGAATGAACCTTTCCACAGCCTTTAGTATAGATCTGTAGTATAATTGTATAATTAGATATAATGCATTTGGACGTCAATTGCCTGTTTCGGTATCAGGCTAACATGAAATATAAGAAATAAAATTTTGACAAAATTTTCTATAGAAATAAAATTTTGACAAAATTTTCTATAGAAATAAAATTTTGACAAATGTTTCTATAGAAATAAAATTTTTACAAAATTTTCTATAGAAATAAAATTTTAACAAAATTTGCTGTAGAAATACAAGTTTAACAACATTTTTTATAGAAATAAAATGTTGACAACATTTTGACAAAATTTTCTATAGAACCAAAATTTTGACAAAATTTTCTATAGAAATAAAATATTGACAAAAATTTTCTGTAGAAATAAAATTTTGACAAAGTTGTCTATAAAAATATGGAAAAGTAAAATTTTGACAAAATTTTTCTATAGAAATAAAATTTTGACAAAATTTTCTATAGAAATAAAACTTTGTCCAGGGCATAAAAGATTTTCCTACCCTTACCCACAAAAACAAAATTAAATTAAATTGGATAAAGGTAAATTTAATTGAAAAACACTTTCACTACCTTAGTTTCTTCAATCAGACCTAGTTTAAAGTGTTTTTTGTTTGTGTCCTTCTCTAAAATGAGATTATTAAATGCAAAGTAGTCACTTTCGATAAAAACAAATACATTATCATAAATTTTATCATTACAGAATTTTTTTGGCAAACATTGGGGGATACCTTAGCCAATGGAATATGGCTCGAATGGAGAAAATAACCTAATTTCGTAGGCCTACTCAAAACTTGGTGGGCCATTTGGTGACTTGTTTCTTCCTCCATAGCTTCTCCTTGTTTTGACTGACGTGAAGTCAATTAATTTAATAAAAACTCGTAAAATAAAATCGTCAATTTTTTCCAGTAGTTGCTTTCGTCTGTTTTATACCAAAGAGCTGTTTTTTGTTCACTGGTTTTTCTCTCGCCTCTATGAAATAAACTTAAATTGTTTACCCCAATGGCCATTTGTGGCGCGAAATGGTAATGATTATGATGGTGAATCACGTTCTTTGAGGTTATATTCTCTACTCAAATTGGCATCACGTGGTGTTCAAATGGCGCCTAATTCGAGCTGGAAGAAAAAAAAAACTCCTTCATCAAACCGAAAGAAAAGTGAAAAACAAGAGTAAAATTATGAGAACGACTGTTGTTCTCATCTTGGAATAAAAAAAAAACTTTTGACAGTTCAATTTTTTCTACAATATTTTGTTTTTGTTGTTTACGCAGCAGGCCACAAAACTAAGGATACCAGAATTGCAAGCAGAATGAAAACAAAGTGTGAGGAGATGTTGTCGAAAATCCTCTAAAACAAAAGGATTCAACGGAAGTTACGCCTTGTTGGTCTTTTGGGTATCATCCATTTTTTATTGTGTTGCTTTGGTCTACTGAAGAACGTGTGAAAAATCCCCGGAAAAAGACATGACCCACGAAAAGTAGAGTTAAACGGGATATTTATACCACAAAATTGTACCAAAGGTATAACGAAATCTCAAAAAAAAAAAAGATAAAAATAAAAAAAGGCTACCAAAAATACAAACCTCGCTAAGTAAAAACAAATTTTGTTAACAACTTGTTTTGTCTGATAGAGAAAGGCACCCGTTTTCTTTGTTCATGGTGTCCTTTTACCTTGTAGCTGAATTTTGTACCCTTCTGAATAAAATGCAGTATACTAAATTGGTCATGATGTTAAGAAATTTTATGGAAAAAAATTCATCTAAATTTTGTCTGTAGAGAAAATGTCATAGACATTTTGTCGTTGTGTTAGAAACAATTTCATAGAAATTTTGTGGTTAGAGAAAATTTCATAAAAATTTTGACGTTAGAAAAAATTTCATAGAAACTCTGTCGTTAGAGAAAATTTCATAGACATTTTGTCGTTGGAGAAAATTTCAAAGAAATTTGTCGTTAGAGAAAATTTTATAGAAATTGTGTCGTTAGAGAAAATTTCATAGAAATTTATCGTTAGAGACAATTTTATAGAAATTTTGTTTTTAGATAAACTTTCGTAGAAATTTTGTCTTTAGATAAAATTTCATAAAAATGTATCGTTAGAGAAGATTTGATAGAAATTTTTACGTTGAACGGGCAGACAAAATTTTATAGAAATTTTGACATCGTTAGTTAGAATTTCGAAGAAATGTTATGGTTGGAGAAATTTTCATCGTTATAGAAACTAACAAAAGACGTCTAAATTTCTATGAAATTTTATGGTTAGAGCAACTTTCATCGAAATTTTTCAGTTGCTTTGTCGGCAGAGAAAATTTCATAGAAATTTTGTCGTTAGAGAAAATTTCATGGAAATTTTTTGTTAGACAGAATTTCATAAAAAATTTGTTGTTAGACTGGATTTCATAGAAATTTTTTCGTTAGACAGAATTTCATAGAAATGTTGTCTTCAGAGAAACTGTCGTTAGAGAAAATTTCATAGAAATATTGTCTGTAGAGAAAATTTCATAGAAATTTTATCGTTTGGTGAAAATTTTGTCGTCAGCGAAAATTTCAAAGAAATTTTTTCTTTAGAGAAAAAAACTTTTGTCTTTAGATAAAATATCATAGAAATTTTGTCGTTAGGGAAAATTTCATAGAAATTTTGTCGTTGGAGAAATTTTAATAGGAATTTTGTCGTTAGAGAAAATTTCATAGAAATTTTGTTGTTAGAGAAAATTTCCTAGAATTTTTGTCTTTAAAAAATTTTTCATAGAAATTTTGTCTTTGGATAAAATTTTAGGGAAAATTTCATAGAAATTTTGTCTGTAGATAAAATTTCATAGAAATCTTGTCTGTAGATAAAATTTCATAGAAATTTTGTCGTTGGTGAAATTTTTATAGCAATTTTGTCGTTAAAGAAAATTTCATAGAAATTTTGTCGTTAGAGAAAATTTCATAGAAATTTTGTCGTTAGAGAAAATTTCATAGAAATTTTGTCGTTAGAGAAAATTTCATAGAAATTTTGCTGTGAGATAGAATTTCCCAGAAATTTTGTCGTTAGGAAAAATTTCATTTAGATTTTGTCTTCAGAGAAAATTTCATAGAAATTTTGTTTGTTGTCTGTAGATAAAATTTCATAGAAATTTTGTCGTTGGAGAAATTTTTATAGAAATTTTGACGTTAGAGAAAATTTCATAAAATTTTTGTCTTTAAATAAAATTTCATCGAAATTTTGTCTTTAGGTAAAATTTCATAGAAATTTTGACTTTAGATAAAATTTCATAGGAATTTAGACTTTAGATAAAATTTCATACAAATTTCGTAGAAATTTTGTCTGCAGATAAAATTTCATAGAAATTTTGTCGTTGGAGAAATTTTGTCGTTAGAGAAAATTTCATAGAAATTTTGTTGTTAGAGAAAATTTCATAGAATTTTTGTCTTTAAATAAAATTTCATAGAAATTTTGTCTTTAGATAAAATTTTAGGGAAAATTTCATAGAAATTTTATCTGAAGATAAAATTTCATAGAAATTTTGTCTGTAGATAAAATTTCATAGAAATTTTGTCTGTAGATAAAATTTCATAGAAATTTCGTATTTAGATAAAATTTCATAGAAATATTGTCTATAGATAAAAGTTCATAGAAATTTAGAATTTTACAGAAATTTTGTCTTTAAGGTTGGTATTAAGTTCGAGTTTAACCGCTAAAATTGCTATTTTTTCACGATTACTTTTCTTAATTAATCGTTTTTAAGGAATACAAACTTTGTGAAAATTTGCTTTGGGCTATTCCCCATCAAGTTATAATAAAATTTGCAACAAAATTTGTATAATTGTATGACTTTTTTACTGATTTAGTTTTCACTTTAGCGATTTTAGCGGCAAAACTCGAACTTAATACCCACCTTTAGGAAAAATTTCATTTAGATTTTGTCTTCAGAGAAAATTTCATAGAAATTTTGTTTGTTTTCTGTAGATAAAATTTCATAGAAATTTTGTCGTTGGAGAAAATTTTATAGAAATTTTGTCGTTAGAGAAAATTTCATAGACATTTTTTGTTAGAGAAAATTTCATAAAATTTTTCTCTTTAAATAAAATTTCACAGAAATTTTGTCTTTAGAGAAAATTTCCTAGAAATTTTGTCTTTAGATAAAATTTCATAGAAATTTCGTATTTATATAAAATTTCATAGAAATTTCGTCGTTAGAGGAAATTTCATAGAAATTTTGTCTATAGATAAAATTTCATAGAAATTTTGTTGTGAGATAGAATTTCACAGAAATTTTGTCGTTAGGAAAAATTTCATTTAGATTTTGTCTTCAGAGAAAATTTCATAGAAATTTTGTTTGTTTTCTGTAGATAAAATTTCGTAGAAATTTTGACTTTAGATAAAATTTCATAGACATTTTGTCGTTAGAGAAAATTTCATACAAATTTTGTCTTTAGATGAAATTTCATAGAAATTTTGTTGTTAGATAGAATTTCACAGAAATTTTGTCGTTAAGAAAAATTTTATTTAAATTTTGCCTACGGAGAAAATTTCATAGAAATTTTTTCTGCAGAGAAAATTTAATAAATTTTTTTTTGTTAGAGAATATTTTATAGAGCTTTTGTGTTTAAAGAAAGTTTTATTAAAATTTTGTCGTTAGAGAAGTTTTCATAGATATTTCGTTGTTAGAGAAAATTTCATAGACATTTTGTCGGTAAAGAAAATTTCATAGAAATTTTTTGTTTAGAGGTTTCATAGAAATTTCATAGAGAAAATTTCCGTTGAGAAATTTTCGTCGTAATAGGTACCTGTTACGAACTGTATGTATGTAATAGGTACAATCGATGGCTAGATAAGATGGAAAAATCTCAAATTGATATTATGTCTCTGTTGCCATCGACCGCCTTTTTGGACCCAAAATTTTACCTTTAAATCGAAAGAACTTCTAACATGAAAACCATGCTGAAGGGTTCAACGAAATTCGCCCTTTACCAAATCTTCAAACGTGTGTGTTTGTTTCCTACACACATACCTTCCTTCCTACCTCTTCTTCCCTAGTTTGTAGTTCTCTGAACTTTTTGTGGTTTTTTTCATCGCTCTCCCTCTTACCATCATCTTATTAAAAGATTTCTATTAAAATTACTCCCCGAACAGCAGGTGGTCTTTTGGTCACAAGGAGACCTTAGAGTGTTGTGTCATAAAATTGCTAAATACCATGACTAAAAATGGATTTAAAAAGGATATATTTATGTCTTTATTTATACTCTGGCTTTGCAAGAGTGTTGAACTCGTTGCGTTGTGTTGTGTTTTTTTTTTTTTTTGTTGGTTAGCTCACCCGTAAGGATATGTGCCATATACAATCGAAAATATTGGTTAAACTCAAGGATGTACATAATTTGGTATATGGTAGTGGCAGTTTCTTATGGTATCGTGTAAGATGTAAGGATGGTTTTAATACGATTATCAAGAACCCATAACATGTGAAAGAAAAACCCTTTAGAGGAAATAAAAAAATAGTTTTCCATGGTGGTTACAGAAGTGGAGAAAATGCGTTTGTTGGAATTTGGGTTTATAGATTTCGAATGAAAAAAATAAAAAGTGTGGTTTTCAATATTTCTGCAAATCTAGTGTGATGTGAAGTGATTCTTTTACAAAACTACATCGTTGCAAGTAATGCATTTTCACCTAAGATTGTGGCGTTTGCCACACAAAAATTTATAAAATTGATCTCGGTGTACAAGATAATTGAGAAAAAAATTGTAAGACTTTAATTGGATCTATTATGGATATTTTGCTTAATAATTTCGTTATTATTAGGCCGATATGTAATTTCACAGCATTTCTTTGGTAGGAAAAATTTTGTCGTTAGAAACAATTTCAATTTCCGTTAAACAGAATTTCATTAAAATTTTCTAGAGATAATTTCATAGAAAATTTTCTCGGTAGAGATAATTTCATAGAAAATTGTGTCGTTAAAGAAAATTTCATAGAAAAGTTGTCGCTAGAGAATATTTCATAGAAATTTTGTCGTTATGGAGAATTTCATCGAAATTTTGTCTGTAGGGAAAATTTCATAGAAATTTTGTCTTTTTAGATAAATTTCATAGAACTTTTGTCTTTGGATAAAATTTCGTAGAAATTTTGTCTTTAGATAAAATTTCAAAGAATTTTTGTTTTTATATAAAATTTCATAGAAATTTTGTCTTTAGATAAAATGTCATAGAAATGTTATCTTTATATAAAATTTCATATAAATTTTGTCTTTTTAGATAAAATTTCATAGAATTTTCGTCTTTGGATAAAATTTCATAGAATTTTTGTCTTTAGATAAAATTTTATAGAAATTTTGTCTGTAGAGAAAATTTCATAGAAATTTTGGCTTTAGATAAAATTTCATAGAAATTTTGTCGTTCGATAAAATTTCATAGAAATTTTGTCTTTTTAGATAAAATTTCATAGAAATTTTGTATTTAGATAAAATTTCATAGAAATTTTGTCTTTAGATAAAATTTCAAAGAAATTTTGTCTTTAGATAAAATTTCATAGAAATTTTGTCTTTAGATAAAATTTCATAGAAATTTTGTATTTTTAGATAAAATTTCATAGAAATTTTGTCGCTAGAGAAAATTTCATAGAAATTTTGTCTTTATATAAAATTTCATTGAATTTTTGTTTTTAGATAAAATTTCATCGAAATTTTGTCTGTAGCGAAAATTTCATAGAAATTTTGTCTGTAGCGAAAATTTCATAGAAATTTTGTCTTTAGATAAAATTTCATAGAAATTTTGTCTTTAAATAAAATTTCATAGAAATTTTGTCTGTAGATAAAATTTCATAGAAATTTTGTCTTTAGAGAAAATTTCATAGAAAGTTTGTCTTTAGATAAAATATTATAGAATATTTGTTTTTAGATAAAATTTCATAGAAATTTTGTCTGTAGATAAAATTTCATAGAAATTTTGCCTGTAGAGAAAATTTCATAGAAATTTTGTCTTTAGATAAAATGTCATAGAAATTTTGTCTTTATATAAAATGTCATATAAATTTTGTCTTTTTAGATAAAATTTCATAGAATTTTCGTCTTTGGATAAAATATCATAGAATTTTTGTCTTTAGATAAAAATTTATAGAAATTTTGGCTTTAGATAAAATTTCATAGAGATTTTGTCTTTAGATAAAATTTCATAGAAATTTTGTCGTTCGATAAAATTTCAACGAAATTTTGTCTTTTTAGATAAAATTTCAGAGAAATTTTGTCTTTAGATAAAATTTCAAAGAAATTTTGTCTTTAGATAAAATTTCATAGAAATTTTGTCTTTATATAAAATTTCATAGAAATTTTGTCTTTAGATACAATTTCATATAAATTTTGTATTTTTAGATAAAATTTCATAGAAATTTTGTCGTTAGAGAAAATTTCATAGAAATTTTGTCTTTATATAAAATTTCATAGAATTTTTGTTTTTAGATAAAATTTCATCGAAATTTTGTCTGTAGCGAAAATTTCATAGAAATTTTGTCTTTAGATAAAATTTCATAGAAATTTTGTCTTTAGAGAAAATTTCATAGAAAGTTTGTCTTTAGATAAAATATTATAGAATTTTTGTTTTTAGATAAAATTTCATAGAAATTTTGTCTGTAGAGAAAATTTCATAGAAATTTTGTCTTTAGATAAAATTTCATAGAAATTTTGTCTTTAGATAAAATATTATAGAATTTTTGTTTTTAGATAAAAATTCATAGAAATTTTGTCTGTAGATAAAATGTCACAGAACTTTTGTTTTTACATAAAATTTCGTAAAAATTTTGTCTGTAGATAAAATTTCATAGAATTTTTATCTTTGGATAAAATTTCATAGAATTTTTATCCTTTAATTTCATAGAATTTTTATCTTTGGATTAAATTTTATAGAATTTTTGTCTTTAGATAAAATTTCATCGAAATTTTGTCTTTAGATAAATTTTCATTGAAATTTTGTCTGTAGAGAAAATTTCATAGAAATTTTGTCTTTAGATAAAATTTCATAGAATTTTTGTTTTTAGATAAAATTTCATAGAAGTTTCATCGAAATTTTGTCTGTAGAGGAGATTTTATAGAGATTTTGTCTTTAGATAAAATTTCATAGAAATTTTGTCTTTTTAGATAAATTTCATAGAATTTTTGTCTTTGGATAAAATTTCATAGAAATTTTGTCTTTAGATAAAATTTCATAGAATTTTTGTTTTTATATAAAATTTCATAGAAATTTTGTCTTTAGATAAAATGTTATAGAAATTTTATCTTTATATAAAATTCCATATAAATTTTGTCTTTTTAGATAAAATTTCATAGAATTTTCGTCTTTGGATAAAATTTCATAGAAATTTTGTCTGTAGAGAAAATTTCATAGAAATTTTGGCTTTAGATAAAATTTCATAGAGATTTTGTTTTTAGATAAAATTTCATAAAAATTTTGTCGTTCGATAAAATTTCATCGAAATTTTGTCTGCTTAGATAAAATTTCATAGAAGTTTTGTCTTTAGATAAAATTTCAAAGAAATGTTGTGTTTAGATAAAATTTCATAGAAATTTTGTCTTTATATAAAATTTCATAGAAATTTTGTCTTTAGATAAAATTTCATATAAATTTTGTATTTTTAGATAAAATTTCATAGAAATTTTGTCGTTAGAGAAAATTTCATAGAAATTTTGTCTTTATATAAAATTTCATAGAATTTTTGTTTTTAGATAAAATTTCATCGAAATTTTGTCTGTAGCGAAAATTTCATAGAAATTTTGTCTTTAGATAAAATTTCATAGAAATTTTGTCTGTTGATAAAATTTCATAGAAATTTTGTCTTTGGAGAAAATTTTATAGAAAGTTTGTCTTTAGATAAAATATTATAGAATTTTTGTTTTTAGATAAAATTTCATAGAAATTTTGTCTGTAGATAAAATTTCATAGAAATTTTGTTTTTACATAAAATTTCGTAGAAATTTTGTCTGTAGATAAAATTTCATAGAATTTTTATCTTTGTATAAAATTTTATAGAATTTTTATCCTTTTATTTCATAGAATTTTTATCTTTAGATAAAATTTGATTGACTTTAGATAAAATTTCATAGAAATTTCGTATTTAGATAAAATTTCATAGAATTTTTGTCTTTGGATAAAATTTCATAGAAATTTTGTCTTTAGATAAAATGTCATAAAAATTTTGTCTTTAGATAAAATTTCATATAAATTTTGTCTTTTTAGATAAAATTTCATAGAAATTTTGTCTTTGGATAAAATTTCATAGAAATTTTGTCTCTAAAAAAAAAATTCATAGAATTTTTGTTTTTAGATAAAATTTCATAGAAATTTTGTCTTTAGATAAAATTTCACAGAAATGTTGTCTTTAGATAAAATTTCATATAAATTTTGTCTTTTTAGATAAAATTTCATAGAAATTTTGTCGTGCGAATAAATTTCGTAGAATTTTTGTCGTTAACGAACATTTCAGAGAATATTTGTCGTTAAAAAACTTTCGTAGTTTTTTTTTTTTTTTTTTTGGTAAGGAAACTTTCATAAAAATGTAATTAAGTTTTGTTGGATACAATTTCGTACAGATTTTGTCATTGAAGAATATTTCATGGAATTTTTTTGGTAGGGAAAATTCTATAATTTTTTGTTAATTTTTGGTACAAAAATTTTATACAAATTTTGTCGTGCGAGAAAATTTCCTAGAATTTGTGACGTTATCGAAAATTTCGTAGATTTTTTTCGGTAGGGAAAATTTTATAAAAATTTCATAGAAATTTTGTTTTTATAAAAATTTTCGTAGAATTTTTGTGGTAGCGAACAATTCATAAAAATTTTGTTAATTTCTGTTAGAGAAAATTTCACAGAAATTTTGAGAAAATTTGGTAGAATTTTTGTCGTTAAAGAAAATTTCGTATTGTTTTTTTTTTTTTTTTTTGGAAGGGAAAATTTCTTAAAAATTTTGTTTTTATAGAAATTTTCGTAGAATTTTTTTTTTTTAGAATTCATAAAAAATTTGGTTAATTTCTGTTAGAGAAAATGTCATAGAAATTTTGTCAGTAGAGAAAATTTTGTAGAATTTTTGTCGTTAACGAAAATTTCGCAATTTTTTTTTTTTTTGGGAGGGAAAATTTCTTAAAAATTTTGGTTAATTTTTGTCAGAGAAAATTTCATAGAAATTTTGTCGGTAGAGAAAATTTCATACAAATTTTGTTTTTCATACCTAGAATTTTTGTCGTTAAAGAAAATTTTGTAGAATTTTTGTGTTTTTTTTTTTTTGTGGTGGAGCAAATTTCATATAAATTTGAAATTTTTTTGGTTGGGAAAATTTCATAAAAATCGCGTTGGTTTTTGTTAGGTAAAATTTAGTACAAATTTTGTCGTTGAAGAAAATTTTGTAGAATTTTTTTGGTAGGGAAAATTTCATTTTTTTTTTAATTTTTGGTAGAGAAAATTTCATAAAAATTTTGGCGAGAGAATATTTCATACAAATTTTGTCGTTAGTGAAAATTTCTTAGAAATTTCGTGGTTAGAGAAAATTTCATAGAATTTCTTTTGGTAGGAAAAAAATTCATAAGAAATTTTGCTAATTCTTGTTAGAGAGAAGTTCATAGACATTTTGTTATTAGAGAAAATTTCGTAGAACTAATTACATAGAAATTTTGTAACTTATATAGAAATTTTGTGTTTAAAGAAAATTTCATAGATATTGTTTCGTTGGGAAAATTACTAAGAAATACTAACGGCAAAGACAATTTTAGTGTAATTTGAGAAAATTGTATAGAAATTCATAGAATATCTTTTGTGGGAACAATTTTATGGAAATTTTGTGAGTAGAGAAAATTTCATATATTTTTTTTTTCTCGATAGAGCAAATTTTGTAGTTAGAGAAATTACATAGAAATTTTGTCTGTAAAGAAAATTTAATTTGAGCAAATTTTACCGAAAATCAAAGAATTTCTTTGGTAGGGAAAATTTCATAGACATTTTTTCAGTAGATACAATTGGTGTGTGATATTGGTATATGTCATACTTCCTCGATGCCAAAAATTTGTCCACATCGGTCCATAACTATATACAGCCTTTATGGACGTTTTCGTAGCTTTGTAGGAGTAAATTTCATTGGACCCATGACCCTTTGTTTGCAAGGTGACCAGGCTGACCATTTACCAAGTTGGCTCCCATAATTTGGCTTAACTTAATTTAATTTAAAAAATGTTAAAAAAAAAACTAGCAGTGACTAATTTTCGAATATCATTTTCACTGAAAAAAATCGTCATAGTAGAGGCCCCAAAAATTGTTAACACCACCAATTTTATCCTTTCCAGTTATAACACGCGTCCACTTATAACCACGCACATACTCACACTGCCTTCCATACATTCCCGTAGCCTTTTTTCAAAGATTTTCGAGAGCAACCTCAACTTAAATGAAAATCTTTATCCATTATTCTTAAGTTGTCACTTAGAACACAAGTTATACACTAACCCACAATTTGGAAAACATTTTCCCTTGCCATTTATTTTCAAAACGACGTAGGAAAAAAAAATGGATAGACCCACACTAAAGGCTCGATATGTTTACTTGCTTGCCTTTAGTAGCCCCTGGTTATTTGGATTGGCTGCCATCGAGTAGATGTTTGGTCTATTTTCTTGCCTACAAAATCAAATGAAATTGGGCTTAAAAGAAAACCCCAGCATATGATTTTCATATGAAGGTAATGGCGATGAGAGTGAACCAAAATAAAAAGCGAACAGCATCTCCCAAGCTCCCAATGAAAAGACCCTAAAGGCGTACTCAGTGTATGTAAATAGAAAGTAAGAAATTCTAAGGAAAAAAATGGCTGCTCTTTTTCGAGCATTTTATGAGGGAGGATATGGAAGTAGGAATACAGTGTGGGTAAAGGATATTAGCATATAAAAGTATAGAAAATTACCATGCTTTATCGGCACTTTTGGTTGAAAAAATGTTCCGTATAAGAAAATCCAGAAAATTGGTTCCTACGCAGTTTTTTTCTAATTCCATCACAAAATTAATTGATATAAAAAAAATCTTAAGCCGTATAAATCTTATCTATACTTTCATTTTCTATATAATGGCAAATACCCATCTATTTAAAGATCATAATTCGTTCCCCCATTCTATTAGGGGGAACGAACCATTGAAAAACGCCAGCCAATCTGTAGTTTATAACAATTGAAGTTACCATGACAAATCAATTCGTCTAGCCATTAATCTGTCAGAATTTATTTTTGATAAGGATTTGTGTTGTTGTTGTTGTTGTTGTTGTTTTCTTCTCCTTCTTTCAAACAACAATAAATTGGAATTTTCAATATCAATCATTTTAATCAGACTACAATTAGAGTTTGGTCATAACAATAAGCTCTTAAGTGTTCTTTTGGTCATAAGAAAATATGATTAATGTCAAAATTGAGATATACCATTTAACTGGTTACTGTTATTGTCACTTTTTCATGTTTTTGGTGGATTTGAAAAAGCCAAAGTTTTTACTAAGTAAATTTATGCAAATAGCATTATTGTCGTTTTTTTCGTAACAAATTTAAGGCCCCTCTTCGTAGGGATCATGGGTCGTATGATTATTTGTATTTTTGGGGTCCATGGTACGTATGATTGATAAGAATAAAAATATGGGAATTTCCCAGAAGAGGTGTCATTTTGAATCTCGTGGCATCAGGGTAACTTTCATTTGTGAAACTATTCTTCGATAATTGTCTATCCGAAACTACACCAATTTCTAAAAATAGAAAATACGCGCTTCATTGTGTTTTCTCACTTGTATTTTTTCTCTTCATTGTACGTATAACCGTATAATTTTAGTAAAGACAAAAGTTTTGCAACTGGCTCAGCTTGACATCAACAGCGTGGAAAATAATCTTTAAGAGAATTTCTTGTATACGGAGAAATTTGCTAAAATTTTATATCTTCAGAAAAATGTATTTAAATTTTCTTTCTATTTCAATTTTTTTAAATTTTATTTCTACAGATTTTTTTTTTTCGCAAAATTTTATTTCTCTAGAAAATTTTGTCAAAATTTTACTTCTATAGAAACTTTGGTCAAAATTTTATTTCTATAAAGAAATTAGTCAAATTTTTATGTCTATTGAAAATTTTTGGCACAATTTTATTTCTATAAAAAAATAGTCAAATTTTTATTTTTATAGAAAATTTTTTTAAAAATTTTATTTCTATAGAAAATGTTTGGCAAAATTTTATTTCTATAGAAAATTTTGTCAAAATTTTATTTCTATAGAAAATTTTGTCAAAATTTTATTTCTATAGAAAATTTTGTCAAAATTTTTTTCTTTAGGAAATGTTGTCAAAATTTTATTTCTATAGAAATTTTTGTCAATTTTTTTTTTTTTAGAAAATTTTGTCAAAATTTTATTTCAATAGAAAATTTTGTCAAAATTTTTTTCTTTAAAAAATGTTGTCAACATTTTATTTCTATAGAAAATTTTGTCAAATTTTTTTTCTTTAGAAAATTTTTGGCAAAATTTTATTTCTATAGAAAATTTTGTAAAAATTTTATTTCTATAAAATATTTTATCAAAATTTTTTTTCTATACAAAATTTTGTCAAAATTTTATTTCTATAGAAAATTTTGCCAAAATTTTATTTTTATAGAAAATTTCGTCAAAATTTTATTTTTATTAAAACTTCATCATAACTTTATTTCTCTATAAAATTTGATCACAATTTGCAAAAAACTGTCAAAATTTTATTTCTATAGAGAATTTGGTCAAAATTTTATTTTTATAGAAAATTTTGTCAAAATTTTATTTCCATAGAAAATTTTGTCAAAAGTTTATTTCTATAGAAAATTATGTAATTTTCTTTTTCTATTGAAAAATTTTGTAAAAATTGTATTTCTATTAAAAAATTTAGTTAAAATTTTATTTATATAGATAATTTAGTCAAAATTTTATTTTTATAGAAAATTTTGTCAAAATTTAATTTCTATGACAGTTTATTTTATTGTTTACAAGCGTACAAAAACATTTCGACCTATTGCTTTGAGTAATAAAGTTATTCGTGATGGACTTAAAGCGTTATAGTGAATTTGCTTTATATTTGGGTGGAGAACATGAAGTGGCTATAATTGGAGCCCTGTAGAATAGAAATGTGAAAAGATCTTTTGTTTCTTGTACCACTGCTAGATATAGAGGTAACGGCAGTGCTGCCTCCCGTCAAAAAAGTGGAAGAAAAAACAGTAACAACACCATAAATGCTCAGCAACTGTTGATAAAATTTTATTTCTATAGAAAATTCTGTCAAAATTTCAGTTCTGCAGAAATGTTTGCAAAACTTTATTTCTATAGAAAATTTTGTCAACATTTTATTTTTATAGAAAATTTTGTCAAATATTTGTTGATAGCAAATTTTGTCAAAATTTTATTTCTATAGAAAATTTTGTCAAAGTTTTATTTCTATAGAAAATTTTGTCGAAATTTTACTTCCATAGAAAATTTTATCAAAATTTTATTTCTGTAGAAAATTTTGTCAAAATTTTATTTTTATACAAAATTTTGTCAAAATTTTATTTCTATAGAGAATTTTGTCTAACTTTTATTTCTATAGAAAAATTTGTAAAAATTTTCTCAAAATTTTATTTCTATAGATATTTTTGTAAAAATATTATTTCTGTAGAAAATTTTGTCAAAATTTTATTTCTATAGAAAATTTGGTAAAATTTTATTTCTATAGAAAAATTTTGTCAAAATTTTATTTCTATAGAAAAATTTTTAAAAATTTACTCAAAATTTTAATTCTATAGAAATTTTTGTCATAATTTTATGTCTGTAGAAAATGTTGACGAAATTTTATTTCTATAAAAAATTTGTTAAAATTTTATTTCTATAGAAAATTTGGCAAAATTTTATTTCAATAGAAAATTTTGTCTAAATTTTATTTCGATTGGAAATTTTCTCAAATTTTTATTTCTATAGAAAATTTTGTACAAATTTCATTTCTATAAAAAATTTTGTAAAAATTTTATTTCTATAGAAAATTTTGTCAAAATTTTATTTCTATAGAAAAATTTGTAAAAATTTACTCAAAATTTTATCTCTACAGAAATTTTTGTCATAATTTTACTTCTGTGGAAAATTTTGTATTTCTTAGAAAATTTGTCAAAATTTTATTTCTATAGAAAATTTTGTCAAAATTTTATTTCTATAGAAACATTTTTAAAACTTTATTTCTATAGAAAAATTTGTAAAAAGTTTCTCAAAATTTTATTGCTATAGAAAATTTTGTCAAAAATTTATTTCTATAGAAAAATTTGCAAAATTTTATTTCTATAGAAAAATTTGTAAAATTTTATTTCTAGAGAAATTTTTGTCATAATTTTATTTCTGTGGAAAATTTTGTCAAAATTTTATTTCTTAGAAAATTTGTTAAAATTTTATTTCTATAGAAATTTTTGTCATAATTTTATTTCTTTAGAAAATTTTGTCAAAATTTTATTTCGATTGGAAATTTTCCCCAAATTTTAGTTCCATAGAAAATTTTGTAAAAATTTTATTTCTATAGAACATTTTGTAAAACTTTTACTTCTATCGAAAATTTTGTCAATTTTTTTTTTTAATAGAAAATTTTCTTAAAATTTTATTCCAATTGGAAATTTTTTAAAATTTTAGTTCTCGTGATATGTTTTATTTCTACAGAAAATGTTGTCAAAATTTTATTTTTATAGACAAATTTGTAAAATTTTATTTTAATAGAAAAATTTGTAAAATGTTATTTCCATAGAAAATTTTGTAAAAATTTTATTTCTATAGAAAATTTTGTAAAAATTATATTTTTATAGAAAATTCTGTCAACATTTTAGTTCTATAGAAATGTTTGCAAAATTTTATTTCTACAGAAAATTTTGTCAAAATTTTATTTCTATAGAAAATTTTGAAAAATTTTATTTCTATAAACAAATTTGTAAAAATTTCTCAAAATTTTATTTCTATAGAAATTTTTGTCAAAATTTTATTTCTAATTTCTAATTTCTATAGAAATTTTTGTCAAAATTTTATTTATTTTATTCTAATTTGTTAAAATTTTATTTCTATAGAAAATTTTGTCAAAATTTTATTTTTATAGAAAATTTGTTAAAATTTTATTTCGATTGGAAATTTTCTCAAAATTTTATTTCTGTAGAAAATTTTGTCAAAATTTTATTTGTATAGAAAATTTTGCCAACATTTTATTTCTATAGAAAATTGTGTCAAAATTTTATTTTATTAAAAATTTTGTAAAAAAATATTTTTTTTTATAGAAAATTGTATTTGTTTGGAAAATTTTGTCAATACTTGATTGTTATAGAAAGTTTTGTAAAAATTTTATTTCTATAAAAAATGTTGTCAAAATTTTAGTTCTACAGAAGATTTTATAAATTTTTTTTCTATGACAGTTCATTTTATTCTTTATAAGCGTACAAAACCATTTTGACCTATTGCATTGAGGAATAGAGTTATTTGTGATGAACTTGAAGCGTTATAGTGAATTTGCTTTATATTTGGGTGAAGAACCTCATGTGGCTATCATTAGAGCCCTTCAGTATTGAAATGTGAATAAATCGTTTCTTTCTCGTAGCATTGCTCGATAAAGCGGTAACGGCAAAAAAGTGGAAGAAAAGCAGTAACAACACCACAAATGTTCGGAAAATTTTGCTAAAATTTTATTTCTATAGAAAATTCTATCAAAATTTAAGTTCTATAGAAAATTTTGTCAAAATTTTATTTCTATAGAAAATTTTTTCAAAATTTTATTTCTATAGAAATTTTTTCAAAATTTTATTTCTATAGAAAATTTTGTAAAATTTTATTTCTATAGAAAAATTTGTAAAAATTTTCTCAAAATTTTATTTCTATTGAAAATTTCGTCAAAATTTTATTTTTTTTTTTTGAAAATTTTGTCAAAATTTTATTTTTATAGAAAATTTTGTCAAAATTTTATTTCTATAGAAAATTTGTTAAAATTTTATTTCTTTAGATAATTTTGTCAAAATTTTATTTCTATAGAAAATTCGGTCAAAATTTTATTTCTATAGGAAATTTTGTCAATAATTTATTTTCATAGAAAAATTTGTCAAAATTTTCTTTCCATAGAAAATTTTTAAAAATTTTATTTCCATAGAAAATTAAAAAAAAAACATATTGCGTATTATTTTATTACCTTATATCTCATTCACCCTGTATAGTTTCTCTTATCATACCAATCCTCTTATGTGTACTATCGCTACCAATATGAAAACACTGTTAGTTAAGACTAAATTCTATTTGTTTTTTGTCTACTGGTATTTTTAGTAAATTTGGCTTTTCTATGTTTGCGACCCAGACTTCTCACATTTGTGGATTTATTTATGTTTTTTTTTTATTCGGTGGCATTCTCTTCCCTGTTTTTTCGACAAAAGCCTGTAATGCCCTCGCAGTCATTTTCGCAAGGCGTTGTAGACAGAAACAGCAACAGCAGGAAAACTCACCCACAAACATTGGGGTTTTTCTAGTGAGCTTTCGTTTTTTGGGTTTGGTATAATTTACCCCGAAAATGAATCTGTTTCCTTGAATTATTTACTTTATGTTGGAGAAACGCAAATACTTCGGCTTCATCGTTCTTTGGCCCCTTCCCAAAAAAAAGAAAAGAAAATCTGAAAGATGTTTTTCAAATGATATGTAAATCTTTGCTTTAGGTTAAAATTTAACACATTCCTCTTCATTCAATGTGATGATTTTTTGCATTTCGGCAAGGGGAAGTAGAGGCGAAGAAGATGAAAGGAATATTTACAAGAAGAAAGTCTAGCTTGTATGTAAAATAGATCTTTTGCAGAGGTTAGGACTCCCTTCTTGCTTAGACACAAAAGGGGAAAGGATTTGTCATCAACACTTGTAGTAGCTAAAGAATCCCAGGATTCCATTGTAAATTAAGTGTTTTGTTATGCGGGTGATATGTATCCCTTTCTCTAAATCTACTTTTCCCATGTACAAAAAAGGACATATGATGACAATGATTTGGCTCCTTTTTTTGCTTGGCTTTGCCTTTGTTGCCTTTGTTCAGAGCTCTGCAAAAAGAGGTGTTGATGGTGACGATAATGATGTGTTAGTTAATGTTGGAAACTTTTCTCTTTGAATGACAAATTCCGCCAGGACAACAAAAAATACAATTCAAGTAAAATAGAAAGGATTTTCCTTTGTATGTGTAAGTGTGTGTGATTATGGCTCTTATACGGCACATAGACAATCCAATAAAAGTCAAATAAAACAGTTAAGAAAATGGAAATAAAAATGTTTGTAGAGATTCCTTTTTAAAGGATATTTGTAGATAAAATGGTAATTGAGTAAATTAGCATTTTTTGGGGGATTTAGGTCAACCAATTTTTTTTTTGTAGGCATTAAGTTGTTATGGCCATGTTTGAAGAAAAATGAAACCTAAGACAATTTTCCAAGTGGCTTTGAAGAATCTTATGGACTTATAGGCTACATTTGACCATATCAGTTCAATATGTTTTTTAACGGATAGATTAGGGCTCAATTTGTATATATTTTGGGAAAATGCCAATTTTGGGAAATCCAATTTTTTTTTGTTTTTTTTTCGAAAATACTATTTGTGTTGCTTTATATTAATCATTAGATAAAAGTGTTTTCCCTGATATTTGTGGGACTTTGTTGAACTATAATTAAAGATGGAACCAGAAAAATTTGTAAAAATTTTCTCTATAGAAATTTTTGTCAAAATTTAATTCTATAGAAAATTTGTTAAAATTTTATTTCTATAGAAAAATTTGTCAAAATTTTATTTCTATAGAAAATTTTGTAAAATTTTATTTCTTTAGAAAAATTTCTATAGAAAATTCGGTCAAAATGTTATTATTCAAAATAGTACGAAAAATACTAAATAGTACGAATCACGAAATACACAAAATAGTAATTAGTAAATCCTTAAATCGCGTAAAAGTAGGTCTTGAGATTTTTTAATACAACGGAATTTTTGAAATGCACACAAATTTTAGACATTTGTGTGTTAAAGTATGAAAACGTACCAAAAGGTACCATTTAAAAATACTGAATAGCATAAATAGTGTTTCTATTGGATTATATTATTTATCAGATAAAAGTATTTTCCATAATATATGTTGGCCACATTTGGACTATAATTAAAGATGGAATCAGATGGATTGTTTAAAATGGTACAAAAGTTACTAAATAGTACGAATCATTAAAAAATACCAATTAGTAAGTCCTCAAACGCTACTAAATTTCGCTTCCGCGTAGGTTTTAAGAATTTTAAAGACGATCAGACGGAATTTGTAACGTGGTTTTGTTGTCGGCTGAGGTAGACCAGTGCTCGTCCAGGATCAACTTTAAGGACCCACGAACCTTAAATTAGGAATACACGATTTGGTGGTATTTATACAATAATAATAATAATACGTGCATTATTTATTTGACCTTATATACGTATAATGCTTATATTTGCAATGTATGCTGGGGAGTTGGTGGTTTATTATGTGGCCTCTTAGTAAAGACATCGGCGGATCGGTTGACGATTTGGTTCGGCTAAAGCGAAACTATTCAGGAGAATAAGGCTTCGATTTTATTGAGTCGAGTCGTTGGTACGATGTCGGCGATTGTTCGGTGACGATGATTCGGGACGGTTGTTAATGATACGGATCCCGTTGATGGGCTCTTCGGCAATGATGGTTCGGGATTGTCGTTGACGATTCGGAGTCGTTGACTAACATATTCGGTTGATGATTCGGTTGTGATGATGGTGGTTTGTCGGTCAGTCGTCGGTTGCTGTCCGGAGTTGAAACTACTAGTGCGGAAGCAAGCTAATAACCGTAGCTTTTAGTGCGGAAGCAAGCTAATCACCGAAGTGCGATTAGTGCGGATGCAACCTAATAACCGAAGCTATTAGTGCGGAAGCAACCTAATCGCCGAAGAACGATTAGTGCGAAAGCAAGCAAAGTGCCGAAACAATTAGTGCAGAAGCTATTAGTGCAAAAGCAAGCTAATAACCGAAGCTATTAGTGCGGACCAAGCTAATCGCCGAAGAACGATTAGCGCGGAAGCAAGCAAACTGCCGAAACAATTAGTGCGGAAGCAAGCTAATAACCGAAGCTATTAGTGCGAAAGCAAGCTAATAACCAAAGCTATTAGTGCGGAAGCAAGCTAATCGCCTAAGAACGATTAGTGCGAAAGCACGCTAATAGCCCATGCTATTAGTGCGGAAGCAAGCTAATCACCGAAGTGCATTTAGTGCGGAAGCAAGCGAATAACCGAACCTATTAGTGCGGAAGCAAGCTAATCTCCGAAGAACGATTAGTGCGAAAGCAAGCTAATAGCCGAACCTACTATTGCGGAAGCAAGCTAATCGCCGAAAAACGATTAGTGCGGAAGCAAGCAAACTGCCGAAACAATTAGTGCGGAAGCAAGCTAATAGCCGAAGCTATTAGTGCGAAAGCAAGCTAAGCGCCTAAGAACGATTAGTGCGAAAGCACGCTAATAGCCCATGCTATTAGTGCGGAAGCAAGCTAATCACCGAAGTGCATTTAGTGCGGAAGCAAGCGAATAACCGAAGCTATTAGTGCGGAAGCAAGCTAATCTCCGAAGAACGATTAGTGCGAAAGCAAGCTAATAGCCGAACCTACTATTGCGGAAGCAAGCTAATCGCCGAAAAACGATTAGTGCGGAAGCAAGCAAACTGCCGAAACAATTAGTGCGGAAGCAAGCTAATAGCCGAAGCTATTAGTGCGAAAGCAAGCTAATAACCGAAGCTATTAGTGCGGAAGCAAGCTAATCGCCGAAGAACGATTAGTGCGAAAGCACGCTAATAGCCGATGCTATTAGTGCGGAAGCAAGCTAATAGCCGAAGCTATTAGTGCGGAAGCAAGCTAATAGCCGAAGCTATTAGGGCGGAATTAAGCTAATCGTCGGGAAACGATTAGTGCGGTAGCAGCTAATAACCGAAGCTATTAGTGCGGAAGCAAGCTAATCACCGAAGTGCGATTAGTGCGGATGCAAGCTAATAACCGAAGCTATTAGTGCGGAAGCAAGCTAATCACCGAAGTGCGATTAGTGCGGATGCAAGCTAATAACCGAAGCTATTAGTGCGGAAGCAAGCTAATCGCCGAAGAACGATTAGTGCGAAAGCAAGCAAAGTGCCGAAAAAATTAGTGCGGAAGCAAGCTAATAGCAGAAGCTTTTAGTGCGAAAGCATGCTAATAACCGAAGCTATTAGTGCGGAAGCAAGCTAATCGCCGAAGAACGATTAGAGCGAAGCAAGCAAACTTCCGAAACAATAAGTGCGGAAGCAAGCTAATAGCCGAAGCTATTAGTGCGAAAGCAAGCTAATAACCGAAGCTATTAGTGCGGAAGCAAGCTAATAAACGAAGCTATTAGTGCGGAAGCAAGCAAACTGCCGAAACAATTAGTGCGGAAGCAAGCTAACTGCCAAAACAATTAGTGCGGAAGCAACAAATAGCCGAAGCTACTAGTGCGGAAGCAAGTCATAACCGAAGCTATTAGTGCGGAAGCAAGCTAATCGCCGAAGAACGATTTGTGCGAAAGCAAGCAAACTGCCCAAACAATTAGTGCGGAAGCAAGCTTATAGCCGAAGCTATTAGTGCGGAAGCAAGCTAATAACCGAAGTTATTAGTGCGGTAGCATGCTAATCGCCGAAGAACGATTAGTGCGGAAGCAAGCTAATCGCCGAAGAACGATTAGTGCGGAAGCAAGCTAACAACCGAAGCTATTAGTGCGGAAGCAAGCTAAATGCCGAAACACTTAGTGCGGCGGTAGAGCTCCTGTCGCTTAGTGTGAACTGACTGCGGTCGTGCCCTTCGTCTGTCGGGACTCATACTCGTTGCCTCTAAACCCCGGTTTTATATTCTCCCACAGCCAACATTTTCTATACAAAATTTTCTCAAATTGTATTTCTATAGAAAATTTTGTTAAAATTTTATTTCTATAGAAAATTTTGTCAAAATTTTATTTCTATAGAAAACTTTGTCAAAATTTTATTTCTATAGAAAATTTTGTCAAAATTTTATTTCTAGGAAAAATCTTGTCAAAATTTTATTTCTATAGAAAATTTTGGCAAAATTTCATTTCTATAGAAAATTTTGTCAAAATTTCATTTCTATAGAAAATTTTGCCAAATTTTATTTCTATAGAAACTTTTACAAAATTTTATTTCTATTGTCAAAATTTTCTATAGAAAATTTTGTCAACATTTTCAAAAAAAAAAAATTATTTCTATAGAAAATCTTGGAAAAATTCATTTCTATAGAAAATTTTGTCAAACATTTGTTATATACATTGTATTTCTATAGAAAATTTAATTAATTTTGATTTAAGTGGTCACTTTATTTACGATTATTTATCTAAAACAAATTACGTATTTCTAAAAATCTAATCTACGTATTTCAAATAAATTGAGCTTGTCTTTATTTAGTTGATTGTAGAAGGTTTATCAAAACTATAACAAACCTTTTTTCCAATTAAACTATTTTGCCACAAAAAAATCCATAGTAGCCGTTTGAGCCCTGGCCAATATTTTTTTTTTATTTCAAAAATAAATTTTCAAATTCTCCTGGGGCATTTTCTACATCTTTCCTATATATCCATATGAGTTTATAAAATACCATGTTAAACTAGCTCCCAATTCTCTAATAAATTTTTATATCTGTCACATTAGTTGTCCCTCTTTTCACCCACCCTCGATTCAAAAAAAAGTTTCTTTGTCCTGTGCTACCTGAACTACTTGCCACCTCTGCCATAAGAAAAAAAGGACTTTAAGAGCTGTTACCCGTCGTTAACACTGAACATTAAGCGACCATTTTGAAAGCTCTTGAGAACGTGTTTAAGGACACATTTTGTAGTGTTTAGTTATGTTATGCTCATTTTGCCGGTTTTTCTGTAACTTTTGCTTCTTTCTCTATACTTTTCTTTGCCATATTTGCTTTTTGTTTTTTTTTTTTTGAAACAATATCCTTTTGTTCTTACCGAGGCTTCGACGAGTATTTTGGGTCTTTTTCGATTTCCTTACGCTGTTCGCTTGTATTTATGTTCTTCTTATGATGACGTCCTTTTCGTGAAGGGAGGGGGAGGTCCTTTTTCT
The DNA here is from genome assembly GCF_050003625.1 of Haematobia irritans. NCBI lineage: Eukaryota > Metazoa > Arthropoda > Insecta > Diptera > Muscidae > Haematobia > Haematobia irritans. Next base: position 21,997,059 of record NC_134397.1, read on the forward strand.
GAAATTTTGCATGTTAGACATGTGTTTTGTTGTTGAACGTTTTTCTTGGGAGTTATTTTTCCTTGGTCGACGAAGAGTTTATTTTCTGACTATAAAGGAAATGAAGGGTTTTGTTAGGGCTATACCGGGTCCTTCCCCAAACTACAAATATTCATGTTATCCACTCATATCGAGTTGTTTATATTGTTTAGGTTTTTCGCTTGGTTGGAATGCATGGGGAGTTTGTGTTTTTTTATTGCTCCTACCATGACCACCATTGGCTCGTTCCATGACTTGTCTTAAGTATTGTTATTAAGTGTGGAAAGGAAAATCGGCCTTTAATATGTTCCACTATAAGTGTAAGTGTGGTAGATACAAAAATGGTATGAGAAGACATTTTCTTTGAAGGCATTTCACTTTTGATGTTGAGATATTTTCATATGCTTGGCTATATTTCCTTTATATTTGCTATTTTCCTTTTTGGATGTATAGAATTTTTGGTAACTTGGGGAGTATTTTCTTAATATTTCTTAATTTTCTCTTTGCCCCTTTTTTTGTTCTCCTTAGGCAAAAGTTAAAGGTGTTTGGTATGATTTTTTTTTCAAAGTTTATGTTTTTCGTTGAAATACAATTTCCGTTTGATTTCGTTAAAATGGTAGTTAATACGGACTAAAGTTAAGCGATTATGAAAGGCTGTTCAGTTTCTGGATATATAGCAAATAGAAGTAGTTACCAATTCTATAGAAATACAATTTTGACAAAATTCTGTATAGAAATAAAATTTTGAAAAAATTTTCCAATTAAATAAATACTTCACAAAATTTTCTATAGAAATAAAACTTTGACAATATTTTCTATAGAAATAAAAGTTTGACAAAATTTTCTATAGAAATAAAATTTTGACAAAATTTTTTATAGAAATAAAATCTTGACAACAGTTTCTATAGAAATAAAATTTTGGCAAAATTTTCCAAAGGAATAAAATTTTGAAACAATTTTCTATAGAAATCAAATTTTGACAAAATTTTTCTAGAGATATAAAATTTTGACAAAATTTTCTACAGAAATAAAATTTTGACAAAATTTTCTATAGAAATAAAATTTTTGCACAATTTCTATAGAAACAAAATTTTCTATAGAAATAAAATTTTGATAAAATTTTCTATAGAAATAAAAGTTTGACAAATTGTTTTTTAGAAATAAAATTTTAAAAATATTCTATAGAAATAAAAGTCTGTCAAAATTTTTTATAGGAATAAAATTTTGACAAAATTTTTCTATGGAAATAAAATTTTGATAAAATTTTCTATAGAAATAAAATTTGTACACATTTCTATAAAAATAAAATTTTTATAAAAATTTTCTTTAGAAATATAAGTTTGATAAAATGTTCTATAGAAATATAATTTTGAGAATAGAAATTTTGTAGCGAAATAACATTTGAAAATTTTCTATAGAAATAAAATTTTGATAAAATTTTCTATAAAAATAAAATTTTGACAAAATTCTCTATAGAAATAAAAATTTTAAAAATATTCTATAGAAATAAAAGTTTGTCAAAATTTTCTATAGAAATAAAATTTTGACAAAATTTTTTATGGAAATAAAATTTTGAAAAATTTTTTCTATAGAAATAAAGCTTTGACAAAAATATCTAAAGAAATAAAATTTTTACAAAACTTTTTATAGAAATAAAATTTTCACAAAATTGTCTATAGAAATAAAATTTTGACAAAATTTTCTATAGAAATGAAATTTTGAAACAATTTTCTATAGAAATCAAATTTTGACAAAATTTCCTATAGAAATAAAATTTTGACAAAATTTTCTATGGAAATAAAATTTTGACAATATTTTCTATACACATAAAATTTTGACAAAATCTTCTGTAGAAATAAAATTCTGACAAAATATTCTATAGAAATATAAGTTTGACAAAATTTTCTATAGAAATAAAATTTTGACAATAGAAATTTTGTAGAGAAGTAACAGTTGGACAAAATTGTCTATAGAAATAGAATTTTGAAAAAAATTTCTATAGAAACACGATTTGACAAAATTTTATATAGAAATACAAATTTGGCAAATTGTTTTGTAGAAATAAAACTTTGACAACATTTTCTACAGAAATAAAATTTTGACAAAAATTTCTACTGAAATAAAATGTTGACAAAATTTTTTATAGAAATAAAATTTAGACAAAATTTTCTATAGAAATAAAACTTTGAAACATTTTTTCTATAGAAATAAAAGCTTGACAAAATTTTCAACAGAAATAAAATTTTTACAAAATTTTCTACAGAAATAAAAGTTTGCCAAATTGATTTTTAGGAATAAAACTTTGACAAAGTTTTCTATAGAAATAAAATTTTGACACAATTTTCTACTGAAATAAAATTTTGATAAAATTTTCTATAGAAATAAGATTTGACAAAATTGTCTATAGAAATAAAAGTTTGTTTCTATAAAAATAAAAAAATGCTTTTTAGAAATAAAACTTTGACAAAATTTTCTACAGAAATAAGTTTTGACAAAATTTTCTATAGAAATAAAATTTTGACAAAATTTTCCATAGAATTAAAATTTTGACAAAATGTTCTATAGAAATAAAATTTTGACAAAATTTTCCATAGAATTAAAATTTTGACAAAATTTTCTATAGAAATAAAATTTTGACAAAACTTTCTATAGAAATAAAATTTTGACACAATTTTCTACAGAAATAAAATTTTGATAAAATTGTCTATAGAAATAAGATTTGACAAAATTTTCTAGAGAAATAAAATTTTGAAAAATTTTTTATAAGAATAAAATTTTGACAAAAATCTCTATAGAAATAAAATTTCGACAAAAATTTCTATAGAAATAACATTTTGACAAAATTTCCTATAGAAATAAATTTTGACAAAATTTTCTATAGAAATAAAATTTTGACACAAATTTCTAAAGTAATAAAATTTTGACAATATTTTTCTATAGAAATAAAACTTTGACAAAATTATCTAAAGAAATAAAATTTTTACAAAAATTTTTATAGAAATAAAATTTTGACAAAATTTTCTAAAGAAATAACATTTTTACACGATTTCTTCAGAAATAAAATTTTGAAAAAAATTCTTTAGACATAAAATTTTGACAAAATTGTCTATAGTACTAAAATTCTAACAAAATCTTCTATAGAAATATAAGTTTGATAAACTTTTGTATAGAAATAAGAATTGACAAAATTTTCTATAGAAATAAAATTTTGACACAATTTTCTACAGAAATAAAATTTTGATAAAATTTTCTATAGAAATAAGATTTGACAAAATTTTCTAGAGAAATAAAATTTTCATTCGTTTTGTTTTGTTATTGTTGGTTTTTTTCTTTATTCATTGTTGTTGTTTTTGATTTCAGCTTAAAACCATGCATTGATAAACTACAAGTGTAGCTTAACCAACAGAGGAAAATAATGTTTGTCAAATTTATTTGACAAAGACTGCAAGACGGTTGGATGGACGCACGTTTCGGAATTCCTCATCAGAAATACAATTTTGATAAATTTGTCTATAGAAATAAAATTTTGACAAAATTTTCTTAGAAATAAAATTTTTACATAATTTTCTATAGAATAAAATTTTGACATAATTCACAATAGGACTCGCAATATAACTTTAGCTCTCTCTCGCCCATGCTTAAAACTTTGTGAAAAAAACAACAACGACAATAAAAACTTTAAACTTTTCTTGTATTAAAATGCTATCTCCCTAAAACAACATATACACCAACATCTGGTTGAATGAATTTTTAAAGTCGATCTTTTATATATGAGAGAGAGTTAGAGGGAGAGAGAATATAGCTTTGCCCTTGTAAGAGCATACAAATGAATGGTCGCATAACACAGACTCACTTGAGACTTCAATATACCGAGGGGCCATAAGAACAAGAATATTAGTGGGTGTCTAAGAGAGTGTTCTCATGTGTGAACGAATGCGATGATGATGTGTTGGTGCTGTAGATACCACAATTGAACGAGAGCCCCAATCGTAGACGACAATAAATTATTGTTTTCTTTTGGCCGGCATTTTATGGAGAAGTGCTGACAAAAGCATTGAATTATGTCTTTTCTATGTGGTCTATTTTGACAAAATTTCCTTAGAAATAAAATTTTTACATAATTTTCTATAGAATAAAATTTTGACATAATTCTCAATAGGACTAAAATTTTGACAAAATTTTCTATACATAGAAAATTTCGACAAAATTTTTCAAGAGAGACAATTTCAAAAAAAAAAAAATCTATCGAAACAAAACTTCAAACTACTTTGTTTTAATTTGGTACGTTTTTGGGAATATTTTCTTAGAGTTTTGTTGGCACGTGTGGAAACCGTGGTGCAGAATCCTGTTGATATTTCCATTGTTTTGGTCGAAATGTTTGGCTACCATTTGGACAAAATTTTCTAGAGAAATAAAATGTTGATAAAATTTTCTATAAAAATAAAATGTTGACACAATTTTCTACAGAAATAAAATTTTGATAAATGTTTCTATAGAAATAAAATTTTGACAAAATTTTTTATAGAAATAAAATTTTGACATAATTTTCTATCGAAATAAAATTTTGACATAATTCTCAATAGGACTAAAATTTTGACAACATTTTCTATACAAATAAAATTTTGACAAAATTTTCTATACATAGAAAATGTCGACAAAATTTTTCAAGAAATACAATTTCAAAAAAACAAAAATTCTATCGAAACAAAACTTCAAACTGCATTGTTTTAATTTGGTAGGTTTTTGGGAATATTTTCTTCGAGTTTTGTTGGCACGTGTGGCAACCGTGGTGCAGAATCTTGTTTATGATTTCCATTGTTTTGGCCGAAATGTTTGGCTATCAAGGGTTTCATTAGTGTCTCTAGGATACCTTTTGCGATAATATTTGGGATTTATTTTGACCCTACTGGCGATAGATACAAGCGGGGAGCGACCATTGGCCGTTGGGGGATCCCAAACCATTACCAAATTTTGACAAAATTTTCTATACATAGAAAATGTCGACAAAATTTTTCAAGAAATACAATTTCAAAAAAACAAAAATTCTATCGAAACAAAACTTCAAACTGCATTGTTTTAATTTGGTAGGTTTTTGGGAATATTTTCTTCGAGTTTTGTTGGCACGTGTGGCAACCGTGGTGCAGAATCTTGTTTATGATTTCCATTGTTTTGGCCGAAATGTTTGGCTATCAAGGGTTTCATTAGTGTCTCTAGGATACCTTTTGCGATAATATTTGGGATTTATTTTGACCCTACTGGCGATAGATACAAGCGGGGAGCGACCATTGGCCGTTGGGGGATCCCAAACCATTACCATAGCCAACGCTTGAGTTCTGGTGGCCAAACAAAGGTGTACATTTTCTGCTGACTCCTTTGGCAAGTTAACTCAATCATTCTGTTTATTCACAAACTTTTTAATGAATGGAATGACTTTTCGTCGGAGAAAACCAACCTAAAAAATGTCTTTGTTTTTACGAAGTAGCATCTTTGGCTCGACTTTTCTCACACAAATGGACCTTTAATGTAATGCTTTCGATTTTGCTTAGGTGGCGAAGCTAAGTCAGTCTGCGAATATATCCTTAATTATTTGATATAAAAGGATGACAAAATTGTATGAGAAATATATAGAAATTATACAATTCATATTGTTCTTGTTGGAAAAATTAAAACCGATTTTATTTAGAAAAAAATCTACAATACTTGAAATCGCAATCCCTTCTTTCCTCTTAAAGATTTTATAACTATGAAATACCCTAAAATATATGAAGCTTCATATTTTCCCCCGGCTCTTTACAACACTTATCAACCCAATAGTTATTGGCAAAAAAAGAACTTCAAACATTACCACTACATGACACAAAAACATGAGATAAAAATAGTGGTAATAGAAAAGGATAAAAAGACCCTATTAGAAAAGAAAAACACACATACACACTCTAACGATACAAACAAAATGACACCCACATAGAAAAGACATAATTCAATGCTTTTGTCAGCACTTCTCCATAAACGCCGGCCAAAAGAAAACAATAATTTATTGTCGTCTACGATTGGGGCTTTCGTTCAATTGTGGTATCTACAGCACCAACACATCATCATCGCATTCGTTCACACATGAGAACACTCTCTTAGACACCCACTAATATTTTTGTTCTTATGGCCCCTCGGTATATTGAAGTCTCAAGTGAGTCTGTGTTATGCGTCCATTCATTTGTATGCTCTTACAAGGGCAAAGCTATATTCTCTCTCCCTCTCATATATAAAAGATCGACTTTAAAAATTCATTCAACCAGATGTTGGTGTATATGTTGTTTTGGGGAGATAGCATTTTAATACAAGAAAAGTTTAAATTCTCATAATATTGTTTTTATTGTCATTGCTGTTTTTTCACAAAGTTTTAAGCATGAGAGAGAGAGCTAAAGTTATATTGCGAGAATAGTGTGTCGGTTAATTTGCTGTCGTGTGTGTGTTCTTTTATGATATCATATAGTGCATTTGTTAGTCTTCTTATGCCATTATGCCAAAGAAAGGACATGCACTCGTATATTTATGACGTGCGTTATCTGCTTTCATGATTGTGGTACATACATATACTTGTTGTCTCCTAATGTTTGTTCTTGTTTTTCTTTCTTGCACCACCATAAGAAAGATGAATATTGCTCTGTGTCTTTTTGGTAAAAATGCTAAACTATCAACTAGTACCAATATATTTCATACGTGGACCATAAACAGTGGTTTCAGTGAATGAAAAATGTGAGTGTAAAGGAACAAATTGAAATTCGAAATTTCGTCATAGTTTACTTTCTATATTGTCAAAATTTCATTTCTATAGGAAATTTTTGCAAAATTTCATTTCTATAGGCAATTTTGCAAAATTTAAACATATTTACAAAAATTTAATTTCAATAGGATATTTTTGCAAAATTTCATTGCTAGGGAAACTTTTTGCAAAATTTCATTTCTATGGGAAATTTTTGCCAATCTTTCATATCTAAGGGACATTTTTACAAAATTTCGTTTAATAGGAAAATTTTGCAATTTTTTTTTTTCCTATTCAAAATTTCACTTCTACATGAAATTTTATCAAAATTTTATTTTGATAGGAATTTTGGTCAATATTTCATTTCTATAGGAAATTTTTTTCAAAATTTCATATCTATAAGAAATGTGATCAATATTTCATTTCTATAGGAAATTTCGTCAAGATTTTAATTCTATATAGGAAATTCGGTTAAAATTTCATTTCATTAGAAAATTTTGTTAAAATTTAATTTTGATAAGAAATTTTGTCAAAATTGAATTTCTATAGGGAAATTCCTCACATTAAATAGGAAATTTTCTCAATTTTTTTTAATAGGATATTTTCTCAAAATTTTGTTTTAATAGTAAATTTTCTCAAAATTCCGTTTCTTTAGGAAACTTTCTCAAAATTCCATTACTATAGGACATTATGCAAAATTTCATTTCTATAATACTATAGGAAGTGTGTCAAAATTTCATTGCTATAGGAACATTTTCTATATTTTCATTTTTTGGCAGCCACCGTGGTGCAATGGTTAGCATGCCCGCCTTGCATACACAAGGTCGTGGGTTCGATTCCTGCTTCGACCGAACACCAAAAAGTTTTTCAGCGGTGGATTATACCACCTCAGTAATGCTGGTGACATTTCTGAGGGTTTCAAAGCTTCTCTAAGTGGTTTCACTGCAATGTGGAAAGCCGTTCGGACTCGGCTATGAAAAGGAGGTCCCTTGTCATTGAGCTTAACATGGAATCGGGCAGCACTCAATGATAAGAGAGAAGTTCACCAATGTGGTATCACAATGGACTGAATAGTCTAAGTGAGCTGCCACCTAACCTAACCTAACCTATTTTCATTTCTATAAGAAATTTTGTTAAAATTTCATTTCTATAGGAAATGTTTTTCAAAATTTAATTTCTATAGAATTTTTTTTTTCAAAATTTAATTTCTATAGAAAATTTTTTTTTAAAATTTAATTTCTATGGAAAATTTTGTTAAAATTTCATTTCTATTGCAAATTTTATTAAAATTTTATTTCTATAGGAAATTATTACCAATATTTCATTGCTGTAAGAAATTTTGTCAAAATTTAATTTCTATAACCAATTTCCCATAGAAATAAAATTTTGAAAAGTTTTCCTATAGAAATGAAATTTTAACAAAATTTCCTATAAGGATGAAATTTTGTCAAAATTCCATATCAATTATAAAATTTTAATTCTATGGGATTTTTTTTTGCAAAATTTCATTTTTATAGGATGTTTTTTTTTTCAAAATTTCATTTCATTTTTTTTTTTCAAAATTTTAGTCCTGTCGTCTTTTCCCAAAATTTCATTTCTATAGAATTTTGTTTTTTAATTTTATTCCTATTGACAATTTGGTCAAGGTAATTTTTTTGGGAAATTGTGTCAAAATTTTCTTTCTATAGAAATCACAGTTTCATTTCTATAGAAAATTTTCTCAAAATTTCATCTCTATATGAAATTTTGTCAAAATTTTAATTCTCTATAGAAAATTTTGTAGAAATTTCATATCTATAAGAAATTTTCTGAAAAGTTCATTTCCGTAGGAAATTTAAAAAAAAATTGTTTCTATAGGTAATTTTGCCAAAATTGTAATTCCTCAAGAAATTTTTTCCAAAATTTCATTTTCATAGGTAATTTTCTGAAAATTTCATTTCTATAGGAAATTTTATCAAAATTTCTTTTCTATAGGAAATTTTCCAAAATTTCAATTCAATAAGAATTTTTTGCAATGTTTCATTTCCCTAGGAATTTTTGTGAAAATTTCTATAGGAAATTGGGGCAAATTTTACTTTGTATAGGAAATTGTGTCAACATTTCATCTCTATAGGAAATTTTTATGAAAATTTCATTTCTATAGGAAATTTTTATGAAAATTTCATTTCTATATGTAATTAGTAAAAAAATTATTTATATAAGAAATTTAGTAAAATTTTTATTTCTATCAAAAATATTATAACATTTTAATTTCTCTGGGAAATTTTGCCAAAATTTAATTTCAATTAGAAAGTTGTCAAAATTTCGTTTCGTTAAAATACGTTTTTTTTAAATATTTGCTGTTTTGATCTCAGCAAAATTTCATTTCTCTAGGAATTTTTGTAAAAATTTCTATAGGAAATTTGGGGCAAATTTTACTTTGTATAGGAAATTGTGTCAACATTTCATCTCTATAAGAAATTTTTATGAAAATTTCATTTCTATAGGAAATTTTTATGAAAATTTCATTTCTATATGTAATTAGTAGAAAAATTATTTATATAAGAAATTTAGTAAAATTTTTATTTCTATCAAAAATATTATAAAATTTTAATTTCTCTGGGAAATTTTGCCAAAATTTAATTTTATTAAAAAGTTGTCAAAATTGCATTTCGTTAAAATACGTTTTTTTTAATATTTATTGTTTTGACCTCAGCAAAATTTCATTTCTCTAGGAAATTTTCTGAAAATTTCATTTCTATAGAAAATTGGGGCAAATTTTATTTTGAATAGGAAATTGTGTCAACATTTCATCTCTATAGGAAATTTGTATGAAAATTTCATTTCTATAGGAAATTTTTATGAAAATTTCATTTCTCTAGGAAATTTTTATGAAAATTTCATTTCTATATGTAATTAGTAGAAAAATTATTTCTATAAGAAATTTAGTAAAATTTTTATTTCTATCAAAAATATTATAAAATTTTAATTTCTCTGGGAAATTTTGCCAACATTTAATTTCAATTAAAAAGTTGTCAAAATTTCATTTCGTTAAAATACGTTTTTTTAATATTTATTGTTTTGACCTCAGCAAAATTTCATTTCTCTAGGAAATTTTCTGAAAATTTCATTTCTATAGGAAATTGGGGCAAATTTTACTTTGAATAGGAAATTGTGTCAACATTTCATCTCTATAAGAAATTTTTATGAAAATTTCATTTCTATAGGAAATTGTTATGAAAATTTCATTTCTATAGGAAATTTTTATGAAAATTTCATTTCAATATGTAATTAGTAAAAAATTTATTTCTATAGGAAATTTTGTAAATTTTTTATTTCTATCAAAAATATTATAAAATACTAATTTCTCTCGGAAATTTTGCCAAAATTTAATTTCAATTTAAAAGTTGTCAAAATTTCATTTTGTTAAAATACGTTTTTTAAAATGATTGTTGTTTTGATCTCAGCATTAAAACCATTGTATTGACTAAACTACAATAGTAGCTTCAGCAACAGAGGAAAAGAATGTTTGTCAAATTTATTTGGGCAAAGCCCTATAGACTGCAAGATGGTTGCATGGACGCACGTTTAGGAATTACCACATTCCTCATCAGTATCCTCTACTTGCAGCAAAACTATCAACCAATTATCAGAATAAATTCAGGCAGTTCGCTAAACCCAAAGTGTACCACACTTGAACCTTCCGAAAAAAGGTTTTGCATGATAGCCGGCTTATGCCGAAATAAATCCATACAAACATCTCTCTTTTCCTTTGCCACCATCAAATAATCAATTTGAGTGCAGTTGGCTGGGTTTTGTTTTGAGCGTGCTTCCTCTTACTTCATTTTTAAAATTTTTATAAAAATTTCATTTCTATATGTATTTTTGTCACTATTTCATTTCTATAGGAAATTTAGTAAAATTTTTATTTCTATAGAAAATTTTGTCAAATTTTAATTCCTCTCGGAAATTTTGCCAAAATTTAATTTCTATAAAAAAAAATTGGCAAAATTTCATTTCGTTAAAATAATTTTTTTTAAATGTTTTAAAAATTCCATTTCTTCAGGAAATTGTAATTTTTTGGAACATTTTGTAAAAGTACAGCAATCCCTCCAATTAGGTCGCCTCGGTTTACGTTGTTTCGATTTACGTCGTTACATTTTTTTATTCCATCCAACTTCGATCTACGTCGTCATTCGATTCTCGATTCGATTTTGTTCCTTCCATAAGTGAAATAAGTACCAACGGTCTCATCATTGACATCAAAACATTTATTTCTGAAATTCTTACCGAAAGTTTGTCAAATTCTTCTTTTTATTGCATATACAACGTAACGCTTTTTAATATATTTATGAACATAAGTTTTAAACCCTGATATTTTTGAATAATGAATTGTTATTTTTTTGTTTATATGTTTGCTTTATGTATATATATTTTTATTTACTACGTAAATCGAGGGATTACTGTATAATCAATTGTTGAAACTTTTCTTCCACTGTCCATGACGATATATCATCTTCTATTCCCATATAAGTATTCCATACATGCTCTTGCATATATGTTTTTGTTCATCTTCTTCTGCATGCAATACGTTCACATATCCTTTGGTCCATTTCAATTTCTTCCATTTTATGTCCATTCCTGTGAAAGATATGGCACGTATTGTGTTTAGAATTTCAATCAGCTTTTTGATATGATATTTATGTCTGCGAAGAATAATAATAAAATTCAATGGCATAGAAGTGGAAAACCAAAAACAAATCACACAAGAAAAAGACCAAGAGTAACACTAGCACAATGGAAAAATGTTAAGTTGTCAATTGCCTTTATGAGTTTCCAAATGTTAACGCATTATTGAAACGACCAACGCCATGAACTATGACTCCTGGAAAAATAAATAACTAAAAAGAGACCCTCTAACAAACAAAAAAAATATCAATAATAACTATTGAAGGTTTTAGAAGAAAGAAATCGATAAAATTTTGTATAGCTAAAGGATAAGTGGAGATGGAGTCCAGGAAGATGTAATAAAAGGAAAAATTATGATTATATACCCTTACAGAGTTTAAAGGTGCTAATATGTCTTTCATATAAAGTAAAAGGGAAAAGCTAATGGATTTGAATGGTGGCCTATCAACTAGATTCTTTTGGAAATTTATTGATTTTTTTGTGAAATTAAACTAAGGTTCACGGAATTATAGAAATTGAAATGGATTTACAGGAATAAATCTGTAAAGGGATTTTCCCTCAGAATTTTCCACATATTGCGAAGTTTTTTTGAGCAAGATTTAGATTTTTTTTATTTCACCGTTTAAAGCGAGAAATTAAATTGCAATCAATGAAATGTCATACCAGAAATGTCATCAGAAAATCAAAAAAAAAAGAAATAAATAACTAACTAAAAAAAATCAAATTAAATCTAAAAATTTCACCGCAGTGGCTATTTGAAACGATTCCCTTTTTTTGTGGGAACAAGATAGGACGACAAGAATGACTGACATATAAGGCATCAAAGTAAAACGCTTAATATTTTTTTTTTTAAATTTAAAATTATAAAAAAGTGTCACAAATAACAAAAAAAATCAGATTCAGTTTATATGTTTTGATTTGGCTTCATTTGGCACGAATTATGGCCTGCGGTCCATTCCCGGCGACTCGCCGTCATGAAATGTTCGACGCTTTGATATTTTTCAGTGCCAACCTTACTGTTCAATATGCCCCAGTCTCAAAAGTCCACAGATTGGAATTCGGAGATTTTGATAGCCATTGTGCGAGGAACCTCCTTTTTATGTCATTCTTGGTTGACGCGTTGTATGTGTGATGAGGCTTAGTCCTGTTGGTTGGCCCATGGCCTACAACCGCCAAAGTTATCAGTTCTGTCTTTAGGACATTTTCCCGATAATATTCTGCATTTATTTTCACCCCACGGTCGATGACTACCACTGGGGAGTGACCATCAGTCATTACCATCGCCAGCATTTGAGTTTTGGTGGCCAATCGATGGTGTAAATTTACAGCTGGCAATCCGGATCATTTTGTTTGGTCACAAACTGTCCGTCTGTCAATTGTAATAATGACGGATCTAACTATTTCAATTTTTAGGCTTCTAAACACAACAATTTTTATCCTACGTGCCTAAATTTCTGAAGGTATTTTAGGTTCATAAAAAGGTGTGCGGAATATGGTGTGTATCGGTCCATGTTTCGGTATAGCACCCGTATAGTCCGATTAGGTTAGGTAAGATTAGGTGGCAGCCCGATGTATCACTCTCACTTAGACTATTCAGTCCATGTGATACCACATTGGTTCTCTCTTATCACTGAGTGCTGCCCGATTCCATCTTAAGCTCAATGACAAGGGACCTCCTTTTTATAGCCAAGTCCGAACGGCATTCCACATTGCCGTGACGCCACTTCGAGAAGCTTTGAAAAATGTCACCAGCATTACTGAGGTGGGATAATCCACCCCTGAAAAATTTTTGGTGTTCGGTTGAATCAGGAATCGAGCCCACGACCTTGCCTATGCAAGACGGGCATGCTAACTATTGGATAGACCGATATCGCGATTTAAACTCTTAAGCGTCCAGACATTCCAAATTTGAATGCGTCCATGGTTTGGTATAGATCCCATAAAGTCCGATATCCTTTTCTATTCAAATAAAATTTTCTACAGAAAAAAATTTGAAAAAATGTTCTATAGAAATAAAATTTTGACATAATCTTTTATAGAAATAAATATTTGACAAAATTTTCTATACAAAAAAAAAATTTGACAAAAATTTTTATAGAAATACAATTTTTACAAAATTTTCTACAGAAATAAAATCTCGACAAAAATTTCTATAGAAATAAAATTTTGACAAAATTTTTTATAGAAATAAAATTTTGACAAAATTTGCTATAGCAATAAAATTTTGACAAAATTTTCTACAGAAACAACATCTTGACAAAATTCTCTATAGAAACAAAATTTTGATTAAATTTTCTACAGAAATAAAATTTTGACAAACTTTTCTAAAGAAATAAAATTTTGACAAAATTTTCTATATAAATAAAACCTTAACAAAATTGCCTATAGAAATAAAACTTTGACAAATTTTTCTATAGAAATAAAATTTTGACAAAATATTTTATAGAATGAAATTTTGACAAAATTTTCTATAGAAATAAAATTTTGACAACATTTTTTATAAAAATAAAACTGTGACAAAATTTTCTACAGAAATAAAATCTTAACAAAATTTTCTATAGAAATAAAACTTTGACAAATTTTTCTATAGAAATAAAATTTCGACAAAATCTTTTATAAAAACAAAATTTTTACAAAATTTTCTATAGAAATAACATTTTGGCAAAATTTTCTATAGAAATAAAATCTTGACAAAATTTTCCATAGAAATAAAATTTTGCAAAAATTTTCTATAGGAATAAAATTTTCTTATAGAAATAAAATTTTGTCAAAATTTTCTATAGAAGTAAAATTTTCACAAAATTTTCTTTAGAGATAAAATTTTGACAAAATTTTCTATACAAATAAAATTTTGACAAAAAATGCTATAGAAATGAAATTGTGACAAAATTTTTTTATAGAAATAAAATTGTGACAAAATTTTTTTATAGAAATAAAATTTTGACAAAATGTTTAATAGAAATAAAATTTTGACAAAATTTTCTATAGAAATAAAATCTTGACAAAATTTTCTATACAAATTAACTTTTGACAAAATTTTCTATAGAAATAAAATTTTGAAAAAATTTTCCATAGAAATAAAATCTTGACAAAATTCTCTATAAAAATAAAATTTTGATAAAATTTTCCACAGAAATAAAATTTTGACAAAATTTTCTAAAGAAATACAATTTTGACAAAATTTTATATAGAAATAAAATGTTGACAACATTTTCTATAGTAATAAAGTTTTGAAAAAATATTCTATAGAAAGCAAATTTTGACAAAATTTTCTATAGAAATAAAATTTTGACAAAATTTTCTATAAAAATAAAATGTTGACAAATTTTTTCTATAGAAATAAAACTTTTACAAAATTTTCTATAGAAATTAAATGTTGACAAAAATGTTCTATAGAATTAAAATTATGACAAAATATTCTATAGAAATAAAATGTTGACAAAATTTTCTATAGAAATAAAATTTTGACAAGATTTGCCATAGAAATAAAATTTTTACAAAATTTGCCATAGAAATAAAATTTTGCAGTAATTTTCTATAGGAATAAAATTTCCTACAGAAATAAAATTTTGTCAAAATTTTTTATAGGAACAAAATTTTTACAAAATTTTCTTCAGAAATAAAATTTTGACATAATCTTCTTTTGAAATAAAATTTTGGCAAAATTTTCTATACAAATAAAATCTCGACAAATTTCTCTATAGAAATAAAATTTTGACAAAATTTGCCATAGAAATAAAATCTTGACAAAATTCTCTATAGAAATAAAATTTTGATAAAATTTTCCACAGAAATAAAATTTTGACAAAATTTTCTAAAGAAATAAAATTTTGACAAAATTTTATATAGAAATAAAATGTTGACAAAATTTTCTATAGTTATAAAGTTTTGAAAAAATATTATATAGAAATCAAATTTTAACAAAATTTTCTATTGAAATGAAATTTTGACAAAATTTTCTATAAAAATAAAATGTTGACAAAATTTTTCTATAGAAATAAAACTTTGACAAAATTTTCTATAGAAATTAAATGTTGACAAAAATGTTCTATAGAATTAAAATTTTGACAAAATATTCTATAGAAATAAAATTTTGGCAAATTTTTCTATAGAATTAAAATTTTGTTATACAGATAAAATTTTGACAAAATTTTCTATAGAAGTAAAATTTTGACAAAATATTCTATAGAACTAAAATTTTTACTAAATTTTCTATAGAAATAAAATGTTTACAAATTTTCTATAGAAATGAAATTTTGACAAAATTTTCTATAGAAATAAAATTTTGACAAAATTTTCTAAAGAAATAAAATGTTGATAAAATTTTCTATATAAATAAAATCTTGACATAATTTTCTATAGAAATAAAATTTTGACAAAATTTTCTAAAGAAATAAAATGTTGATAAAATTTTCTGTATAAATAAAATCTTGACATAATTTTCTATATAAATAAAATCTTGACATAATTTCCTATGGAAATAAAAATTTTGACAAAATTTTCTATAGAAATAAAAGCTTGAATAAAAATTTCTATAAAACAAACTTTCTATAGAACAAATTTTTATAGAAATACAATTTTGACAAAATTTTTTATAAACATAAAATTTAGACAAAATGTTTCTATAGAAATAAAATTTTACCAAAATTTTCTATAGAAATAAAATTTTGACAATATTTTCTATAGAAATAAAATTTTTCAAAAATTTTCTATAGGAATAACATTTCCTATAGAAATAAAATTTTGGCAAAATTTGCTATAGAAATAAAATGTTGACAAAATTTTCTATATATTTTCTTTGGTTTTTAATAATGGTTAACATACTCCACCAACTACAAAATGTGCTACATGAAAAATTATCAAAGCCAATTTCCCTTTATCTAGATTTTTTCTGAATTCTATGGTGATTCTTTAGTAACAATTTCTCAGTCAATTTGAATTTATATTCGCCATAATCCTGTTTACCACAATAACAAAAAAAAACTCATCAGCGAATGTCTGGTAAAAAGTCATTCAACTTTTGATACAAATTACATTTGTTACCATGATCACAACAAGGACCTAGTCAAAGTGAAACTATTTCTGACAAAAGGATAGAAAAAACAACACTCACACAGACATAAACTTGCCATTCAGTTTTAAGACACACTCTTACACCCATATAAATTTTGAAATTCAAAGAAATCTGTCTGAATACCTAGTCTTAGAGCACTAGACAGAATACCTTTAAGACATAAGACCTAAGATAATTTTGTAAATTGTTTTGCCCCCGTTTTTTACACCTTTTTGAGATTTTTTTTTTTCGAAAAAATATAAAGGCCCTTCTAGCACATCGTTTATATACTGTATAGTAATTGAAAGGGAATAATCTTACCCAAGGCCATGATTCCTATTGCAATAAAAAAATTTGCATCTATGATTGCTCTTATTTTCTCTGTTGTTGAAAAAAAAATAGAAAAAAGTTGATTCCATTTTTATACAAGATGAAACCCTTGTACTTGTCAAAAGTCTTGTTAAATACTTGTAACAGATTTCTGTTTTGTTTGATTTCATACAGATGATGCTCACTTTGGTTTCATTTCATTATACGAGCAAATGAAGAAATTTCAAAATTTGTCTACAAATTTTGGAGAGGAATATTTTGCAAAATCTACTAAAAGAACACGATTTCTACCAATCTACAAACAGTAAAAAATTTATCATTTTTGGTAGAATTCTACCAACTATGGCAACCGTGCCTTTAATACCTCTATATTTCCAATTTCTGGCAAATAAAATAAAACTTCGGATGTAGAGATACCCAGGGCTGTGGAGTCGGAGTCGGAGTCGGAGTCTTGGAGTCGGAGTCTGAAGATTTGGCTGGAGTCGGAGTCGGAGTCGGAGTCGTAAAAATTTTGCTCGACTCCGACTCCGGCTAAACCAAATTTTTTAAAACACTTCACATTTTTGTAACTAAAAAAGTTTTTACGCAAATTAGTTTCCAATGCGTTATGCATTCGATCAATGTACACCATGATTGGAAATGAAAATCAACTTCCAATGACGGCTATCATTTTATGTTTCCTAGAATGTTAGACTAGCAAATGGGCTGGATCGATCCATTTTAATCCCCATATCAATTTATTTGAAATAATTCGAACAACAATTCGAATTTATTGTTTTTAATTTTATTTTAAGGCTATATACCTACACACATATGACAGAAAAAATTGTCAAAGTTGTTTTTTATAGAAAATTTTGTCACTATTGTATTTATATGGAATGTTTTGTCAAAATTTAATTTCTATAAAAAATTATTCGAAATATTATTACTATAGAAATATTTTTTTCTATAGAAAATTAAGTCAACATTTATTTCTATAGAAAATAAAAAATAAAACAAGTATATACAGCAGTAAGTTCGTCCGGGCCGAATCATAAATACCCACCACCATGAATCAAATATACTAATTTCCTTAGAAAATTTCATGACAGATCAGTTTAACCAGTTCGCATCCCGAAAATAAATGCAAAGATTTTACCTATCAGATTCCGGATTTATAAGAACTATTTTTGTTTGAGTTTTAAAGAAATCATAAACATATCCTGTAAATGTGCAAGAAAATTAAGAAAAACTACCTTGATTTGAAATCTAAAATCTATAGTACACCAACTGTTTTATGATTACGAGAAGTAATATCTGGCAAATTTACATTTATGGTAAATGCACCTTCTGTACCCTCAATATCTGAAATCGGTCTATATGGAGGCCTTACCAGCGTTGCAACAACGAATTTTTATTTTGGACCAAATTTTTCCAAAATTCGTACCAGGGGACCAGTTTTCTAATTTAAATTAATATAATTTAAAAGTTACAATTTTTCTAAAATTTTTCTTCGAAAGAAAATTTTTTCAAAATTTTATTTCTAAATAAAATTTTGACCTCATTCTATTTCTATCGAAAATTTTGTCCATATTTTATTTCTATAGAAAATTTGGTCCAAATTTTAATTCAATAGATTTCATTTTAGCCAAAATTTCAATTTAGCCAAAATTTAATTTCTATAGAAAATGTAGCCAAAGTTTAATTCTATTGAAAATTTAGCCAAAATTTAATTTCTGTAAAAAATTTAGCCAAAATTTTATTTCTATTACATATTTAGAAGAAATCTTTTTCTATAGAAAGTTATCGCAAAATTTTATTTTTTCTTAAAATTTGTACAAAATTTTTGCATAATATTGTATCCCAAAATTTTTTAAGAAGCTTATTTCTATACAAAATTTTGTTAAAATTTTATTTCTATGACAAATTTGTTAAAATTTTATTTCTATGAAAATTTTGTTAAAATTTTATTTCTATAGAAATTTTTGTCCAAATGTCATTTCTGCAGAAAAATTCCATTTGGTCTGACCATCGGACCAACTTCAATAATTTTTTGGGTCTATTTTGGTCCAATCGGACTAATGGGGCTACGCCAAAAACATGGAAGTATACGTACAGTATTCAGCACATCTATTGTAGTTCTAGAATATAGAACCCAAAACGGAGGGCCGGTTTATAAGGGGACTATATCAAAAACTAGACCGATATACAATATATTCGGCATTCCTCTTAATGGTCCTAGAATACCTCCAGATTTCCAATTTCAAGCAAATTGGATAAAAACTACGGATTGTAGAAGTCCAAGAAGTAAACTCGTAACATCGGTCTAAAAGGGGGCTATATCAAAACTTCGTCCGATAATGACCATCTTCGGCACGCCTTGTAATGGTCCTATAATACCTCTAGATTTCCAATTGCAGACAAATTGGATAAAAACTACGGATTCTAGAAGCTCAAGAAATAAAATCGGGAGTTCTGTCTATATGGGAGCTATATTAAAACATGGTCCGATAATCACCATTTTCAGCACTCCTCCTTATAGCCCTAGAATACCTCTAGGTTTCCAATTTCTGGCAAATTGGATAAAAACTACGGTTTTTATACGCCCAAGACCCCAAATCGGGCGATCGGTTGATATGGGAGCTATATCAAAACCTGGACCGATCTAGCTCATCTTCGACATGACAAACTTATTATACCCCTGTCACCATTCCATGGTGGTGGGTATAAAAATATTTTTATGTAGAAAATTTTGTCAAAAATTTATATAGAAAATTTAGCCAAAATTTTGCTTCTATAGAAAATTGTTCAAAATTTTATTTACACAAAAAATTTTCCAAAATTTCTATTAATAATTTTTTCAAATTTTTTTTATAGAAAATTGTGCCAAAATTTTGTTACTATAGATTTTTTTTATACAAAATTTATACAACATTTTATGTCGATAGAAAATTTAGTCAACATTTTATTTTTATACAAAATTTTGTCTAAATTTTCTTTCTATAGAAAATTTTGCAGCATTTTATTTCTTTAGAAAATTTTGCAAAATTTTATTTAGTACACAAAAAATTTTCCAAAAATTTCTATTCATATTTTTTTAAAAATTTTATTTCTATAGAAAATTTTGTCAAAATTTGTTTACTATAGTTTTTTTTTATAGAAAATTTTGTCAAAATATATTTATATAGAAAATTTTCTCAAACATTTATTTATATAGAGAATTTAGTTCAAATTTTGTTTCTATAGAAAAATTTGCAAACTTTTATTTACTACACAAAAATTTTTCCAAAATTTCTATTTATATTTTTTTTTGTAATTTTATTTCTATAAAACAATTTGTCAAAATTTTATTTATATAGCAAATTTTCTCAAATTTTTTTCTTACTGATACTCACTGCTAAGTCGAAAACTGGTAAAAGTGACTCAAATTTTGCTATATAAAAAATTATGAATGTTTCCCAAATATTGCACGAGATTTTGTAGAAGTCTGATTTCAGATTTTATCAAAATGTAGATCTAAATACAAAGTTGTGCAGAGTATGTTACAATCGGCCCGCCCGACTTTAGACTTTCTTTGCATTTTTATTTTTTGCTATAATTGTGTTACGTCCCATAACGTTAGATTTAAATTTTAGGTACAGAGATTTTCTAGAAGTATATACAATTTTGTCTAAATCGATTCAGATTCAAATTCATGCATATGGGAATATAACCCTTTATAATAATTTTCGTCCACAAATACATATACTGTCGGTATCTTCTCATATTATGATGGGTATTTATATCATTATTTTATTTATTAAACATTGCCCTAAATTTGAAATAAAGAGTTTAATTGGTATAAATGCGAAATTAAGACCTTTCTTGCACACATAAATAAATACGATACTTTATATCGATCCATATATATACCCCATATATATCCCCACAATAGAACTACAAATTAGTGGTACTAAAATGAGATTTAGTTATATTACCCGGAGTCGACTCCGGAGTCGGAGTCGGAGTCGAGCTGATGAAAAATGCTGGAGTCGGAGTCGGAGTCGAGCAAAATTGGCTCGACTCCACAGCCCTGGAGATACCCAAAAAACCAAATCGGAAGGTCGGCCTATATGGAAGATATACCAAAACATTGACTGACATACATGTATATTCTTTTCATGGTCCAAAATTACCGAGAGAAATTAAATCTCCGGACAGGACGGAGATCGACTCAGAATTTAATCATGATCCATAATATATAAACTTTGGGGAATCTGAAAAGACTATTCATTTCGATTCGATTCGACTCCCGAGACTTTTTTATATGGCCTTAAATGAGTAATTTATACCCTTTTCGATATTCATTAATTACAATGAAATTTTTTTTTTTTTAATTCCGTAAATGAACTTTTTAATTCCTTAAAATTTCTCACACTTTCTCCCCATATCAGTTATTTACCGCTTATTTTGAAAATTTAATTGAATTTTCTTCCATAAGCTAAGCTGTTAAGATAACATCAAAGTCTTTGGTTTTCCTACGCCCAAGAAAGATTATTTCCCAAAAAAATCTAACCCCTGATAAGGTATTTTGTTTTATTCATAAGCTGATTAACCTGTTATCTCGGTTGCGTAAGGAATAATCATTTATGCCATAAGAAGAAGGAAAAAAAACGGAAAAATCACCCACGAAACATTTGCATATGTTATAGATTTTTTTCCAAGAAAATCAACAAATCCCATACATTATTAATGCCAAGATAATACTTGTATTCTTTGTCATGTCATACTAATAATAATAATGAGATGGTATTAGAGAGAAATGACTCGAAGGAAATTCTTTTTACCCAAGCTTATTTACTACTCAATTATGGTTATTTCGAGAACATTATAACATATTTATCGTTATTAAATGCATATGTGTACACTCTTAAGGTAATGTGGGTTAATAGAATGGGTCGAAATTATGAAAAAATCTAAGTTTAATAATTTATTCTATTTTTTGTGCTATAGAAAAATAAACAAGTATACGAGTATACGTTATTAATTTCGGCCCGGTCGAATCAAATATAATAGTTTCCTTTCAAAACTCATACTCGTAGCTGGTTAGTTATAGGTTCAATTACATCTACATATATAAAATTTCAGATGAAATTGATTACAGACATTCTCTCTAGTAGATGGGTTCAAATTTTAATCTTCCAAAAGTTATATTAAAAGTTTCTATATATGGAAGCTACATAAGATTCTGGTTTTATAAGAACCTATTTTAATTTTAGAAGAATCCTAAAAATGTCTCATCAAAATATGCACGAAAATCCGATAGATTTGATATCAAAATCTATAGATTTTTAATCAAATTACTAGAATGAGCTCGATCATTAAGCTCGGAAAATTTTATTTTTAGTTTCGTTTAGATGGCCAGGGCGCCTTCTATCCACGGACACCACAGTTGGTAGAATTCTACCAAAAATGGTAGATTTTCTACTGTTTGGTAGATAGCTAGAATTCTTGAAGTTTTGGAAGATTTTGCAAAATATGCCTTTCCAACTAAGAGGTACTTCACAAATTTTTAATAGAACTAAAAAATTTGAAAAATTTTTAATAGAACTAAAAAATATGACAACTTTTTAACAGAACTAAAAAAATTTGTATAGAAATACAATTTTATTTCTATAGAAATAAAATTTTGACAAAAATTCCTACAGAAATAAAATTTTGACAAAAATTCCTACAGAAACAAAATTGTGACAAAAATTTTTATAGAAATAAAATTTTTACACAATTTTCTATAGAAATAAAAATTTTACACAATTTTCTATAGAAATAAAATTTTGACAAAATTTTCTATAGAAATAAAATTTTGTCGAAATTTTCTATAGAAATAAAGTTTTGACAAAATTTTTTATAGAAATAAAATTTTGTCAAACTTTTCTATAGAAATAATATTTTGACAAAATGTTCTAAAGAAAAATAAATTTGACAAAATTTTCTATAGAAATGAAATTTTTCCAAATTTTCGTACACCAATAAAATCTTGACAAAATTTCCTACACAAAAAAAAATTTTGACAAAATTTCCTACAGAAACAAAATTGTGACAAAAATTTTTATAGAAATAAAATTTTTACACAATTTTCTATAGAAATAAAATTTTTACACAATTTTCTATAGAAATAAAAATTTTACACAATTTTCTATAGAAATAAAATTTTGACAAAATTTTCTATAGAAATAAAATTTTGACAAAAATTCCTACAGAAATAAAATTTTGACAAAAATTCCTACAGAAACAAAATTGTGACAAAAATTTTTATAGAAATAAAATTTTTACACAATTTTCTATAGAAATAAAAATTTTACACAATTTTCTATAGAAATAAAATTTAGACAAAATTTTCTATAGAAATAAAATTTTGTCGAAATTTTCTATAGAAATAAAGTTTTGACAAAATTTTTTATAGAAATAAAACTTTGATAAATTTTTTTATAGAAATAAAATTTTGACACACTTTTCTATAGAAATAAAATTTTGTCAAACTTTTCTATAGAAATAATATTTTGACAAAATGTTCTAAAGAAAAATAAATTTGACAAAATTTTCTATAGAAATAAAATTTTTCCAAATTTTCGTACACAAATAAAATCTTGACAAAATTTCCTACACGAAAAAAATTTTGACAAAATTTCCTACAGAAATAAAATTTTGACAAAATTTTCTATAGAAATAAAATTTTGACAAAATTTTCTATAGAAATAAAATTTTGACAAAATTTTCTATAGAAATAAAACGTTGACAAAATTTTCTTAGAAATAAAATTTCGATAAAATATTTTATAGAAGAAAAAAATCACAAAATTTTCTATAGAAAAAAATTTTGACAAAATGTTCTAAAGAAAAATACATTTGACAAAATTTTCTACTAAAATAAAATTGTGACAAAAATTCCTACAGAAATAAAATTGTGACAAAAATTTTTATAGAAATAAAATTATTACACAATTTTCTATAGAAATAAAATTTTGACAAAATTTTCTATAGAAATAAAATTTTGACAAAATTTCCTACAGAACTAAAATTTTGACAAAATTTCCTACAGAAATAAAATTTTGACAAAGTTTTCTATAGAAATAAAATTTTGACAAAATTTTCTATAGAAATAAAATTTTGATAAAATATTTTATAGAAATAAAATTTTTGTACAAAATTTTCTAAAGAAAAAAATTTTGACAAAATTTTCTATAGAAATAAAATTTTGACAAAATTTTCTATAGAAATAAAATTTTGACAAAATTATCTATAGAAATAAAATTTTGACAAAATTTTCTATAGAAATAAAATTTTGGCAAAATTTTCTATAGAAATAATAGTTTGACAAAATTTTCTAAAGAAAAATAATTTTGACAGAATTCTTTATAGAAATGAAAAGTTGACAAAATCTTCTAAAGAAAAAAAATTTTGACAAAATTTTCTATAGAAATAAAATTTTGACAAAATTATCTATAAAAATAAAATTTTGACAAAATTTTCTATAGAAATAAAATTTTGGCAAAATTTTCTATAGAAATCATAGTTTGACAAAATTTTCTAAAGAAAAATAATTTTGACAGAATTCTTTATAGAAATGAAAAGTTGACAAAATTTGACAAAATAAAATTGTGACAAAAATTTTTATTGAAATAAAATTATTACACAATTTTCTATAGAAATAAAATTTTGACAAATTTTTTATAGAAATAAAATTTTGACAGAATTTTTAATAGAAATAAAACTTTGATAAAATTTCTATAGAAACAAAATTTTGACAAAATTTTCTATATAACTAATAGTTTGAGGACCTACCTCAATTAGTTGAAGAGCTATATGAGTTTGTCCTGAAAATTTGATTCTTGAATTGTCCCCAAATGACCTTATTCACTTTTTGGCCTATAATATCTATCGAAGTGCTAGAAAAAAATAGAAAAAAGATTCTGAAGTAATATCAGTTATTTTTTTTTTTGTTTTTTTTTTTTTTTTTTGTATGAATGTCCATTTACTTGATAAATACAATAGAAAAATGAAAGAAGTTAAAAAATGCATATTCATGCCCACCAGTATGGAAAATATTTTTACCTTATTTAAATTAAAGCTTCTACTTTAACATACCATCAAGAAATAAATAAAATCTAAGTGGGGAAATAGAGTTTTGTGTCGTTTTCGAATGTTCTCCTAAGTGGACATAGGTAGTCAAAGGGTTAATCAAATTGGCGTAGTCAATTTCTATTCTTTAAACAAGTATATACAGCACTAAGTTCGGCCGGGCCGAATCTTAAATACCCACCACCATGAACCAAATATTAGAGTTTCCTTTGAAATTTCAGGAGGGCTTGAGGACTTGAGGACACTTCCCGAAGATAAATTTAAAGATTTCACCTATGAGGACTATATCCGATTCTGGATTTATAAGAACCATTTTTGTTTGAGTTTTAGAGTAATCATTAACATCTCTTGTAAGTGTGCAAGAAAATTATAAAATAACGTCTTGATTTGAAATCTTAAATCGGTAGAAGTAAAATCTGGAAATTTTACATTGAGTTTCAAGCAGTTTCCATGATCAGTGCGCCTTCTACACCCTCAAGGAGTGAAGTCGGTCTATATGGTGGCATTACCAAATGGACCGATAAAAACTTAATCCGATACACCTTTTTGTGAGCCTAAAATACCCGAATATTTACAATTTTAGGCAAATCAGATAAAAACTAATGTTTCTAGAAACCCAAGGAGTTAAATCGGGAGATCGTTCTTATGGGGGCTATACTAAAATATGGACCGATACTCACCGTTTTCGGCACACCCCTTTATGACCCGAAAATACCTCTTGATTTCCAATTTCAGGCAAATAGGATAAAAACTTCGGATTCTAGAAGCCCAAGAAGTAAAATCGGGAAATCGGTCTATATGGGGGCTATACCTAAATATGGATCGATACTCACCATTTTCGGCACACCTCTTTATGGTCCTAAAATACCTCTAGATTTCCAATTTCAGGCAAATTGGATAAAAACTACGGTTTCTATAAGCCCAAGACCCCAAATCGGGAGGTCGTTTTATATGGGGACCATACCAAAACATGGACCGATACTCACAATTTTTGGCACACGTATTTGTGGTCCTACAATACCTCTAGATTTCCAATTTCAGGTATATTGAATAAAAACTGCGGTTTCTATAAGCCCAAGAAGTAAAATCGGGAGATCGGTCTATATGGGGGCTATACCAAAACATGCACCGATACTCACCATTTTTTGGCACACATCTTTATGGTCCTAAAATACCTCTAGATTTCCAATTTCAGACAAATTGGATAAAAACTACGGTTTCTATAAGCCCAAGACCCCAAATCGGGAGGTCGTTTTATATGGGGACCATACCAAAACATGGACCGATATAGCCCATCTTCGAACTTGACCTGCCTGCAGACAAAAGACGAGTTTGTGCAAAATTTCAGCACGATTGCTTCATTATTGAATACTGTAGCGTGATTACAACAGACAGACAGACGGACATCGTTATATCGTCTTAGAATTTCTCCCTGATCAAGAATATATATACTTTATATAGTCGGAAATCGATATTTCGATGTGTTACAAACGGAATGACAAACTTAATATACCCCCGGCACCATTCTATGGTGGTGGGTATAAAAAGAATGCAAATCTAAAAATCTTTACTTTAATTTAATTTTCATTTTTGCATTTATATCCCCAATTGCCATGACCCAAAAGTGAATTCAGTTCAACAGCTATTTAAGTTTACATGTTTATTGAAAATTTTAAATTTCATATTCACATATCGAAAACTCTCAGGATTTCTTACTCGGTTATAAAAAAAGACTCAAAGTGTATTTCTTGCAATTTTCTCTTTTCCATTTAATGAGATTTCATTTTAAGAATTTTTGTGGGCATTGCATACATGGAGAAAATTAAAAATCATTTTTGTGCTTTTGGATTTTCATCTTTATAATTTCATAATAAATTATTATTATTATTTTTTTCATTCGTCTCGATTTCATCCTCCAATTGTGAGAATAACTATAAAAAGGAAAAACATGAACGAAAGACTTATTCATTTTGTTCATGCAATCACTTATAGTGTGTAAGCACACTTTTTTGTATGCTTCTGCATACAAAAAATTATGCAAAGGGAGTAATTGGACTTTCTTATAATAAATTGTGGAAAATTCAAAATAAAATTTCATAAAAACAATTCAAATTCAAACTCATATATACGGCCATATACTAATACAAATTTAATTTACATTGAATTGATATTGAATTCAAACCGAATTCAAATGCAATTTAAATTTAATTCAAACCAACATTGGAATTAAATTGACATTCAAATTGAATTTAACCTGAATTCAAAATCAATTCATAAAAAAAAGTTCGATTTAAATAAAATTCACATGCGAATTAGATTAGTTTAGATATAGAGGCAGTCCCTGTGCTCTAACACAAGTGGGGAACTTCTCTCTTCTCTGTCCGATTCCATGTTTAGCTCAATGAAAAGGGAACTCCTCTTTATAGCCGAGTCCGAACGGCATTCTACATTGCGGTGAATTTAAATTAAAATTAAAAGTCGAATTAAAACTAAAATTCAAATTAAAATTAAAATTAAAATTAAAATTAAAATTAAAATTAAAATTAAAATTATAATTATAATTAAAATTAAAATTAAAATTAAAATTAAAATTAAAATTAAAATTAAAATTAAAATTAAAATTAAAATTAAAATTAAAATTAAAATTAAAATTAAAATTAAAATTAAAATTAAAATTAAAATTAAAATTAAAATTAAAATTAAAATTAAAATTAAAATTAAAATTAAAATAAAATTAAAATTAAAACAAGTATATACGGCCGTAAGCTCGGCCAGGCCGAATCTTATGTACCCTCCACCATGGATTGCGTAGGAACTTCTACTAAAGGCTGTCATCCACAATCGAATTACTTGGGTTGCGATAACACTTGCCTATGGCAAGGTATCGTAAAACTTTTTAACACTGTCTTCTAAATTGTAAGTTAGTCCGTAAGGGGTATATATTAAACAAAAAAAAAAAAGGCCGATTAAATACGTATATATTTCAGTTTGACAAAATTTTCTATAGAAATAAAATTTTGACAAAATTTTCTATAGAAATAAAAACTTGACAAAATTTTCTATAGAAATAAAATGTTGACAAAATGTTCTATAGAAATAAAATGTTGACAAAATTGTCTATAGAAATAAAATTTTGACAAAATTTTCTACAGAAATAAATTTTTTACAAAATTTTCTATAGAAATAAAATTTTGACAAAATTTTCTATGGAAATAAACTTTTTACAAAACTTTCTATAGAAATGAAATTTTGACAAAACTTTCTATAGTAATAAAATTTGACCATTTTTACATGGCTGTTAGAGGCCATATACTAACGAAATGTACCAAATTTCAACCTCATCGGATGACTTTTGCTCCTCCAAGAGGCTCCGGAGGTCAAATCTGGGGATCGGTATATATTAGCTATATATAATTATGGACCGATATGGACCAATTTTTGCATGGTTGTTAGAGACCATATACTAACACCACGTACTAAATTTCAATTGGATCGGATGAATTTTGCTCATCCAAGAGGCTCCAGAGTTCAAATCTGGGGATCGGTTTATATGGGATCTATATATAATTATGGACCGATATGGACCAATTTTTGCATGGTTGTTAGAGACCGTATACTAACATCAGGTACCAAATTTCAACCGGATCGGATGAATTTTGCCCCTCCAAGAGGCTCCGGAGGTCAAATCTGGGGATCGGTTTATATGGGGGCTATATATAATTATGGACCGATATGGACCAATTTTTGCATGGTTGTTAGAGACCGTATACTTAGACCACGTACCAAATTTCAACCGGATCGGATGAATTTTGCTGCTCCGGAAGGCTCCGCAAGCCAAACTTGGGGATCGGTTTATATGGGGGCTATACGTAAACGTGGGCCGATATGGCCCATTTTCAATACCATCCGACCTACATCAATAATAACTACTTGTGCCAAGTTTCAAGTCGATAGCTAGTTTCGTTCGGAAGTTAGCGTGATTTCCACAGACGGACGGACAGCCGGACAGACGGACATGCTTAGATCGACTCAGAATTTCACCACGACCCAGAATATATATATACTTTATGGGGTCTTAGAGCAATATTTCGATGTGTTACAAACGGAATGACAAAGTTAATATACCCCCATCCTATGGTGGAGGGTATAATTAAAATCGAAATTGAAATTGAAATTGAAATTAAAATTAAAAATTAGGAGTCCGTTGTAATTTATATAAATTGGCCGCTATATGGCTTCAAATTACATGATGAAAATAAAAATAAAATTAAAACTAAAATTAAAATTCAAATTCAAATTCACATTCAAATTCAAATTCAAATTCAAATTCAAATTCACATTCACATTCACATTCAAATTCAAATTCAAATTCAAATTCAAATTCAAATTCAAATTCAAATTAAAATTAAAATTAAAATTAAAATTAAAATTAAAATTAAATTTAAAATTAAAATTAAAATTAAAATTAAAATTAAAATTAAAATTAAAATTAAAATTAAAATTAAAATTAAAATTAAAATTAAAATTAAAATTAAAATTAAAATTAAAATTAAAATTAAAATTAAAATTAAAATTAAAATTAAAATTAAAATTAAAATTAAAATTAAAATTAAAATTAAAATTAAAATTAAAATTAAAATTAAAATTAAAATTAAAATTAAAATTAAAATTAAAATTAAAATTAAAATTAAAATTAAAATTAAAATTAAAACTAAAACTAAAACTAAAACTAAAATTCAAGTTCAAATTCAAATTCAAATTCAAATTCAAATTCAAATTCAAATTCAAATTAAAATTCAAATTCAAATTCAAATTCAAATTCAAATTCAAATTCAAATTAAAATTAAAATTAAAATTCAAATTAAAATTAAATTAAAATTAAAATTAAAATTAAAGTCAAAATTAAAATTAAAATTAAAATTAAAATTAAATTCAAAATAAAAATAAAAATAAAAATTAAATTAAAATTAAATTCAAAATAAAAATAAAAATTAAAATTAAATATAGAATTAAAGTAAAAATTAAAATTAAAATTAAACCAAATTAAATTATTTAATTAACTTAAATTCAATTTCTTTGTATTAAAATTATCATCAAAAATTCCTCTTTAATCTCATTTTACATTTCCTTGAGTGTAGCATATTTTTTAATCCTATTTTCTTTCCTTTTTTTGTATTTTAACTCATTACAGGATTTTCCAGAGAATTGCATTTTAATAATGAAAATATGCTTAAGGCCTCCTTACGCCACTTCTTGTGTATGCCTTTGACTACAACGGGAGAAATGCTGGCTGGCCATGCAAGGTTATCATCGTCCTTAGGCAAAGTATCGCCATTACCAAGAACAGTCTTCACATTATTATCATCACCAGAAACAGAAGCATCAGCTTTAATTCTTTTATGGTTCTCAATCAATGTGGCATTACCATCAACATCATCTGGAATAGTAGAGCCATCCGTTTTCTCATAACCAAAATAGCTAAAGCAAAAAAATTAAATCAACAAAATAGAAATTGAACGCAAGACTAGAAAACAAACAAAAAAAAATTGAAATTCGAAGAAAAAAATCGAAAATAAAACAGAAACGAATATTCCATAAACCGCCCTCCTTACTACAATCCCGTAAAACACAGTAAATCTTTGAACAAGAAAATTTCAAAATAAATCATTTCCCAGCTTCGGTTGTTATTTCCAAAGGACTTGACCAAAATCACAAAAAAAAAAACGAATGAAAATCAAGTGAAGTGAAATATAATGAATTAAGTTCACCGAGTCAAGTAGTTTTTTGCTCGCGAATTATCGTCAATCAATCGAATAGCAAAACAAACAATCTATTCGCAGTAATTATTTTAAGTATTTGTGTATAAATGAATTTCACGTGGAAAAGCAAAGATACTTTCTAGCAGAGGTCATGCCATTGTCGAGACCATAAAGTTCAAAACGAATGCACTAGAAACGGAAATAATGACACAAATGATACTGAAATTGATCAAATAGTTTTTTTTTTCGGTAAGTATAAATTATTGATTTACTCTTTGGTTTTGTTTAGTGACCCATTTTCTATTTCAAAGTCTCCTATTTCTAGTCTCCTGTTTGTTAATCGGAGTACAAAACTAATATACCCCCATAGGATGGGGGTATATTAACTTTGTCATTCCGTTTGTAACACATCGAAATATTGCTCTAAGACCCCATAAAGTATATATATTCTGGGTCGTGGTGAAATTCTGAGTTGATCAGAGCATGTCCGTCCGCCCTTCTGTTGAAATCACGCTAACTTCCGAACGAAACAAGCTATCG
Source organism: Haematobia irritans (assembly GCF_050003625.1). Taxonomy (NCBI): domain Eukaryota; kingdom Metazoa; phylum Arthropoda; class Insecta; order Diptera; family Muscidae; genus Haematobia; species Haematobia irritans. The sequence continues at coordinate 22,028,283 of NC_134397.1, forward strand.
ACTTGAAACTTGGCACAAGTAGTTGTTCTTGATGCAGGTCGGATGGTATTGCAAAAGGGCCATATCCGTGCACTTTTACGTATATCCCCCATATAAACAGACCCCCAAATTTGGCTTGCGGAGCCTCAAAGAGAAGCAAATTTCATCCGATCCGGCTGAAATTTGGTACAGGGTGTTTGTATATGGTCTCTAACAACCATGCAAAAAATGGTCCATATCGGTCCATAATTGTATATAGCCCCCATATAAACCCATCCCCAGAATTGGCTTACGGAGCCTCTAAGAGAAGCAAATTTCATCCGATCCGGCTGAAATTTGGTACATGGTGTTGGTATATGGTCTCTAATAACTATGCAAAAATTGGTCCACATAGTTCAATAATTATATATAGCCCCCATATAAACCGAAATTTGGTACAAGTTGTTAGTATATGGTCTCTAAAGACCATGCAAAAATTGGTCCACATCGGTCCATAATTATATATAGCCCCCATATAGACTGATCCCCAGATTTGGACTCCAGAGCCCCTTGGAAGAGCAACATTCATCCGATTTGGTTGAAATTTGGTACGTGGTGTTAGTATTTGGTCTCTAATGACCATGCAAAAATTGGTACACATCGGTCAATAGTTATATATAGCCTCCATATAGACCGATCCCCCGATTTGGCTTGCGGAGCCTCTAAGAGAAGCAAATTTCATCGATCCGGTTGAAATTTGGTACATGGTGTCAGCATATGATCTCTAACAACCATGCTAAAATTGGTCCACATCGGTCCATAATTATATATAGCCCCCATACAAACCCATCCCCAGATTTGGCTTGCGGAGCCTCTAAGAGAAGCAAATTTCATCCGATCCGGCTGAAATATGGTACATGGTGTTGGTATATGGTCTCTAAAAACCATGCAAAGATTGGTCCATAGCGGTCCCTAATTATATATAGCCCCCATATAAACCCATCCCCAGATTTGGCTTGCGGAGCCCCTAAGAGAAGCAAATTTCATCCGATACGGCTGAAATTTGGTTCATGGAGTTAGTATATGGTCTCTAATGACCAAGCAAAAATTGGTCGAAATCGGTCTATAATTATATATAGCTCCCATATAAACCGATCCTCAGATTTGGCTTGTGGAGCTCTAAGAGAAGCAAATTTCATCCGATCCGGCTGAAATTTGGTACATGGTGTTAATATATGGCCTCAAAGACCCATGCAAAAATTGGTCAAAATCGCTCCATAATTATATATAGCTCCCATATAGACCGATCCCCAGATTTGAACTCCAGAGCCCCTTGGAAGAGCAAAATTCATCCGATTCGTTTGAAATTTGGTTCGTGATGTAAGTATATGCTATCCAATAACCATGCAGGAATTGGTTTATATCTGTCCATAATTATACATAGCCCCCATATAAACCGATCCCCAGATTTGACCCCAGGTGACTTTCGGAGAAGCAAAATTCATCCGATCTGATTGAAATTTGGTACGTGGTGGTAATATATGATATTTAACAACCATGCCAAAAGTTGTCCATATCAGTCCATAATCATATATAGCCCCTATATAAACCGATCCCGAGATTTGGTTTTGGAGTCACTTGGAGGAGCAAATTTCATCCGAGTCAGTTGAAATTTGGTACATTGTGATAGGTCCATATCGGTCTATATTTATATATAGCCCTCAGATAAATCGATGCCCAATCACACAAAAATTGGTTTATATCAAGTTCATAATTGTGTATAGCCCCCTTATAGGCGACCCCCATATCTAAATTCTGGCTCTCTACGTACCGTGCAAAAGTCCATATCGATTCTTAATTATTTGTAGACTTACCTATACATACCTTTTTTGTCCAATATATACCACGTATGGTGGACTAACTCAAGCAGTTTTAAGATACCACAACCCAATTAATTCGATTGTGGATGACAGTATTTCGTAGAAGTTTCTACGCAATCCATGGTGGAGGGTACATAAGATTCGGCCTGGTTGACCTTACGCCGTATATACTTGTTTTTTTTTTTAAATAGTTTCGAATAGTTTTTGGTATAATTTTCTTAAATTGTTAATGTCTTATATATTTTAAACATTTTTTTCCATTTTCAGGCATACCAATTTTCTGCATCCAATCAAATTTGAATAAGCTCGAAGTATCTCCAAAATTAAAATAACATTCAAATATTATGCGCGAAAGACATAAAACTTCAATGCAATTTTTTATTATTATTTTAACACTAATAATTTTCGATTGAAATAAAAACAAATAAGAAAATCTTTAGAGCATAAACAAGGACTATTCTATTTCGTATAATTTTTCTCAAAAAAAAGAAGTGGCTTAAACAACACCACTCTACTAAGCTTTAAGAACAGGGAAAAGAAAATCATACAGCGTTAGTAACAAATTGATAACAATAAAAAATAATAAGCTTTCTATGTGATTGGCTTATAAATTGAGACAAAAAAAAAATACCAGCAAAAATAAACAACCACAGAAAAAAAAGCGACAAGCTAAACCCAATTGGATCTTATAAACGTCCATTTTATTTGCATTCAACAGCAAAACGAAGGCATTAACAATCCAGGGGGCAAACAAATGTTGTTTTCCATTTCTGCTGTCACAACTTCAATTTGTCGCTTATACAAAAGAACACAGACATACCAAAGATAAAAATCGAATGGAAATCTTTTCCATTTCTATGTAGGTTGCCATACCAACAATACAAACGCACAACACAATCCATACTCAACAACCCGCTTCCGACTGTTTCTACCAGGGAAGTGCAAAAAAACAAAAAACACAAAACGAACAAAAATTCCATTTAGAGAACAATAATGAAACTGAAGTCAATACTCCGGCTAACAACTAGGAACAGCTGTTCCAACTCCCAACCTCATCAAAATCAACGTCAACATCCAACTAACCGGCAGGAGCAGCAGAAGCCATTACATCAGAAACACTCGCACCAGACCATTACGACCAACCAAAAAAACCATCAACGGATACGGAAACACCATCAACATTCCCAACACCTAACAACAGTAGCAGCTGTCTCACCAACATCCACTATCAGAGTATCGTCTTCTGCCATGGCCTCACCATCACCAATTCGATTCACCATGGGTTTTACTTTACTGCTCCTCAATTTGATTATCATCATTTGTGTCAATGGTAAGTAAATTGTCACAATCAATTTATTCTTAACTTATCCCGCCCTCCCCCACCACTCTGCTGGCCAGTTCATTTCTTCTTTAGCACTTTAGCCATATGTTAAACATTATGATACCAACGATACGATATTCACGAATCAAAAGAAATTATCTCAAATATTTATTCGTCACACACACACACTAACATGTAAACACAAACACACCCACACACACACAGATCACTATTACCCCACAAATATCATCTCATTTGCAAGACCACATGTGGAGCAATGCTAATGACTCAAATGAATATAGCATCGAGGAGAGAACAAAAGTATGAAACAGAGAAAAACAATTAATTCAATAATATGAAAATAAAATCTATAAAAAAGTTTATTAAAAATTTTAATTCTGTAAAGAATCTAATTAAAATTTCAAAATTTTATTTTTATAGAAAATTTGATTTTATTTCTACAACAATTTCTTTTACAGAAATTTTTGTGTATAGAAAATTTTGTCAAAATTTTAGTTCTATAGGAAATTTTGAAAAATTTCATTTCTATCGAAATTTTTCTGAAAATTTTATTCCTAAAGAAAATTGTGACAAAATTTTATTGCGATAGAAAAATTTATTTCCATAGAATATTTTCTGAAAATTGTATTTCTATAAAAAAATTTTTTTGGAAATGTTATTTCTATAGAAAATTTTATAAAAATTTTTATTTCTATAGAAATTTTTTTGAAAATTTTAATTCTATAGAATTTTTTTTTTTTAAATTTTATTTCTATAGAAAACTTTGTCAAAATTTAATTTCTATAGAAAATTTTATTACTAAAGAAAATTTTCTGAAAATTTTATTTCTATAGATAATTGTGTCATAATTTTATTTCTATGGAAAATTTTGTCAAAATTTCATGTCTGTAGGAAATTTTCTCAAAATTTCATTTTTATAGGAATTTTTGTCAAAATTTCGTCAAAATTGTATTTCTTAGGAAATTTTGTCAAAACTTCATTGCTATAGAATTTTTTTTCAAATTTTGTCAAATTTTTCATTTGTTAGGAAATTTTGTCAAAATTTTATTTCTATAGGAAATTTTTTCAAAATTTCATTTCTATAGGAAATTTTGTCAAAATTTCATTTCTATAGAAAATTTTGTCAAATTTTCATTTGTTAGGAAATTTTGTCAAAATTTTATTTCTATAGGAGATTTCGCCAAAATTTCATTTCTATAGGAAATTTTGTCAAAATTTTATTTCTATAGGAAATTTTTTTCAAAATTTCATTTCTATAGGAAATTTTGTCAAAATTTCATTTCTATAGAAAATTTTGTCAAATTTCGTCAAAATTGTATTTCTTAGGAAATTTTGTCAAAATTTCATTTCTATAGGAGATTTCGCCAAAATTTCATTTCAATAGGAAATTTTGTCAAAATTTCATTTCTAAAGAAAATTTTGTCAAATTTCGTCAATATTGTATTTCTTAGGAAATTTTGTCTAAATTTCATTTCTATAGGAGATTTCGCCAAAATTTCATTTCTATAGGAAATTTCGTCAAAATTTCATTTCTATAGAATTTTTTTTCAAATTTTGTCAAATTTTCATTTGTTAGGAAATTTTGTCAAAATTTTATTTCTATAGAAGATTTCGCCAAAATTTCATTTCTATAGGAAATTTTGTCAAAATTTCATTTCTATAGAAAATTTTGTCAAATTTCGTCAAAATTGTATTTCTTAGGAAATTTTGTCAAATTTTCATTTCTATAGGAGATTTCGCCAAAATTTCATTTCTATAGGAAATTTTGTCAAAATTTCATTTCTATAGAAAATTTTGTCAAATTTTTATTTGTTAGGAAATTTTGTCAAAATTTTATTTCTATAGGAGATTTCGCCAAAATTTCATTTCTATAGGAAATTTTGTCAAAATTTAATTTCTATAGAAAATCGTGTCAAAATTTCATTTCCATAAAAAATGTTGTCAAAATTTTTTTTCTATAGGAATTTTTGACAAAATTTAATTCTTTTGACAAAATTTAATACAAACAGGCAATTGATATCTAAATATATCAATTGCCTGTTTCGGTATCAGGCTAACATGAAATATAATAAGCAACGATGAGCCCGTCGTAAAACTAGGAAAAACACGACTAATGTACGCATTAGAATTGTTGTTGTATCCTGGAAACCAGTTTCTGTAAATTGTCACATGTTGTAGTTGACTGTAGAAACAATAAGCATTGCTCGACTGTTCACCACTTAGTTGAATTCTAACAAATTAGCTTTCTAAAAATAAATTTCGTGTTGTTGCATTACTATGTAACAAAATGAAATAAAAAAAATAAGATTAAGGGACGTGTAAGTTATATGAAAAGATGATGTACAGTGGGAGAAAAAGATAATTCAATTTGTAAGAGGAAATTTCCCAAATGTTTTCTCCATAAGGAGTTAGCATAAAGGGCCCAAAATTGAGTTATCTCTCCCAGCCAGATCTATACTAAAGGCTGTGGAAAGGTTCATTCGCCCGAACCGAAACATGTACAGTCCAGGCGTGTATAGATTTGTATCTGGCGTTTTCTTTTCAATAGCTCTATTAACCATGTTCCTTAATCTATATCTGTCCATAAAGCTCGAAAAATAATTGTATAATTAGATAAAATTTTATTTCTATAGAAAATTTTTAAATATTTGAAAACTACATGGAAATATAGACAATTTCTAGTAAATAGTGAGAATTTTAAATAAACTTATCTGGATTCAAACGCTTTTTATAAAACATTGTCTAACATAAAGTTTTTCATTTTGATATAAAGTTATTTAAGAAATTTAGTACATGTTCTAATGTTCTAATTTGGTAAACAAATACCTTTATTTAATAAAAACAAAAAACAATCAACTACTAGCAAATTTTCTCAAAAATTTATTTCTATCGAAAATGTTGTAAAAATGTTATTTCTATAGAAAATTTTGTCAACATTTTATTTTTTTGTCAATTTTGTCAAAATTTTATTTCTATCGAAAATTTCTGTAAGAAATTTTGTTAAATTTCCATTTCAATAGAAATTTTGTCAAAATTTAAATTCTATAGGAAATTTTGTTAAAATTCTATTTCTATAGGAAATTTTGTTAAAAATTTCATTTCATTTTATCAAAGTTTCATTTCTATAGGAAATTTTGTCAAAATTACATTTCTATAGGAAATTTTGTCAAATTTTTTTTTTAGGAAATCTTGTAAAAATTTTATTTATATAGAAAATTTTGTCAAAAATTTTCTCATAATTGTATTTCTACATAAAATTTTTGCAACATTTTATTTCTAAAGAAAATTTTCTCAAGATTCTATTTCTATATAATTTTCTGTAGAAAATTTTTTCAAAATTATATTTCTATAGAAAATTTTCTCAAAATATTATTATTATAGAAAATTTTTTATGTTATTTACGATATATAACATATTTAGTACAACCATCAAAAATAGCCTTCTACAATAACAATCATAGTCCAAAATAAATAGAGTGGGAAAGGGAATTTAATCTTCTAGAAAATAGGTTATCCTTGACGTCCTTAATTCGTCATGCTATAAGAAGCTTAAATCAAATGTATTAGTCTAGGGACTGCTATTGAAGCGATGTGTATCGTTATCGTTGTATGTAATGGCGTAAGTAAAGGAGGAAATGACTTAAACGTTAAGTGTGCTATAGGGATTAAATTGGCGATTCTGTTGTCCTTGTTGTCATATTTTTTGCCTTGAGGTTCCACATGCTGCTTTACCAAGCGATCTGTAATATTTTCATCACTGACTGTGATTATAATTAAGCTGGGGAACGTGAATATAATGTCAAAAATAGATTGTGATTCTATCATAAAATATTAACTGGTTAATCAATCAAATGCTAATCCACTTGCACAGACTGATAGGCAATGAAAGTTATTATCCAAAATAAAAGGCAAAACAGAAAATATTAAAATTGCATAACGCCATGACTTCAGGCGAAACAACAAAGACTTTATCGCATAATAAAATAATATAAAATAAAATAAAATAAAATAAAATAAAATAAAATAACATAAATAAATATAATCAACTGAAATAAATAAAAACAAAATAAAATAATAAAAAATACAATCAAATGAATAAATCACTATACAATAAAATATAAATTACAACAGAATAAAAAAATAAAAGAATTAAATAAAATATAATACGACACAATAAAATATAATAAAATACAATAAAATAGAATGAAATTTTCCTCGATGAAGTCTTTTAATGAAAAGACGAAATATTGAATTAATTAAAATTATAAAAATAGACTACGAGTTCGTTTTTTTTTAACAGCTTTATTTGGAAAATCTAAAATATAGGTCGAATCCAATAAATTAGGCAATTCCTAGGAATTTGTTGAAGATCTAATATTTAATTTAAATGTTTTTTTTTATAGTATTTATCATACGCTCCATTGAATTACAATTTATCTATTAACATTGCTCATACCACCCAAAAACCCTGTGAGCTTGTAAATCCCAGTATATTCACTTTATTTTACATCAATCATTTAATCTTATAACTTCATAAAGTTATATATCATACACAAAAAATAATTCACAAATGCCACAAGAAAAAAAAAAACATAATAAATTTTAAATTTTAAAATCAATTTAAATAAAATTTTAAATTTTAGATTCAATTTATACAATATGTTGGGAGCCACCGTGGTGCAATGGTTAGCATGTCCACGAACCCAAAGGTCGTGGGTTCGATTCCTGCTTCGACCGAACACCAAAAAGTTTTTCAGCGGTGGTTTATCCCACCTCAGTAATGCTGGTGACATTTCTGAGGGTTTCAAAGCTCCTCTAAGTGGTTTCACTGCAATGTGGAACGCCCTTCGGACTCGGCTATAAAAAGAAGGTCCCTTGTCATTGAGCTTAACATGGCATCGGGCAGCACTCAGCGATAAGAGAGAAGTTCACCAATGTGGTATCACAATGGACTGTATAGTCTAAGTGAGCCTGATACATCGGGCTGCCACCTAACCTAACCTATAGAATATGTTGTCGGCATTTTATTTCTATAAAATATTTTGTCAGAAATTTATTTCCATGAAAAATTTTGTCAAAATATTATTTTTGAAAATAATTTTGTCAAAATTTTATTTTTAAAAATAACTTTTTCAAAATTTTATTTCTATTTCTCAATTAAAATTTTATCTCTATAGCCATTATGTGCAACATTCTTTTCTAAGTAAAATGTTGGCAAAATTTTATTTCTATAAAAAATTTTGTCAAAAATTTTATTTCTATAGAAAATTTTGTCAAAATTTTAATTCTATAAAAAATTTTGGCAAAATTTTATTTTTATAAACAAATTTTGCAAAATTTTATTTTTTTAGAATATTTTCGCAAAACTTTTCACAAAATTTTATTTCTAAAAAAAAAATTTGGCAAAATTATATTTCTAGAGAAAATTTTCGCAAAATTTTATTTCTATACAAAAATTTCGGAATTTTTTTTTGTAGACAATTTTGTCAAAATTTTATTATTATAGAAAATTTTGTGACAATTTTATTTATATAGAAAATTTTGTCGAAATTTTTTTTCTATAGAAGATTTTGTAAAAATGTTATTTCTATAGAAAATTTTGTAAAAAATTTTATTTCTATAGAAGTTTTGTCAAAATTTTATTTCTATTGACAATTTTGTCAAATTTTTTTTCTATAGAAAATTTTGTCGATTTTTTTTTTTTCTATAGAAGATTTTGTAAAAATGTTATTTCTATAGAAAATTTTGTCAAAATGTTATTGTTATAGAAAATTTTGTCAACATTTTATTTCTATAGAAGATTTTTTGAAAATGCAAAAAATTAAATTAAAATTTTCGCAAAATTTTATTTTTTAGTAGAAAATGTTCGCCAAATTTTATTTCTATAAACAAATTTTGCAAATTTTTATTCTTATTAAAGTTTTTGCAAAATTTAATTTATATAGAACATTTTTGCAAAAAAAAATTGTATGGGAAATTTTGTCAAAAATTTTATTTCTATAGGAAATTTTGTCTACATTTTATTTCTATAGAAAGTTCTGTAAAATTTTATTAGAATAGAAAATTCCGTAAAAATTTTATTTCTATATAGATTTTTGTCAAAATTTCATTTCTATAGAAAATTTTGTCAAAATTTTATTTCTGTTAAAAAATTTTGTCAAACTTGTATTTCTGTAAAAAATTTTGTAAAATTTTATTTCTATAGAAAATTTTGTCAAAATTTTATTTCTAAAGAATTTTTTGTCAAAATGTTATTTCTGAGGAAATTGCTGTCACAATTTAATTTTTTTTTTAGAAAAATTTGTCAAAAATTTATTTCTATAGAAGATTTTGTAAAAGTTTTATTTCTATAGAAGATTTCTTTGAAATGAAAAAGAATGAAATGAAAATTTTCACAAAATTTTATTTCTATAAAAATTTTATTTCTATAGAAGATTTTTTTTTAAAAAGCAAAAGAATGAAATGAAAATTTTTGCAAAATTGTATGTTTTAGTAAAAAAATTTCGCCAAATTTTATTTCTATAAACAAATTTTGCAAATTTGTATTTTTATTAAAGTTTTTGGAAAATTTTATTTATTTAGAAAATTTTGTCGAATTTTTTTTCTATAGAAGATTTTGTAAAAATGTTATTTCTATAGAAAATTTTGTCAAAAATTTTTTTCTATAGAAAATTTTGTCGAATTTTTTTTTCTATAGAAGATTTTGTAAAAATGTTATTTCTATAGAAAATTTTGTCAAAATTTTATTGCTATAGAAAATTTTGTCAACATTTTATTTCTATAGAACATTTTTTTGAAAATGCAAAAAATGAAATTAAAATGTTCGCAAAATTTTATTTTTTAGTAGTAAATGTTCGCCAAATTTTATTTCTATAAACAAATTTTGCAAATTTTTATTCTTATTAAAGTTTTTGCAAAATTTAATTTATATAGAAAATTTTTGCAAAAAAATTTTTGTATGGGAAATTTTGTCAAAATTTCCTATAGAAATAATTCTATAGGGAATTTTGTCTACATTTTATTTCTATAGAAAATTCTGTAAAATTTTATTACAATAGAAAATTCCGTAAAAATTTTATATCTATATAGATTTTTGTCAAAATTTCATATAGAAAATTTTGTTAAAATTTTATTTCTGTTAAAAAATTTTGTCAAAATTGTATTTCTGTAAGAAATTTTGTAAAATTTTATTTCTATAGAAAATTTTTTCAAAATTTTATTTCTATAGAAGATTTTGTAAAAGTTTTATTTCTATAGAAGATTTCTTTGAAATGAAAAAGAATGAAATGAAAATTTTCACAAAATTTTATTTCTATAGAAAATTCTATAAAAATTTTATCTCTATAGAAAATTTTGTCAAAATTTTATTCCTATAGAAAATTTTTGTCAAAATTTTATTTCTATGGAAAATTTTGTTTCTATAGAAGATTTTGTCCAAATTTTATTTCTATAAAAAATTTTCTCTAAATTTTATTTGTATAGGAAATTATTTATAACTTAAGTGTTAATATAAAAATTTATTTAATTTTATTTTGATGTAATTCATCATATGCTCCATTGAATTTCCGTTTTTCTATTAACATCACTCATACCACCCAAAGACCCTGCCGGTTTGTTAATCCCAGTAGATTCAAAAGCCTACTTTTAGGATCACTTTAATTTTAAATCAATCCTTTAATCTCTTTACAACTTTGTAATGTTGTATATCATTTTGAACATAGAAAATATAAATCAGCAGTACCAACTGAAATCATAACCTTTTTGTTAGTTAAAACCATACACACTCAAACAAAATTGAAATAAAAACGAAACCATTATCATTCCTCAGCAATTTATAATCCCAATTATGGCTAACCATTTTGTTGGTGATAACTCATATTTTAGCCATGAACACTTCGATTATGGGAAACATTTTCTTTTGTTTTTTTGGTCATAAACTATCGTTTGACAGTACGAGAGATATTGTTATCATTGTTACAATGAAAACCTCATAAACTTTAGCAGATTTTCATAAAATGTTCCCCTTTTTTTGGTTATTGGTTGGTGGTGTTAAAGTTTGATGGAGAAATTCGAGAAAATCATACAGAATGGCTGACCAGACTGGGTGATGGTGAAGGCAATTGCCAAAGAGTGTTTATGGTCATTGGGATTTAAGTGCCTTTCCACTCTCCCTCAAGCCACCATCCCTACCCCTTCTCGTCCTATTTCCAAAAAGCCAATATTAACATTTGCATTTTATGATTTGTAAATCGAAAAAAAAAAAAAACAAATTTTATTATAAGCCAATTATATTTTTCGGTGACAAAACTTTTTTGTGCAAACAATAAAATTTATTTAATCATCATAACTTTCTTGTGGATGGATGGGGTCTGTGGGCATTTCGAGGGGAAAGCTAAAAGGGTTAAATACTTCTATCTAACTCGTTTATATGAATTGCCCATCACAAATGGATGGGATTAAAGGAGGGAATGTGAGATTCCTCCAATCTTTTAATTTCCAAAAATGAAGAAGTGTTGGCAAGAATTTCAATAAATAACTTGCATAAGAAAAGTGGTCAATAAAGATGATTAAAATACTTTAGCAGAAACTTTTAGAAAAGTTTTATGTTTACAGAAAAACACAATTTATGGAATGTTTATTAATTATCTTTCAATAAATGCAGAATTTACTTACTTTTGGAGAATGAAAACCGAAGAATTATTTTGGAAGATCCATGATAGTTTTTTGTGGCAGTCCAAATTGAATTGTTATTTTGAGACAGTTTCATATAGAAGAACAAGTCCTAAAAAAAAATATTAAAATATATCCAATTAAGAACACGATTGAAAATGAAATTAAATATTTAAATACGTAGTCTGTTTATGCACTTTAAATAAGTTTACTTGGATCCAAAGATTTTATCCTTTCCTTAGGGATTTGGGTATTGATTTCAAGCCACAGATGGGGCATCTTTACTATAAAGAAAGTGTGAAGGGGCCATCAAGCTTTAAATCTAGGCCTTATAAAATTAAAATTAGAATAATGAACTTATTTATCGAATTTTCATTAATTTTTTAAAATATTCATTGAAAATGCAAAATGAAAATTTTGTCAAAACTTTATTTCTATAGAAAATTTTATCAAATAGAAAATTTTTAGAAAATTTTATTTCTATAGAAAATTTTGTCAAAATTTTATTTCTATAGAAAATTTTATCAAAAATTTTATTTCTGTAAACAATTTTGTCAAAATTTTATTTCTGTAGACGATTTTGTCAAAATTTTATTTCTATAGAAAATGTTGTCAAAATCTTATTTCTATAGAAAATTTTGTCAAAATTTTATTTCTATAAACAATTTTGTCAAAATTTTATTTCTGTAGAAAATTTTATCAAAAATTTTATTTAAATAAACAATTTTGTTAAAATTTTATTTCTATAGAAAATTTTGTCATTTTTTATTTTATTTTATTTCTATAGAAATCTTTTTCAAAATTTTATTTCTATAGAAAATTTTTTCAAAATTTTATTTCTATAGAAATAAAATTTTGTCAAAATTTTATTTCTATAGAAAATTCTATCAAATTTTATTTCTATAGAAAATTTTGTCAAAATTTTATTTCTATAGAAAATTTTGTCAAAATTTTATTTCTATAGAAAATTTTGTCAAAATTTTATTTCTATAGAAAATTTTGTCAAAATTTTATTTCTATAGAAAATTTTGTCAAAATTTTATTTCTATACACAATTTTATCAAGATTTTATTTCTATAGAAATTGTTATCAAAATTTTATTTCTATAGAATATTTTGTCAAAATTTTATTTCTATAGAAAATTTTGTCAAAATTTTATTTCTATAGAAAATTTTATCAAAATTTTATTTCTATAAACAATTTTGTCAAAATTTTATTTCTGTAGAAGATTTTGTCAAAATTTTATTCCTATAGGAAATTTTGTCAAAATTTTATTTCTATAAAAAATTTTTTCAAAATTTTATTTCTATAGAAAATTTTTTCAAAATTTTATTTCTATAGAAAATTTTATCAAAATTTTATTTCTATAAACAATTTTGTCAAAATTTTATTTCTATAGGAAATTTTGTCATAATTTTATTTCTATAGAAAATTTTATGAAAATTTTATTTCTATAGAAAATTTTGTGAAAATTGTATTTCTATAGAAAATTTTGTCAAAATTTTATTTCTATGGAAAAATTTGTCAAAATTTTATTTCTATAGAAAATTTTATCAAAATTTTATATCTATAGAATATTTTGTCAAAATTTTATTTCTGTAGAAGATTTTGTCAAAATTTTATTTTATAGAAAATTTTGTCAATATTTTATTTTATAGAAAATTTTGTCAAAATTTTATTTCTATAGAAAATTTTGCCAAAATTTTATTTCTATAGAAAATTTTGTCAAAATTTTATTTCTATATAAATTTTTATCAAAATTTTATTTCTAAAAACAGTTTAGTCAAAATTTTATTTTAATAGAATGTTTTGCCAAAATTTTTTTCCTATATAAATTTTTGTCAAAATTTTATTTCTATAGAAAATTTTGTCAAAATTTTATTTCTAAAGAAAATTTTGTCAAAATTTTATTTCTATAGAAAATTTTGTCAAGATTTTGTTTCTATAGAAAATTTTGTCAAAAGTTTATTTGTATAGAAAATTTTTTCAAAATCTTATTTCTATAGAAAATTTTGTCAAAATTTTATTTCTATAGAATGTTTTGTCAAAATTTTCTTTCTGTAGAAAATTTTGTCAACATTTTATTTCTATAGAAAATTTTGTCAAAAATATTTCCTATAACAATGAAGTCGATTTTATATCAAATTTAATGTCAATATGTATATGGATTTCCATGAATTATATTTTAAACTAAAACTTAATTTTATTCTAATCAAAAACTTAATTAAATTTGGAAATTTTAATATTATAAATAGCTGTAAATTTTTTAAAACTGATATAAAATTAAAAAATAAAAACCTATAGAAAAATTTTCCAAACATTAATTTTGAGAAAATTTTTTAGAGAAAGAATATTTTGGTTAACTTTTTATATCATTTTCACAAAATTACCTATAACAATGAAATTTTTCTTCTTTTGATTGATTAAAATTTGATTTTTTTTTATCGGGAAATCGGTCTATATGATGGCTATACCACAACATGGACCGATAGTCACCATTTTTGGCACACCTCTTTATGGCCCTAAAAAATTTATGGCCCGTGCAAAAATTCAGCACGATAGCTTCATTAGTGAAGACTGTAGCTTGATTACAATAAACAGACAGCCAGACAGACAGATAGACGGACATGGTTATACAGTCTTAGAATTTCTCCCTGATCAAGAATGTATATTTATATAGTCGGAAATCGATATTTCGGTGTGTTACAAACGGAATGATAAACTTATTATATCCCCGTCACCATGCTATGGTGGTGGGTATAAAAAAATCCATAAATTAGTTTCGAGAAAATGTCCTATATTTTTTTTCTTCAATTTTTGTTGCATACTTTTGAGATGTTATTTTTAAAAAATCACTTGAATTTTATTGGATGACATAAATAAAGTTTATAATCACGACATAGGTATCTATGGAGAATTATTTTAAAATTTTATTTTAAAGGATGTTTATTTAGTAAGGAAAAAGGTTTTTATTTTTAGGTCAGTCATAGTATTGCATTTTTTGTGCGAACATCTGTGTTTTTTAATTTTTATTGCATACTTTTAGGATGTCATATTTTAGTATTTTTCTGTTTTATTCCTTTTGACAGAATTGTATTTTGTTGAGAATGGAAACTGACGTATATGAACAATTCGTACAGGGTACCCGTCACGAAGTCTTAACAATTCAAGTGATCTTAGTTTTTAGTTGTGCATTAATTTCAATTTCGATTAGATTGAAATTTAAATTTAATTTTAAATAAAATAAAATGATATTTATATGAAATTTATATTTAGTTTGACATTTAATATTAAATAAAAATAACTTCTATCCTTATCCATTATAGTAAATAGTACTTTCCGAACTGGAAAAATTGAGTACAAATGAAAAATAAAATTTAAAAACAAATCCTAAAAAAATTTTAAAACTTAATTTTGAGAAATTTTTCTATTGAAAGAAAGTTTTGGTTACATTTTTATAGGAATAAAATAAAATAATAAATAGAAATAGAAATTTTCTCTAACACTAAAAATTTTCTTTATATTGATTTAATCTTAAACCATTATATATTAATATATAATTTAAAATAAAATTTTATTCAGTTTGACATTCAATTTAAAATAAAATCAATTTTATTTTTTTTATCTAATAATTTTAAAATGCAAATGAAGTAAATTGAATACTTAGATTATATGTAAAAAGAAAATCATTTAAAGTAGAAAATTTAATTTCAATTTCTATGAAAACTGCCTTCTACCGTCAAAGGAAAATTGTGTTTTTTTGTACAATTATTTCCACGCCCCTTGCCCTGGATTGTATAAAAAAAAATTATAAAAAGATTTTCCAAATCAAATGTCATTGCAAAGGAAAAGGAAATATACACAACACAGACACAATATCTTCCATAGAAAAATTTCAAATTGTTTGCAAAAAAAAAAAATTGTTTAAGTATTTTCTGTTATTTTACAATCGGGAAGCAAGTGTATGGGAATTGAGAGATTAAATACAAAATAAATACATTTGCACTGTGGACTTTTTGGTTAGATAAACAATAAATGGAGAGGACACCCAAAGTCAAACAACAAGGCAAACAAATATTGTATCCAACAAGAGATAGCAATAGCCTTCAATGGAAAATTTTTGGTAGAAAAGCCAGCCTCGTAATGCCTTGCCTTGGGACGAAGGATAAATGTTGCTGTTTTATGCCTTAGAAAGGTCAATTGCTTTAAAATTGTTTGGCTCAGCTAGAGTGGACAGTCGAGCACAGATCTCTCTCTCTCTCACAGTCTCTGTCAACGATTTCCTGTTTTATTTTATTTTGATACTTTTTGACCTTTGTCAAGTTTCGGTTTTTTTTTCTTTGTTAATGGTTTTCCATAAGAAAATTGCTTCTGTACGGTAAATGTGTTGTGTTTAGAATAAAATGGAATAACGAGTCCTGATGTTAAGGCCCATTTTCCAATGTGGTGGTATGATGGTGATTGTAAAATTTTATGGTTACTTTCGTTTTAATGTCGTAAACGATACCTTTTGTTGTTTTGGGGTTATTTAGTCCCACATTTTTTTATTTTTTTGTTAAGGTCAAACCTTTGGATTCATGGCATTTGTAATGTCCATCTTCCCAACATCTGCACCTTTAATCACACTTTGTTGGTGTCGGTTATAAGCCGTAGACTTGTATTCCTAGGTTGGACAAGAGTAAGTAATTACAAAAAACCCTTAAATATTTGAATGGCTGGCAGGCTGACTATCTACGAATACCATGAAAATCACTTGAATTTTATTGGATGATATAAATAAGCGCTACAATCACGGCATATCTTTAAATTTTGTTTTAAAGATTTTTTGTTTACTAAAAAAATATGTTTATTTTAAGAACAACTAAAATATTGCATATTTTGTGAAATCGTCTAGTATTCTCTATTTCTGGAATTTTTTGATTTTTGTTGCATAATTTTAGGATGTTATTTTTTAAAATTTTTCTTTTTTTATTTCTTTGGATAGAATTATGTTTAGTTGAGAATGGAAACTGACGCATATGCTTAATACGTTTTGGAATATGATGTACAGGAGTGTACCTGTCTTAACAATTCAAGTGATCTTCGTTTTTGCTTAAAGTATTTTTATACCCTCCACCATAGGATGGGGGTATATTAACATTGTCATTCCGTTTGTAACACATCGAAATATTGCTCTAAGACCCCATAAAGTATATATATTCTGGGTCGTGGTGAAATTCTGAGTCGATCTGAGCATGTCCGTCCGTCCGTCTGTTCGCGTCACGCTAACTTTCGAACGAAACAAGCTATCGACTTGAAATTTGGCACAAGTAGTTGTTATTGATGTAGGTCGGATGGAATTGCAAATGGGCCATATCGGTCCACTTTTACGTATAGCCCCCATATAAACGGAACCCCAAATTTGGCTTGCGAATCCTCTAAGAGAAGCAAATTTCATCCGATCCGGCTGAAATTTGATACATGGTGTAAGTATACGGTCTCTAATGGCTATGCAAAAAATAGTCGAATTTTGTACGTGGTGGTAGTATATGATATTTAACAACCATGCCAAAAGTGGTCCATATCAATTGATAATCATATATAGCTCCCATATAAACCAATCCCGAGATTTGGTTTTGGAGCCTCTTGGAGGAGTCAGTTGAAATTTGGTACATTGTGCTAGTATATGGCCGTTAACAACCATGCCTAACTAGGTCCATATCGGTCTATAGTTATATATAGCCCTCAGATAAATCGATCCTCAATCACGCAAAAATTAGTCCGTATCAATAATTGTATATAGCCCCCATATAAGCGACCCCAATATTTCAATTCTGGCTCCCTACGTACCGTGCAAAAGTCCATATCGATTCGTAATTATTTGTAGATTTACCTACCACGTATGGACTAACTCACAATTTAGAAAACGATTTAAGATACCACAAACCAAGTAATTCGATTTTGGATGACAGTCTTTCGTAGAAGTTTCTACGCAATCCATGGTGGAGGGTACATAAGATGCGGCCTGGCCGAACTTACGGCCGTTTATACTTGTTTACTCCTTTTTTGTGTTTGCTCACCATCTTAATTTATTTTGTCAAAATTTTATTTCTATACAAAATTTTATTTCTAAAGAAAATTTTCTGAAAATGTTATTTCTATAGAAAATTTTCACAAAATTTTATTTCTATATAAAATTCTCATAAAAATTTTATTTCAATCGAAAATTTTCTAAAAATTTTATTTCTATATGAAATTTTATTTCTATAGAAAATTTTCTGAAGATTTGATTTTTATAGAAAATTTTTTTAAAATTTTATTTCTATAGAAGATTTTCTCAAAATTATATTTCTATAGAAAATTCTCTGAAGATTTTGTCAAAATGTTATTTCTATAGAAAATTTTCTGGAAATTTTATTTCTATAGGAAATTTTCTGAAAATTTTATTTCTATAGGAACTTTTATTTCTATAGAAAATTTTCTGAAGAATTTATTTCTATAGAAAATTTTTTGAAAATTTTTTTACTATAGAAGATTTTCTCGAAATTATATTTCTATGGAAAATTTTCTGAAGATTTTATTTCAAAATTTTCTGAAAATTTTATTTCTAAAGAAAACTATATAAAATTTTCCTTCTATGTAAAATGTAGTCAACATTTTCTGAGTTTTCTGCAAATTATATTTCTACAGAACATTTTACAAAAATTTTATTTCTATAGAAAATTTTCTGAAAATTGTATTTCTATAGAAAATTTTCTGGAAATCTTGTCAAAATTTTATTTCTATAGAAAATGTTGGCAAAATAATACTTCCATAGAAAATTTTGTCAAATATGTTGTTTCTTTAGAAAATTTTGTCACAATTTTATTTCAATAGAAAATTTTGCCAACATTCTATTTCTATAGAAAATTTTCTGAAGATATTATTTCTATAGAAAATTTTCTGAAAATTTTATTTCTATTGAAAACTCTCATAAAAATTTTATTTCACTCGAAAATTTTCTAAAAATTTTATTTCTATATCAAATTTGATTTCTATGGAAGATTTTGTCAAAAGTATATTTCTATAGCAACTTTTCTAAAGATTTTATTTCAACATTTTCTAAAGTTTTAATTCAGAAGAAAATTTTACCAAATTTTATTTCTATAGAAAATTTTGTAAAAATTTTTCTTCTATGGAAAATTTTGTCAACATTTTATTTCAATAAAAATTTTCTACAAATTTTATTTCTATAGAAAATTTTCTGAAAATTTTATTTCTATAGAAAATTTTCTGAAAATTTTATTTCTATAGAAAATTTTCTGAAAATTTTATTTCTATAGAAAATTTTCTGAAAATTTTATTTCTATAAGATTTTATTTCTGTAGAAATTTTTCTGAAAATTTATTTCGATAGAAGATTTTCTGGAAATTTATATAGAAAATAAAATAAGAAATTTTATTTCTATAGAAAATTTTCTGAAAATTTAATTTCTATAGAAAATTTTTTGAACATTTCATTTCTATAGAAGATTTTGTCAAAATTATATTCCTGCAGAAAATTTTCTAAAGATTTTATTACAAAATTTTCTAAAAATTTTATTTCAAAAGAAAATTGTGTCAAAATTATATTTCTATAGAAAATTTTGTAAAAATTTCCCTTGTATGTAAAATTTTGTCAACATTTTATTTCTATAAAATTTTTTCTGAAAATTGTATTTCTATAGAAAATTTTCTGGAAATTTCTATAGAAAATGTTGTTTTTGACAATATTTCCATAGAAAATTTTGTCAAATATTTTATTTCTTTAGAATTTTTTTTTTCGAAATTTTATTTCTATAGAAAATTTTTTTAAAATTTTATTTTTATGGAAAATGGTATCAATTTTTTTATAGATTTTTGTTGTTGCCAAAATTTTATCTCTATAAATTTTTTGCATAGATTAAATTTCTATAGAATTTTTCACCAAAATTTTATTTCTATCAAAAACTGAGGCACCTCTTACTTGGAGAGGAATATTTTGCACAATCTACCAAAACATCAAGAATTCTACCAAACAGTACAAAATGTAAAATTTTTGGTAGAATTGTACCAACTGTGGCAACCGTGCCAACGACATTGTCTTATATTATTTGATGACATTCTAATCTTTATTGTTTTTTGTTGCATACTTTTGGGATGTTATGTTTTAAAATATATTTTTAATGTTTCTTTCGAGCCACCGTGGTGCAATGGCTGGCATGCCCGCCTTGCATTCACAAGGTCGTGGGTTCGATTCCTGCTTCGACTGAACACCAAATAGGTTTTCAGCGGGGGATTATCCCACCTCAGTAATGCTGGTGACATTTCTGAGGATTTCAAAGCTTCTCTAAGTGGTTTCAATGCAATGTGGGACGCCGTTCGGACTCGGCTAAAAAAAGAGGTCCCTTGTCATTGAGCTTAACATGGAATCGGACAGCACTCAGTGATAAGAGAGAAGTTCATCAATGTGGTATCACAATGGACTGGATAGTCTAAGTGAGCCTGATATATCGGGCTGCCACCTAACCTAACCTAAACCTTCTTTCGAGAGTTTTGAGTTATGTTATGATGCAAACCGATATAAGAGATTTGTAGATTTTGTAAAAAAATATACATCCAATGGACCCTATTTTGTTTAGAAAAAATTTTTCAATTTTTGCTGCATACTTTTGGGATGTTAATTTTAAAAATCACTTTATTTGATGACATAAATAATCATGGCATATATATCAACGTAGATTTAAATTTAATTTCCACTTTAAAGTATTGCACATTATGTGGGAACATTTGGTTTTTCTTACTTTTGGGATTTTTTGTAGCACACTTTTAGGATGTCATTTCTAAATATTTATCTTTTGTCCTTTTTTTCGTTTAGAATGAAATATTTTATTTGAGAATGGAAACTAATGTACGTGCTTAGTACGTTTTGGAATTAAATATACGGGGTAGCTGACACGAAGTCTTTGATTAAATTAAAACTGTCAACAAACCGTGCATTTGATTGTTATTAAAAAAATTCCCTTTAATCACAATAATTTTGGGGAAATTGGTAAAACCTTAAATTCTATATAAAATTTTACAATACCCAAGTCTGTGGAGCTTTTTTTGTTTATTTCTCAAACTTTTTCTCTGCCATCTACAAATCCTATCTCCTATCTAAATTTTAAAGACTGAAATTGTTTTTGAACTTTACCATATGGCACAACCACCGCCCTTCCAAAACCCCCCAAAAATTTTAACAATTTTAATTTGACTTGTAGAATATTTTATATAGAGAATATTTTATGGCTTGATTTCACCTTTTGTGATAGCTTATAGAGTTCCACATATAGAAAAGTTATTGTTCCTCTTTTGTTTGTAAATCCCATGTGAACCATATGGCAAATACGATTGCAAAAAGATAGAGAAACTGAATAATTTCCATAGTTACTCTATTCGTTGCCATGTCATATTTATCTAAGTGATTATATTGTCATTAGTTGTGAGTTTTCTTTGGATGTATGTGCATACATACTCACCCATCTAACACCAATACTGGCAGTTGTTCAGTTTTAAACTCACATTTAAATGGTACTCGTGAAAAAATATTCTAATACCTCACATATGCTAACTAATATGAACCAATATAGATGATATTCTGAATAAGTAAAGGGTAACCTGAAATGTTCATAATTTTCAATAAAATGGGTCTGATGGTTTACCTATCTTCCGTAATAATGTGACTATCGGATATAGTGGATTCTTATTTAATGTTATCGAATAAAAATTAACATCAAGGACGATTGGAAACTGGCTGTGCATAGGCTTGTCCAATCTATTCTCTTATCTGTAACTCTTGATGTAAAAACTTTGCTTCAAGAAGCTTTAGGAAGCTTTTCCAGGGAAAGTGGAGATCGTGCATGCTCACTTTTGGAGAAGAAAGAGCAGTTGATCATGTGAAGAAGGAGTCTTTTGAAATGATCATCGATATGGATTTGTTCTCCGCGGCCCATTAATCCGAGAAGTCCTACAGTTCCCACACTGAGACATTCGAGTCTAAGTTTCTTCTACTAAGCTTTATGGTGTACAACCTTCTGAGACTTACAGTTCATTTCTATAGAAAATTTTGTCAAACATTTATTTCAATATAAAATTTTGTCAAAATTGTATTGCTATAGAATATTTTGTCAAAATTTTATTTATACATAAAATTTTGTCAAAAGTTTAATTTCTATCAAAAATTTTCTGAAAATTTTATTTCTATAGAAAATTTTGTCTAAATTGTATTTCTAAATGTTATTTAGTTTATATTATTTCTATAGAAAATTGTATCAAAATTTTATATCTATAGAAAATTTTGTCAAAATTTTATTTCTATAGAAAATTTTGCCAAATTTTATTTCTAACGAAAATTTTATTTTTGTAGAAAATTTTGTCAAAATTTTATTTCCATAGAAAATTTTGTCAAAATTTTATTTCCATAGAAAATGTTGTCAAAATTTTATTTCTATAGAAAATTTTGCAAAATTTTACTTCCATAGAAAATTTTGTCAAAATTTTATTTCTATAGAAAATTTTGTCAAAATTTTATTTCTATAGAAAATTTTGTCAAAATTTTATTTCTTTAGAAAATTTTGTCAAAATTTTTTTTTCCAATGGAAATATTGTCAAAATATTATTTTTATAAAAAATTGTGTCAAAATTTTATTTCTATAGCAAACTGTGTCAAAAGTTTTGTTTTCATAAAAATTTTTCAGAAAATTTTATTTCTATAGAAAATGTTGTCAAAATTTTATTTCTATAGAAAATTTTGTCAAAATTTTATTTCTATAGAAAATTTTGTCAAAATTTTATTTCTATAGAAAATTTAGTAAAAATTTTATTTCTATAGATAATTTAGTAAAAATTTTATTTATATAGAAAATGTTTTCAAAATTTTATATCTATAGCAAATTGTGTCAAAAGTTTTGTTTTCATAGAAATTTTTCTGAAAATTTTATTTCTATAGAAAATTTTGTCAAAAATTTATTTCTACAAAATATGTTGTCAATATTTTATTTCCATAGAAAATTTTGTTAAAATTTTATTTCTTAGAAAATTTTGTCAAAATTTTATTTCTATAGAAAATTTTGTCAAAATATTATTTTTATAGAAAATGTTTTCAAAATTTTATTTCCATAGAAAATTTTGTAAATTTTTTTTCTAAAGAAAGTTTTGTCAACATTTTATTTTTATAGAAAGTTTTGTTAAAATTTTATTTCTATAAAAAATTTTGTCAAAATTTTATTTCTATAAAAAATTTTGTCAAAATTTTATTTCTATAGAAAATTTAGTCAAAATTTATTTATATAGAAAATGTTTTCAAAAAATTTTTTTTTCTATAGAAAATTTTGTGAAATTTTTTTCTAACGAAAGTTTTGTCAACATTTTATTTCTATAGAAAATTTTGTCAAAATTTTATTTTTATAGAAAATTTTGTCAAAATTTTATTTCTATAGAAAATTTAGTCAAAATTTTATTTATGTAGAAGATGTTTTCAAAATTTTATTTCTATTGAAAATTTTGTAAACTTTTTTTCTATAGGAAGTTTTGTCAAAATTTTATTTTGTCAAAATTTTATTTTTATAAACAATTGTGTCAAAATTTTATTTCTATAGCAAATTGTGTCATAAGTTTTGTTTTCATAAAAATTTTTCTGAAAATTTTATTTCTATAGAAAATTTTGTAAAAACTTTATTTCTATGGAATTTTTTTTCTTCTATAGAAAATTTTCTCAAATTTTTATTTATATAGAAAATTTTCTCAAATTTTTATTTCTATAGAAAAATTTGTCAAAATTTTATTTCTATAGAAAATTTTGTCAAAATTTTATTTCTATAGAACATTTTGTCAAAATTTTATTTCTATAGAAAATGTTGTCAAAAATTTATTTTTTGGAAAACACTCTCAAAATTTTATTTCTATAGAAAATTTTGTCAAAATTTTATTTCTATGGAAAATGTTGTCAAATATTTATTTCTATAGAAAATTTGGTCAAAATTTTATTTCTATAGAAAATTTTCTCAAAATTTTATTTCCATAGAAAATTTTGTCAAAATTTTATTTCTATAGAAAATTTTGTCAAAATTTTATTTCTATAGAAAATTTTGTCAAAATTTTATTTCTATAGAATTCTGTCAAAATTTTATTTCTATAGAAAATTTAGTCAAAATTTTATTTATATAGAAAATGTTTTCAAAATTTTATTTCTATAGAAAATTGTGTAAAAATATTATTTGTATAGATAATTTTGTAACCATTTTATTTCTATGGAATTTTTTTCTTCCATAGAAGATTTTATCAAACTTTTATTTCCATAGAAAATTTTGTCAAAATTTTATTTCTATAGAAAATGTTGTCAAAATATTATTTCTATAGAAAATTTTGTCAAAATTTTATTTCTATAGAAAATGGTGTCAAAATTTTATTTCTATAGAAAATTTTGTCAAAATTTTATTTCTTAGAAAATTTTGTCAAAATTTTATTTCTATAAAAAATTTTGTCAAAATTTTATTTCTATGGAAAATGTTGTCAAATATTTATTTCTATAGAAAATTTGGTCAAAATTTTATTTCTATAGAAAATTTTCTCAAATTTTTATTTCCATAGAAAATTTTGTCAAAATTTATTTATTAGAAAATTTTGTCAAAATTTATTTCTATAGAAAATTTTGTCAAAATTTTATTTCTATAGAAAATTTTATTTCTTTAGAAAATTCTGTCAAAATTTTATTTCTGTAGAAAATTTAGTCAAAATTTTATTTATATAGAAAATGTTTTCAAAATTTTATTTCTATAGAAAATTGTGTAAAAATATTATTTGTATAGATAATTTTGTAAACATTTTATTTCTATGGAATTTTTTTCTTCCATAGAAGATTTTATCAAACTTTTATTTCCATAGAAAATTTTGTCAAAATTTTATTTCTATAGAAAATTTTGTCAAAATTTTATTTCTATAGAAAATTTTGTCAAAATTTTATTTCTATAGAAAATTTTGTCAAAATTTTATTTCTATAGAAAATTTAGTCAAAAAAATGTTTTTCTATAGAAAATGTTGTCAAAATTTTATTTCTTATCTGATGAGTAAGTTGTATATTCCCATACCTTCAGCTCCCTTGTATCCCGAGACACCTTGATATCATGCCATAGGCTTATGTTTCCTCATTAATATCCTCCGTCAATTAAAATCCACATGCTCAATTCAATTCCATCCTTCCAAAAAGCCACCCTTTACCTCTAAAGCCATGTCATGTGCGTATGAGAATGGCAGTGGCGGCCAAACTTAAAGCACATGGTGCAAGTTTTAATTACTTTTTCAATCTCATGCCAAAAACTTGTTATTGTTCTGGTTTTGTTTATATTCAAGTGTTTAGATAGCAGAGAACCAAAGAGAGCAAGGGAGTGAGTGTGCGAGAGATGGTGAGAATAATAAAATGAGGGGATGCTGTGAGAGATTTCTAAAACCCAATACAACTTATGTCGAGTGTCGTTAAATGAAATACACATTTAATCAATATGCGCTCAATTGAATGCCAAAAATAACAATGAGCTTTACTTCAAATTACTACAGTGCAAATGAGAGGAGAGTTCATTCACACAAATTCATTGTTCAAATATTGGTTGGGTGTTGTCGGGATAAAACTTTAAGTAGGATAAAATTAAATACTCCATATAAAAGTCATGGCAAAAACTTTTCCTTTAGGATTATTAAAACCAAGCAGAACCCCAGTGTTAAATATATAAAGCTTGAAATTAGACAAAGCTAGTCAATAATTCGAATTTGGGAATGCTTGGGGCAAACTGGCGAGGGGAGAATTTACTTCATTAAAGGGTTTTAGATTTTTTGAATTTTTTCAAAAGTTCAAATTAAACTTTTGCATAAATGAGTTTTTAAAATTATCTTCTCTGGAAATTGTTGAACATTTTTTAATCATCAAAGTTTTATAATATTGAATGTTAATTTTAACATAGAAATCCATTGGCACATTGTCAATGGGGGGAGGTTATTGCAACTAAAAAGAGAAAAGTTTATAATATGTAGATTTTTCAGCTTAGAATTCAATTAGTCATAGAATTCATTGGCATACAGAGACCATAGTGTTATCTATTAGCAGGGATTAACTTAAACAAAATTTTGAAGCACTAATTAATAACAACATTTTTTATTAACTCATTGGTTATATTAACCCTGGAAAGTCATCCTTATTTTTTGTACACTAACGTCATCCTTCGTCATTTTGACTACGGCTTTTTTCAAGACGCTATAATTTGCATCGTGAGCAAAAATGAGAACCAAAATTGAGTTAATTTCCTAATTCAATTTGTTTTTAATTAGTATAAGACAAAAATTCATAAAATTGTTGTTTTGCTATAACTTAAATTTATCATTTCCCAATCGACCAAAATGCATTTTAAATCGAAAATGAAATTATGCGTCGTCATTTTGACGAAGGATGACTGTCCAGGGTTAAAATCATGGTAAATTTTAGCAAAAAAAAAAATCACTTCATTAGTTTCTATACTAAACGATTTTGTACTAAAAGTCTTAAACAATTGTTCAAAAAATATTTTCATAATTATTTTTATTTTATTTTATTTATTTTTTTTTTCGAAAGTTTCCTCACCTTATACCCTTACCAATTGTACGGCCAATACTAAATGGAAAACCCATGTCCAAAAGCGTAATACCGGTGAGTTTTAGACGAAAACTTTTTTATCGCCACCACTAACATTAACAACGGTTTAACTACCGTCCTTTCAAAAAGTGGCTTCGATCTACAACTTGTGATTTGAAAGTTGTACAAAGTTGGATATTCTCCAATGAATTTTACAAGCCGGAAATCATCTTTTTAAGAATCCGCTGGATATTTTCCCATTAATTCTTCAGATGTAATGCTATATCAGTAGTTCGCATTTTATTTATTTATTTTAAATTCCCAGCAAAAAAAGCATCGCCAAAAAAGCAGTAAAAATATTCCTTTTGGATCCGGAAGTGGTGCAAAATTGACGCAGAAGCGATTAATTTAACATTGGCTTGTCCTAGGACGGATGTCCACTATTTCAACAGCCGTTGCACTGAATTTCCAACACTTCTTAAGGGGTGAAGCGAATCCAATATTTTGCATGTAAATTAAGAAATTTTGTAATATTTTGACGAATTAATAATTTTTAATTTTTTTTTATAATTTTTAATGCATTATAGCGCTTATCTGGAACGTTTGACATCAAATATTTTCAAAAAATCGCAATTTTTCTAAAAAGTTTTTTACATTTTTTTCGGAAAAATTTAAATAATTTGCACTATTTTATTAAATCTTAATCCGTTTTTAAGCTTTTTGAAACGATAAAATTTTAAATTTCCCTTTAAAAATATGGCCAAACGAGTTATAAAACAATTGACCCAAATGAACTTCATGTGCAGTTAAAATAAATAACATCTTAGGGAGGACATTTTTGGAAGTGATTTTAAAGTTGTGCCTTCAGAAGAACGTCCAAAATTTTTTGCTGGGTTCATATACCATTTTCCGAGTGATAGTTCTAACATAGCCACTTTGTTTTTAAATCAACGGAAAAGATTTTCATTGGAAAGCTCTATTTACATCTTCAGTGTTATTCAATCAGCTCCTTGGAAAATTGCAAAAAAAGAAGTTCTCCTATAATTCGAGCTCAGCGAATAAGACAAAAGACAAATTGCAGAAGAATCCGCAAAAGATGGTATGATCACCGGTGATACTACCCACGCGAACACTCTCTAAGGTAGGTGGGTGGAAAACCAATCAAGCAATTCGGACCCATTCTACGCCCATTTAGGTGAAAAATGACCCATTTGAAGCCCGCTGTAAGTAATAATGGGATCTCACTCGAATTTGGCGAAGTAGAGGTGACTGATCCGAGGTTTGGAGAGTGCTAGAGCGAGGTATGGTGATACTACCCACGCGAACACTCTCTAAGGTAGGTGGGTGGAAAACCAATCAAGCAATTCGGACCCATTCCACGTCCATTTAGGAAAAATGACCCATTTGAAAAATGACCCATTTGAAGCCCGCTGTAAGTAATAATGAGATCTCACTCGAATTTGGCGAAGTGGAGGTGACTGATCCGAGGTTTGGAGAGTGCTAGAGCGAGGTATGGAGAGTGTTAAAGCGAGAATGATAGCAACTCGACGCATCTGTGGTCTCCGAGCTAACGTCATACCACACTTTACCCCAGCCAAAGTTACCACGCAAGGGGCAAAACCATTCAAGGCTTCTGGAAGTTGAGTACTTGACTAGGCTCCTCAAAATTTTATTTTCATTGAAAATTTTTTCAAAATTTTATTTCTATAGAAAATTTTGTCAAAATTTTGCCAAAATTTTATTTCTATAGGAAATTTTTTCAATATATTAGATTAATAGAAAATTTTGACAAAATTGTATTTTCATAGAAAATTTGGTCAAAATTTAATTTCTATAGAAAATTATGACAAAATTTTATTTCTATAGAGAATTTTGTCGAAAATTTATTTCTATAGAATATTTAACCCAAAATTTTATTTCTATAGAAAATTTTGTCAAAATTTTATTTCTATAGAAAATTTTTCAAGATTTTATTTCTATAGAAAATTTCGTCAATATTTTATTTCCGA
Organism: Haematobia irritans; assembly: GCF_050003625.1. Lineage (NCBI taxonomy): Eukaryota > Metazoa > Arthropoda > Insecta > Diptera > Muscidae > Haematobia > Haematobia irritans. Next base: position 22,056,754 of record NC_134397.1, read on the forward strand.
AAAAAAAGCTTCTCACAATGTTATTTTGTTTTTGGTGAAAATTTTATATCTATAGAAAAATTTGTCAAAATTTTATTTCTATAGAAAATTTTGTCAAAATTTTATATCTATAGAAAATTTTGTCAAAATTTTTTTTTTCTATAGATAATTTTGTCAAAAATTTATTCCTATAGAAAATTTTGTCAAAATTTTTTTCTATAGAAAATTTGTTAAATTTTTTTTCTATAGAAAATTTTTTCAAAATTTTATTTCCAACAAACAAAATTTGCCAGAATTTTATTTTGTTTTTGTTCAAAATTTTATTTCTAGAGAAAATGTTGTAAAATTTTTATTTCTATAGAAAATTTTGTCAAAATTCTATTTCTATTGAAAATTTTGTCAAAATTTTATTTCAATATTTTTATGTTAGCCAGATATAAACGCAGGCTGGTTTTTCGTCCAAATCAATTACTTTACATTAATTACAATTTTAAATGCGAGCTAACTGGGCATGACGATTAAGGAATTCAATACCATAATAATACATGGTATTGAAAAGAAAATGCCAAATACCCATCTTACAAGCCTGACTATACATCTGTTTCAGTGTTGGCTACTCCACATTTCCATAGTCCCTAGTAAGATCTGACTGGGTAAAAAAAATATTTCTGTAGAAAATTTTGTCAACATTTTATTTCAATAGAATATTTTTTCAAAATTTTATTTCTATTGACAATTTTGTCAAAATTTTATTTCAAAATTTCGGTTATATTTTTATTTCTATAGAACATTCCATCAAAATATTATAGCAAATTGTGTCAAAATTTTATTTCTATAGAAAATTTTGTCAAAATTTTATTTCTATATAAAATTTTGTCGAAATTTTATATCTGTAGAAAATTTTGTCAACATTTTATTTCTATGCATAATTTTGTCGAAAATTTATTTCTATAGAATATTTTACCAAAATTTTATTTCGAAAGAAAATTTTGTCAAAATTTTATTTCTATAAAAAATTTTGTTAATAATTTAGTTCAATAGAAAATTTTCTATAGAAATAAAATTTTACAAAATTATCTATAGAAATAAAATTTTACAAAATTATCTATAGAAATAAAATTTTACAAAATTATCTATAGAAATAAAATATATATAGAAAATTTTATCAACATTTTTTATAGCAAATATTGTCAAATTTTTATTTCTACAACAAATCTTACCAAAATTTTATTTCTATAGAAAATTTTGTAAAATTTTGTATTTCTATGGAAAATTTTGTCAAAATTTTATTTCTTTGGAAAATTTTTTCAAAATTTTATTTCTATAGAAAATTTTGTCACAATTTTATTTCTTTAGAAAATTTTGCCAAAATTTTATTTCTTTAGAAAATCTTGTCAAAATTTTATTTCTACAGAAAATTTTGTCAACATTTTATTTCTATAGAAAATTTTATCAAAATTTTATATCTAGAGAAAATGTTATTCCTATAGAAATTTTTTTCAACATTTTTTATAGAAAATATTGTCACAATTTTATTTCTTTAAAAAATCTTACCAAACTTTTATTTCTATTGAAAATTTTGTCAAAATTTTATTTCTTTAAAAAATCTTACCAAAATTTTATTTCTATAGAAAATTTTGTCACGATTTTATTTCTATAGAAAATTTTGTCACAAGTTTATTTCTATAGAAAATTTTATCAAAATTTTATTTCTATGGAAAATGTTGTCAAAATTTTATTTCTATAGAAAATTTTCTCAAAATTTTTTTTATAGAAAATTTTGTCAAAATTTTATTCTTATAGAAAATTTTGTCAAAATTTTATTTTTATAGAAAATTTTGTCAAAATTTTATTTCTATAGAAAATTTTATCAAAATTTTACTTCTATAGAAAATTTTGTAAAAATTTTATATCTATAGAAAATTTTGTCAAAATTTTATTTCTATAGAAAATTTGGTCAAAATTTTATTTCTATAGAAAATTTTCTCAAAATTTTATTTCTATAGAAAATTTTGTTAAAATTTTATTTCTGTAGATAATATTGTTAAAATTTTATTTCAATAGAAAATTTTATCAAAATTTTATTTATGTAGAAAATTTTGTAAAAAATTTATTTCTATAGAAAATTTTGTCAACATTTTATTTCTTTAGAAAATTTTGTCAAAATTTTATTTCTATAAAAAATTTTTTCAAAATTTTATATCTATATAAAATTTTGTCAAAATTTTATTTCTATACAAAGTTTATCAAAATTTTATTTCTATAGAGGCACATTTAGGTGCCTCTTATTTGGGGACTATTTGGTAAAATCTAACATTTTTGGTAGAACTTTACCAACTATGGCAAACGTGAATAGAATTTTTTTTTAAGTATTTTTTTTTTTAATACTTTTAGTCAATTATAAAGTTTAATTTTCAAAAGACATGGTTAATTTTATAAAATAATATCGATTTCAAATAGTGATATTTCGATTTCATATTTTTCACATGACCTAATTTACCTTTGGCAGCAACCACATCTGTCCAAATTCTGACCATTATCCTTCTCTAACTTCTTACATACTTAGTCCTTTTATTTATAATAATTTCATAATCACCTTGGTTCCAACACTGATGTTCAATGCCCTTTAACGACAACAAAATACTAATAATAATCAAAACGTCCTTGCAAATTGTCTGTATATAGCTTACTTCATTGCTACATTTTCGACTTAAATTTGCAATTAAAATTTCATGTGCTATAAAAGAAAACATGCCATAAATAAGTTAAAGAATAAACGATTACCCATCTCTATCATAAGGTGCACGATATCCTTGTGCATACACCAATGGGTGAAAATTCATTTTTGTTTTCTTTTATCCTTTGCAAAGGTTTAAGAAGGATGTATGATGGTGACGGCGAAAAGTATGGATACTGTCAGAAGTTATGGTTTCTCTTAATGCTACCGATATTTTCGTATGCTACGTTGTTTGGCTTACGTACTGCATGACTGCAATACAACAAACGCGCAGTTATCATAAACATAAAATCCCTGATGTCCTTTTTCTTCAATATTCCTGTTTGCTTTATTTTCCACTATTGCTGGCTTGCAATTTTCGCGTGTGTATGTGTGTGCGCGTATGTTTTTTATTTTCATGTTTTTCTTGAGAATTTTATATTTATTTCTGTGTACACAAGAGGAAAATAAAATAAAGGATATGGGTTACGGGAACTGAGAAATGAGAAAACCCCTAAAAACCGCAGGGTGTCTAGTTGGAAGTTATGGAGGAAATTTATTGCACGTACGTTGTGGCTTTAGGTCACTATTGACTTATAAGGTGGTAAACACAATAACAAAAATAGGAGTGAGTGCATTTATTTATTTATTATTGTTTTTTTTTTGTAAGAAATTTTAACGTTCTAATTAAAGCGATCGAACACCAAGGAATTTGTTGTGAAGGAATAACTATGAAAATTAAAAAAAAATATATATTTCTTATTATTTATAGAATATATATTCTTATTTAGTATAGGAAAATTTTATTTTCATAGACAAATTTCTGAAAATTTTATTTCCCTTGAAAATTTTCTGAAAATTTTACTTTTATTTTCATTAAAGTTTTTTTATATAAACTTGTGAAATTTTATAGAAAAAAACTCTGAAGAAATGTTATATGAAAAGAAAATTTGTGGTAAAATTTATTCTATAGAAAATTTTGTCAAAATTTTATTTCTACCGAAAAATTTGTCCAAATTTTATATTATAGAACGGTTTCTATTAAAAATCTTTTTTCGGAAAGTTCGAGTGTAATCCACATTGGGGTTAGTGAATTATCCAAATTTATTCTGATAATTGGTTGCTAGTTTCCCCGCAAGTTGAGTATGCTGATGAGCAATGTGGGAGTTTCCATACCATCGTCCATCCAACAAATAAATTTGACACACATACTTTTCAAAACAATAATAATGATTGAAGAAGAAACGAACAATATCAAAATAAAACAAACAAAACATTTCTATAACAAATTTTGTCATTTTTGTTTTTATAGAACGTGTTACCAAATTTTTGTTTTTGTAGAAAATTTTTTTTTATATAAAATTTTATTTTCATATAAAATTTTTGCAAAATTTTCTTTTTTATAGCAAATTTTATCAAATTTTATTTTTATTGAAAATTTTGTCAAATTTTATTTTTATAGAAAATTGTGTCAAATTATATTTTTATAGAAAATTTTATCAAGTTTTATTTTTATTGAAAATTTTCTAAAAATTTTATTTCTTAGAAAAAGTTCTGAAAATTTATTTCTATAGAACATTTTCTGAACATACTATAGAAAATTTTTTAAAAATGTTATTTCTATAGAAAATTTCCTGAAAATTTTATTTCTGTAGAAAATTTTCTGAAAATTTTATTCTGTACGAAATTTTCTGAAGCTTTCATTTCTGCAGAAAATTTTCTGTAACTTTTATTTCTATTGAAAATTTTCGTAATATTTTATTTTTAAATTTTCTGAATATTTTATTTCTAAATTTTCTGAAAATTTTATTTTTACAGAAAATTTTCTGAAAATTTAATTTCTGTACAAAATTTTCAGAAAATTTTATTTCTTATTTTTCATGTTAGCCTGATACTGAAACAGGCAATTAACGTCCAAATTCATGATATCTTAATTTTACAATTAATTATTTTTCGAGCTTTATGGACAAAGTAGATCAAGGAATTTGATCAATAGAACCACTGAAAAGAAAATAAGATCAAGGGATTTGTAACTATATGAAAAGATGACGCACAGTGGGAGTTAAGATGATTCAATTTGTAAAAATAAAATTCCCAAATGTTTTCTCCATAAGAAGTTAGCATAAAGGGAACAAAATTGAGTTATCTTTCCCAGCCAGATCTATAGTAAAAGGCTGTGGAAAAGTTCTTTCGCCCTAACTGAAACATGTACAGTCTAGGCGTGTATAAATTTGTATGTGGCGTTTTATGGTTCTATTGATCAAACTCCTTGATCTACTTTGTCCACAAAGCTCGAAAAATAATTAATTGCAAAATTAAGATAACATTTTATTTCTATAAAAAATTTTCTTAAAATTTTATTTCTATAGAAAACTGACAAACTGTTATTTCTAAAGAAAACATTGTACATATAACTATGGGATAATCGTTAATATATTGAACCATAAATTTGTGTTTATACCCTGCGTCACACTATGGAACTGGCTATTATAAGTCTCCCAGAAGGAGACGAGATAGATTCTAGGTCGCAGTTTTAGTCCAATCGACTTCAAATTTGGCACAAGTATGTTTCTTAGATCAGAATAGAACTCTATTGATTTCGAAAGAAATCGGTTCAGATTTAGATATAGCTCCCATATATATGTTTTTCTGATTTCGACAAAATTGGATAAAATACCAACATTTGGTTTGTTAAATCGCCACTGCTTAGTCAAAAACTTGTTAAAATCACTCCAATTTTCCTATACTTCTAATACATATCTATCGACCGATAAATCATAAATACACTTTTGCGAAATTGCCTCAAAATTGGTTCAGATCTAAATGTTTTTTTACTAACATTTTGTTCCACCCCGTGGCATTAAACGACATAAATTTTTAGTTAATATATTTTCTAAGAACCCTTAAATATATTGTCCACTAAGAAGCTTTAAATATATTATCGGTTTAGATTTAAATGTATGTATATGGAAATATAAATCTTTATATATAGCCCAAAACAAATTTGAAGGATTTCAGATGGTATCGAAAATGTAGATCACAAAGTTGTGCAGGGTATAATACAGTCGGCCCCGCCCGACTTTAGACTTTCCCTACTTGTTTTTTTTTTCTAATTTACCTTTTTTTTAAATACTATGTGGGAATTTTATCTAACATTAGTTAAGCTGTGTATCTTCTTTTTATAAAATGGTCTAATAACTATTGTACTTTAATCATGATAAGAATATAAATTTTTATTCCATTTGCCTCCTTTATTCTGTGAATGATTGTGTGATAACATCTTTGTCATTTATTTTGGAATATAAAATATTAGCATTTAAAACGAATTTTGTTCAAATTACGTTTTGGTTGTTTTTTGTACATAGAAAACATAAATGAGAATAATTCATGGAAGGAAAATTAAAACACAATATATGAGAATGCGAGACAACAATGGGTCTACAATATTTGGGGGCATAGTGTTTTGGGACAGTGTTAACGATTTTGCTATGAAGAGCACAGCGTTTGCTGTTTATTAATACGTTCGACTTTTCTTTGCTGAGGTACGAAAGTTTAGACAAACAAATTTGTGCAAAATCGTATTTATGTACAGATTTTTTTTTATTTCGTTAAAAAATTTTGTCAAAATTTTATTTTTATATAAAATTTTGTAAAATTTTATTTCTATATAAAATTTTGTCAAAATTTTATTTCTATAGAAAATTTTGTCAAAATTTTATTTCTATAGAAAATTTTGTCAATATTTTATTTCTATAGAAAATTTTTGTCAAAATTTTATTTCTAAAGAAAATTTTGTCAAAATTTTATCTCTACAAACAAATTGTCAACATTTTATTTCTATAGAAAATTTTGTCAACATTTTATTTCTATAGAAAATTTTGTCAAAATTTTATTTCCATAGAAAATTTTGTCAAAATTTTAGTTCTATAGAAAATTTTGTCAAAATTTTATTTTTATATAAAATTTTGTAAAATTTTATTTCTATATAAAATTTTGTCAAAATTTTTTTTCTATAGAAAATTTTGTCAAAATTTTATCTCTACAAACAAATTGTCAACATTTTATTTCTATAGAAAATTTTGTCAACATTTTATTTCTATAGAAAATTTTGTCAAAATTTCATTTCCATCGAAAATTTTGTCAAAATTTTATTTCTATAGAAAATTTTGTCAAAATTTTATTTCTATAGAACATTTTGTCAAAATTTCATTTCTATAGAAAATGTTGTCAAAATTTTATCTCTAAAAAAAAATTTCAAAATTTTATTTCTATAGAAAATTTTGTCAAAATTTTATTTCTATAGAAAATTTTGTCAAAATGTTATTTCTTTTGAAAATTTTGTCAAAATTTCATTTCTATAGAAAATTTTGTCAAAATTTTATTTCCATAGAAAATTTTGTCAAAATTTTATTTCTATAGAAAATTTTGTCAAAATTTTATTTCTATAGAACATTTTGTCAAAATTTTATTTCTATAGAAAATGTTGTCAAAATTTTATCTCCAAAACAAAAATTTCAAAATTTGATTTCTATAGAAAATTTTGTCAAAATTTTATTTCCAAAATTTTAATTCTATAGAAAATTTTGTTAAAATTTTATTTACATAGAAAATTTTGTCAAAATGTTATTTCTTTAGAAAATTTTGTCAAAATTTTATTTCTATAGAAAATTGTGTCAAAATTTTATTTCTTTAGAAACTTTTGTCAAAATTTTAGTTCTATAGAAAATTTTTTCAAAATTTTATTTTTATAGAAAATTTTGTCAAAAATTTATTTTTATAGAAAATTTTGTCAAGAATTTATTTCTGTAGGAAATTTTGTCAAAATTTTATTTCAATAGAAAAGTGTGACAAAATTTTATTTCTATAGAAAATTTTGTCAAATTTTAATTTCTAAAGAAAATTTTGTGTCCATTTTATTTCTATAGAAAATTTTGTAAAAATTTTATTTTTATAGAAAATTTTGTCAAAATTTTATTTCTATAGAAAATTTTGTTAAAATTTTATTTCTATAGAACATATTGTCAAAATTTAATTTTTATAGAACATTTTATCAAAATTGTATTTCTATAGAAAAATGTGGAAAATTTTATTTCTATAGAAATTTTTGTAAAATTGTACTTCTATAGAGGTTATGTTAGGTAGCAGCCCGATGTATCAGGCTCACGTAGACTATTCAGTCCATTGTGATACCACATTGGTGAACTTCTCTCTTATCACTGAGTGCTGCCCGATTCCATGGTAAGCTCAATGACAAGGGACCTCCTTTTTATAGCCGAGTCCGAACGAGGTTCCACATTGCAATGAAACCACTTAGAGAAGCTTTGAAACCCTCAGTAATGTCACTAGCATTACTGAGGTGGGATAATCCACCGCTGAAAAACTTTTTGGTGTTCGGTCGAAGCAGGAATCGAACCCACGACCTTGTGTATGCAAGGCGGGCATGCTAACCATTGCACCACGGTGGCTCTCTATTTCTATAGAAAATTTTGTTAAAATTGTATTTCTATAGTAAATTTTGCCAAAATTTTATTTCCAAAAAAATTTGTCAACATTTTATTTCTGAAAAAAAAAATTGTCAAAATTTTATTTCCGAAAAGATTTTTTTATATTTGATTTCTTTAGAAAATCTTTTTTTTTATCATTTTATTTCCATAGAAAATTTTTGAAATTTTTGTTTTTATAGAAAATTTTGTCAAAATTTTATTTATATAGAAAATGTTGTCAAAGCGTTATTTCCATAGAAAATTTTGTCAAAATTTTATTTATATAGAAAATTTTGTCAAAGTGTTATTTCCATAGAAAATTTTGTCAAAATGTTATTTTTATAGAAATTTTTGTCAAAATTTTATTTCTATAGAAAATGTAGTCAAACTTTTATTTCTATAGAAAATTTTGGAAAATTTTATTTCGATAGAAAATGTTTCCTTATGTTTATTTGATACATAGTCTCGTTAAAACGCTTTGAAACACTGTATTGTTATTGTCCCATAAGCTCTACGTCTCTCTATCTTTTCGACTCTTGTAGTGTTGATTTAGTTAAGCATAACCATTCATATACACAAATAACCACATACACACACATAAATGCATATGCAAACTTATGCATTCTTCTAAAAACATTTACATACATATGCAAATAACCAAAATAGTTGCCATGCATAATAACCAAAAAATTTGTCCTTTGACCTGAATCATTATGCTACATACACTTCAACGAACACACTGCTGGAAATTGTGTTAAAAATGTTCCACACTAAGGCCCGTAAATTCTTGGTGCATCTCAAAACATGGTCAAATATTTGTTAGTAAAGAGAAAGATCGAAAGAGAGAGAGAGAGAGGGAGAGCTTGAATATAGTATGTGTTTGTTTAGTTGATTATATATGCTATGACCAACTCTTTGCATTTCTTTCCTATCTATGATTTTACATAAAGAAATCTCCACTTCTCATAAAATCTGTTTAAATGAAAAATATGCTGAAACCCAAAGGAAGTGCTCACACAGCACAGAAAAAGAGAAAGAGAGATTGGGGATAGGTCGGGGAGTAAGAAAAATTAAACACGTTAACATTTTGTTGTGGTCTTCATGGGTAAGAGAAGCCTGGGTTAGTATGAAAATCCTAAGGGATTTTACGAAAAATTCAATTCTCTCTATTGGTATGTGTGTATGTGTAAGTGCATTTTTTTCTCCTGGTGAAGTTACTAAACAAAGAACATGGCTAAACCATGTTCTTTTCGTATTTTAGTCTTTAAATTTTGTCTAACGTCCCAAAGAATGTGCTTAGTTTTATGACAAACACTCTGAACCATATAAACTCACACACAGTAATAGAGGTAGAGAGAGAGAGAGTGCTAGGTAGTGTTTATGTGGCTATGTAAATATCTTGGGTAACGACATGTGTTAATGTAAATGGGTGTGTGTGTGTGTGTAAATGTACGAACACTTGCATGTGAAGCATAAGCAGTTCACATGCAATCTTCCTATCTATGGTCACAGTGGTTGCAGAAATCCTGCACAGCATGCCTGTGGATAAGAAAATTATCAGAAGTATAGGATTTTTTGCCTTGAAAACCAAAAGAGTTGTTAGCACGAAGTAAGATATAGTGCTGATTATCACATCCAGAGAAATGAGGTATCCATAGAGACTGTCCCAAATAACCTGAAGATAATGAAAAAAAGCAAATTTGTCAATTTTTATACCAACCACCATATGAAGATGATTGGGGGTAAATATCGATTTTTGATTATATGAAGTATCAGGTTGCAGATCATATCTAACCCGCTCGTCTGACAGCTGAGAGACTTATTCCAGTACCATTTCATTTTTTGGTCTACAAGCTTCCATTGCATTTGTTCTGTTGTTCGAGATGGAATTCAAGTATGATAACTTTATATTAGGTTGGAGAACAACAAGTGCGTATCGTTGGAGCCCTTCAGCATGTAAATATGTATAAATCCTATGTCAACATTTCATTTCAATTAAATGTTTATAGAAAATTTCATCAAAAGTTAATTTCTATGAAAAAGTTTGTCAATATTTCATTTCTACAGGAAATTTTGTCAGAATCTTATTTCAAGAGGAGATTTGAGCAAATGTCATTTCTACGATAATTTGTTTTTCACAATTTCATTTCTATAAGAAATAGGTTCGAAATTTCACTTCCAAAGGAGGATTTTGTAAAATTTCATTTCTACGAGAACGATTATCACAATATAATTTCTATACGAAAATGTTATTATACCCACCACCATAGAATGGTATAATAAGTTTGTCATTCCGTTTGTAACACATCGAAATATCGATTTCCGACTATATAAAGTATATATATTCTGGATCAGGAAGAAATTCTAAGACGATATAACGATGTCCGTCTGCCTGTTGTAATCACGCTACAGTCTTCAATAATGAAGCAATCGTGCTGAAATTTTGCACAAACTCGTCTTTTGTCTGCAGGTAGGTCAAGTACGAAGATGGGCTCTATCGGTCCAGGTTTTGATATAGTCCCCATATAAACCGACCTCCCGATTTGGGGTCTTGGGCTTATAGAAATCGTAGTTTTTATCCAATTTGCCTGAAATTTGAAATCTAGAGGTATTTTAAAGAGGTGTGCAAAAAATTGTGAGTATCGGTCCATATTTTGGTAAGCCCCCATATAGACCGATCTCCCGATTTTACTTATTGGGCTTATAGAAACTGCAGTTTTTATTCAATTTACCTGAAATTGGAAATCTAGAGGTATTTTCGGGTCATAAAGACGTGTGCCGAAAACGGTGAGTATCGGTCCATATTTTAGTATAGCCCCCATAAGAAAGATCTCCCGATTTAACTCCTTGGGTTTCTAGAAACCGTAGTTTTTATCTGACTTGCCTGAAATTGTAAATATTCTGGTATTTTAGGCTCACAAAAACGTGTATCGGATTAAGTTTTTATCGGTCCATTTGGTAATGCCTCCATATAGACCGACTTCACTTCTTGAGGGTGTAGAAGGCGCACTGATCATGAAAATTGCTTGAAACTCAATGTAAAATTTTCAGATTTTACTTCTACAGATTTAAGATTTCAAATCAAGACGTTATTTTATAATTTTCTTGCACACTTACAAGAGATTTTAATGATTCCTCTAAAACTCAAAAAAAAAATGGTTCTTATAAATCCAGAATCTGATATAGTCCTCATAGGTGAAATCTTTAAATTTATCTTCGGGAAGTGTCCTCAAGTCCTCAAGCCCTCCTGAAATTTCAAAGGAAACCACAATATTTGGTTCATGGTGGTAGGTATTTAAGATTCAAAATTTTCAAAATTTTATTTCCGTTGGAGATTTTAGCAAAACTTCATTTCCATTGAAGATTTTAGCAAAATTTCATTTCTATAGGTTATTTTTTAAATTTCATTACTATGGAAAATTTTCTCAAAATTTAATTTCTATAGAAAATTTTGTCAAAATTTTATTTCTATAGAAAATTTTGTCAAAATTTTATGTTTTATAGGATTTTTTTTTTTTTAATTTCATTTCTATAGAAAATTTTGTTAAAATATTGTTTCTATAGAATTATTTTCAAAATGTCATTTGTATGAGAAATTTTTTCACAATTTCATTTCTATGAGGAAGTTGGCCACAATTTTATTTCTATACGGTAATTTTGTCAAAAAATTTTCAAAATTTCATTTCTATAGGAAATTTTAACAAAATTTCAATGACGTAGGAGATTTTCATATCAATAAGAGATTTTGCCAAAAATTTCTTTTCTGTAGGAAATTTTCTCAAAATTTCATTTCAAAAGAAAATTTTGTCAAAATTTCATTTTTATAGGAAATATGTTCACAGAAAAAAATATAACCAAAATATTTCCAATTAAAAAGTTAATTGAAGTTGAAAATGTTTTCAATTAATAAATTATTTGATACAATTAACTTTTTAATTAAGGTGCAAAAATTAAGTTAATTAAGTAAATGATTGAAAATTTAAAAATTTTTAATTAAAAAATTATGTGATACAATTAACTTTTTTAACAAATTCGGAAGATTAAGTCCGTTAAAAAAGTGACGAATTTTTTTTTTTTTTATTTTATAATTAAAAATGTATTTCAAACAATCTATTGTTATTTTAAATAAAAACTCTAAGCCAATTTAGAAAGTAATTCAAAGTATTCACCTTTATTAATTAAAAAATGATTGAGTTTTGCAATCAACACCAAATACATTTGTAATTGAATCAATTAAAAAATTAATTGAAATTTGCTAATGAAATCAATTATTTTTTTACTCAAGAATTTTTTCTATGCCCAATTAAAACTGTGATTGATACTATCATTTTCGTGATTGAATACATTTCAATTAAAAAATTAATTGGATCAATTAATTTCGTGATTGAATCAGAAAAACATTTTTTTTCGCGTTCAAAATTTCATTGCTATAGGAAATTTTATGAAAATTTAATTTCTATAGAAAATTTTATTTCCACAGGAGATTTAAGCAAAATTTCATTTCTATGAGAAATTTTTTCACAGTTACATTTCTACAGGAAATATATGCGAAATTTCAATTCAATAGAATATTTTAGTAAAATTTGATTTCTATGAGAAAGTCTGAAAGAAAATTTTGTCAAAATGTCATTTCGGTAGGAGAGTTGAGCAATACTTCATTTCCATTGAAGATCTGAGCAAAATATCATTTCTATAGGATTTTTTTTCTAAATTTCATTTCTATTGAAAATTTGGTCAAAATTTTAATTCTATAGAAAACGTGGGCAAATTTTTAATTATATAGAATATTTTTTAAAATTTTTATATCTATAGAAAAATTTGCCAAAATTTTATTCCTATAGGAAATATGTTCAAAATTTAATTTTCATAGGAGATTTAATTTCTATACGAAAATTTTGCCAAAATTTCATTTGCGTAGGAGATTTTAGCAAAATTTCAATTCTGCAGAAAATTTCATTGCTATAGGAAATTTTTGCAAAATTTCATTTCTATAGGAAATGTTTGCAAAATTTCATTTCATTTTTTTTTCTAAATTTCATTTCTATAGAAAATTTGGTCAAAATGTAGAAAATGCGGTCAAAATTTTAATTATATAGAATATTTTTTAAAAATTTTATATCTATAGGAAATTGTGTCAAACTTTTATTTCTATCGGAAATATGTTCAAAATTTAATTTTCATAGGAGATTTAATTTCTATACGAAAATTTTGCCAAAATGTTATTTCCGTAGGAGATTTTAGCAAAATTTCAATTCTGCAGAAAATTTCATTGCTATATGAAATGTTTGCAAAATTTAATTTCTATAGGAAATTTTAGTAAAATTTCATTTCTATAGGAAATTTCCTCAGCATTTGATTTTTATGGAAATTTTCTCAAAATTTCCTTCTATAAAATAAAAAAATATATATATAATTTTAAATTTTTATGGCTTTTGTTATTAAAATTTATTTTTTTGGAATTTTTTTTAATTTTCTCTTTATTGTACCAATTATACTGAAAGTGCAAGATCTCACCGACGCCCAAAAAGTAGGACTGTAAAAAGCCAAGGAGTTTTTTGGCTTGTACGAAAGTGGTCTGTAACCGAATATGATTTTCTCTGGTGAGAAGCCATTCCAAGCAGAACAGTTTTCTGAACAAAAAAAAATTATCGAATTTATTTGCTAAACAGATCAGCTGAAAATTTACACCTTCGACTGCAAATCCTCCCCGCCAGGATTTGCTTTATAGCGCCACCGATGGTTATGGTGTGGGTCGCTGTAATGGCTCTTGTTTGTATAACAATGGAGTGAATAGTCTAAGTGAGCCTGGCAATAAATCGGGCTGCCACTTTAACCTATGCGAATGGCTCATGGTTGCTCCCCGCCCGTATTTATCGATCATACGGTCAAAATAAATTCCCAATATTATAGGAAAAATATCCCACAAGACAACATTAAAGTCTTCGCATACATTTATTTCTGCCGCAAATCATAGATATGCGTAATAAATTCTTTTCTCCCCTCAATTTAATTGAATTCCACTGTGCCTGTTTTTATTTATCCTTTTTCGCAATGTGCCATGGCAAAAAGTTAAGAAAACATTTTTCAGTTATGTGTATTCCTTTAGTATGTTTTTTTTTTGTGCTTCCTCATATTTTAGTCCCTATGCATCAGAAAAGACTCAACCATGTTTACAGATTTTTATGATTAAAAATTGCATAAACGAAAATCTACTATGTTAGTTTTTCTACAAACAAAATCTGTTTACAATTCAATACCCAAGAAAAGCAACAGAGAAATTGCTTCATAGAGCATAAAGTAATGTTTAGTTTACAGTTTACTATCACAAACAAAAACTTGGAGATATCGCCAACAATGTCTTAGGGTTATATATAGCGGAAAAATGAATCAATGGAAATTTAATTCTGCTGGTTTACTATGGTACATATTTTAGATATTTTTGTTTGGTATAGATTGATGTAAAAGGGTTTTGTTTTTTCAATTAACATAATCATAATTGTGTTAAAAATTGTAATCCTGTAATCCAGTTTTACTTTTACAAAAAAATCATGAAAATATTGCATACTTTTAGGCTTTCCGTATGTCCTCTTAAAAGCAGTCTTAACGTTGTGTCACGTTTGTCGCAAATTCTCCACTTTTTTCATACGGTGATTCTTTTTGTGCCACTAAATGCCATAGGCTTTACATTTTTGTGGCATCTTTTCCGTCACATTATGCCACCTGGGTACCTTATATCTACTCGAACAGCCTGTATCTTAAATCATTGTCAAAAATCTGTCTTTTTCTAGAAATCTTCTGACATAAGATTTCCTAGTAGAAATCTTTTGAACTTCCAACTCATGCGATTTTTAGCATAGGCATAAATCGTAAATATTTCGAAAGCATTGCAAAGACAAATAAATCAAATACACTCGCATAGAAGATAGAATATTCTCAAAAACGAAAGCACAGACCACTTGAAATCCTTCAAATTATTCCTGACCATATTCACTCATACTTGGGCATCATCATAAAGAATGAAACTGAAATAAAGGGAAGCAAACCAAAAAAACAATAAGTAAAGGCGTCGTTGTTGGCCACTGAACGAAGAATTATGGGCCATAGTTAAGCCTCATAAATAAATGGCATCGCGTGACAAGCATACCATTTCCTATAGATCTCCACACCAGGATTTGCTTTATAAGAGCGTGAACAGAACACGCGAACAACCGCAGCACTTTACTTTACTTGCTGCATATGAAAGTTTATTATGGCCTGTGGCCGAGTTTGAGCGGTGAAAGTAAGTTATAAAAATGTAGCATATATTAAGGCGCCATAATTGACTATTTGCCATGTAGGCTCTCACCCACATTGAAAAGAGTATATACTCGGACACACATACACACACACACATATATATAGAGGCATATGAACACAATCATGCATAATTGACATAGACTGAACAGATGTGTGTTCAGAATTTTTTGTAATTTTTTTTGCAACTTTTTTTTTGTGTGGGAACCCTCTTCTTTTAGCCTTCGTGTTCATGTTCAGATGAAAAATTTGAAGATGAATTGCTTGAAGTTTCGTCACGTAACATTTTGTCGAGTAATTTTGTTGAGTTGCTGTTTTTTTTCTATTTCTTCTTTACTTTAGGCTATTCCAAATTGAGGCGATAAGACGACAAATAGTATTATAGTAATTCCAAAGAAGTTTAAATTTAAAAATATATAGTTTTTGGAGTATGTATTTATGTTTTTTTTTTTAACTTTAAGTTAAATATAAAAAATTTAAGAAAAGGAAATTGGTTTTGATCGATGGCAAATCGCTCCATGACTTCTATATAATACTTGGCATTTTTATAGCCACTAACAATCTAAGACGATCTAACGGTAAATTTTCAAAAAATTTTCTATAGAAATAAAATTTTCAGAAAATTGTCTATAGAAATCAAATTGTCACAAAATTTTCTATAGAAAATAAATTTTTCTGAAAATTTTCTATAGAAATAAAATTTTCAGAAAATATTCTATAGAAATAAAATTTTCAGAAAATTTTCTATAGATAAAAAGTTTTCACAAAATTTTCTATAGAAATAAAATTTTCAGAAAATTTTCTATAGAAATAAAATTTTCTATAGAAATAAAATTTTCAGAAAATTTTCAATAGAAATAAAATTGTCACAAAATTTTCTATAGAAAATAAATTTTTCTGAAAATTTTCTATAGAAATAAAATTTTCAGAAAATATTCTATAGAAATAAAATTTTCAGAAAATTTTCTATAGATAAAAAGTTTTCACAAAATTTTCTATAGCAATAAAATTTTCAGAAAATTTTCTATAGAAATAACATTTTAAAAAAAATTTCTATAGAAATAACATTTTCAAAAAATTTTCTATAGAAATAAAATTTTCTATAGAAATACCATTTTCAGAAAATTTTCAATAGAAATAAAATTTTCAAAAAATGTTCTATAGAAATAAAATTTTCTGAAAATTTTCTATAGAAATAAAATTTTGAAAAAAATCTATAAATAGAAATAAAATTTAATAATATTTTCAGAAAATTTTCAATTGAAAGAAAATTTTCGGAACATTTTCTATTGAAATAAAATTTTCATAAATTTTCAATAAAAAAAAAAATTTTGCATATTTTCTGTTGAAATAAAATTTTCAGAAAATATTCTATAGAAATAAAATTTTTAGAAAATTTTCTATAAATAGAAATAAAATTTTATGAAATTTTTCTATAGAAATAAATTTTCAGTAATTTTTCTATAGAAATAAAATTTTCTATAGAAATAAAATTTTCAGAAAATTTTCTATAGATACAAAGTTTTCACAAAATTTTCTATAGAAATAAAATTTTCAAAAAATTTTCTATAGAAATAACATTTTCAAAACATTTTCTATAGAAATAACATTTTCAAAAATTTTCTATAGAAATAACATTTTCAGAGAATTTTCTATAGAAATAAAATTTTCTTAAAATTTTCTATAGAAATAACATTTTCAAAAAATTTTCTATAGAAATGAAATTTTCTGAAAAAATATAGAAATAAAATTTTGAAAAAAATCTATAAATGGAAATAAAATTTGATAATATTTTCAGAAAATTTTCAATTGAAAGAAAATTTTCGGAATATTTTCTATTGAAATAAAATTTTCATAAATTTTCAATAAAAAAAAAATTGCATATTTTCTATTGAAATAAAATTTTCAGAAAATGTTCTATAGAAATAAAATTTTTAGAAAATTTTCTATAAATAGAAATAAAATTTTATGAAATTTTCTGAAATTTTTCTATAGAAATAAAATTTTCTATAGAAATAAAATTTTCAGAAATTTTTCTATAGAAATAAAATTTTCTAAAAATTTTCTATAGATAAAAAGTTTTCACAAAATTTTCTATAGAAATAAAATTTTCAGAAAATTTTCTATAGATATAAAGTTTTCACAAAATTTTCTATAGAAAAAACATTTTCAGAGAATTTTCTATAGAAATAAAATTTTCTATAGAAGTAAAATTTTCAGAAAATTTTCTATAGAAATAAAATTTTGAAAAAAAATCCATAAATAAAATAAAATTTTCAGAAAATTTGCTATTGAAAGAACATTTTCGGAACATTTTCTATTGAAATAAAATTTTCATAAATTTTCTATAAAAAAAAAATTGCAAAGTTTCTATTGAAATAAAATTTTCAGAAAAAGTTTAATAGAAATAAAATTTTTAGAAAATTTTCTATAAATAGAAATAAAATTTTATCAAATTTTCTGAAATTTTTCTATAGAAATAAAATGTTCAGAAAATTTTCTATAGAAATAAAATTTTGACAAAATTTTCTATAGAAATAAAATTTTCAGAAAATTTTCTATAGAAATAAAATTTTCAGAAAATTTTCTATAGATATAAAGTTTTCACAAAATTTTCTATAGAAATAAAATTTTTAAAAAATTTTCTATAGAAATAAAATTTTCTTAAAATTTTCTATAGAAATAAAATTTTTAAAAAATTTTCTATAGAAGTAAAATTTGCAGAGAATTTTCTATAGAAATAAAATTTTCTTAAAATTTTCTATAGAAGTAAAATTTTCAGAAAATTTTCTATAGAAATAAAAATAAAACCATCTTGCAGTCTATAGGGCTTTGCCCAAATAAATTTGACAAACATTCTTTTCCTCTGTTGGTTAAGCTACTCTTGTAGTTTAGTCAATGTATGGTTTTAAGCTGAAATAAAAAAAAAAAAAAAAAAAATGACAACAATGCTTAAAGAACAAAACCAACAATAACAAAACAAAACAAATGGAAAAAGAAGAGGAGGCACGCTCAAAATAAACCCAGCCATGTGAATTCAAATCGATGATTTGACAGTGGCATAGGAAAAGAGATATGTTTGTTTCGAATTTATTTCGGCATAAGCCGGCTATCAATGTAAAACCTTTTTTCGGAGGGTTCAAGTGTGGTTTTTGTTGGGTTTAATAAACTGCCTGAATTTGTTCTGATAATTGGTTGATAGTTTTGCTGCAAGTAGAGGATGCTGATGAGGAATGTGGTAATTCCGAAACGTGCGTCCATCCAACCATCTTGCAGTCTATAGGGCTTTGCCCAAATAAATTTGACAAACATTCTTTTCCTCTGTTGGTTAAGCTACTCTTGTAGTTTAGTCAATGTATGGTTTTAAGCTGAAATAAAAAAAAAAATGACAACAATGCTTAAAGAACAAAACCAACAATAACAAAACAAAACAAATGGAAAAAGAAGAGGAGGCACGCTCAAAATAAACCCAGCCATGTGAATTCAAATCGATGATTTGACAGTGGCATAGGAAAAGAGATATGTTTGTTTCGAATTTATTTCGGCATAAGCCGGCTATCAATGTAAAACCTTTTTTCGGAGGGTTCAAGTGTGGTTTTTGTTGGGTTTAATAAACTGCCTGAATTTGTTCTGATAATTGGTTGATAGTTTTGCTGCAAGTAGAGGATGCTGATGAGGAATGTGGTAATTCTGAAACGTGCGTCCATCCAACCATCTTGCAGTCTATAGGGCTTTGCCCAAATAAATTTGACAAACATTCTTTTCCTCTGTTGGTTAAGCTACTCTTGTAGTTTAGTCAATGTATGGTTTTAAGCTGAAATAAAAAAAAAAAATGACAACAATGCTTAAAGAACAAAACCAACAATAACAAAACAAAACAAATGGAAATAAAATTTTGACAAAATATTCTGTAGAAATAACATTTTCAAAAATGTTTTGATTTCAGATCAAAATCATGCATTGACCAAACTACTAGTGTAGTTTAACCAACAGAGGAATAATATGCTTGCAAAATTTATTTGGGCAAAGCCCTATAGACTGCAAGACGGTTGGATGTACAGCTGTTATGGAATAACCACATTCCTCGTCAGTATTCTCTACTTACAGCAAAAATATCAACCAATTATCAGAATAAATTCGGGTATTTCACTCAATCCAAAGTGAACTACACTTGAACCTCGTGAAAAAAGGTTTTTGACAAAATTTTCTATAGAAAGAAATTTTTGAAAAAATTTATATAGAAATTAAATTTTCAGAATTTTTTTTATAGAAATAAAATTTTCAGAAAATTTTCTATAGAAATAAAATTTTCAGAAAATTTTCTATAGAAATAAAATTTTGATAAAATTTTATGTAGAAACAATATTTTTGAAAAATTTTCTATAGAAATAACATTTTCAAAAATGTTTCTATAGAAATAAAATTTGTATTGTTTTTTTTTTTTTGATTTCAGCTTAAAACCATGCATTGACTAAATTACAATTGTAGCCTAACCAACAGAGGAAAAGTATGCTTGTCAAATTTATTTGGGCAAAGCCCTATAGACTGCAATACGGTTGGATGTACAGCTGTTTTGGAATAACAACATTCCTCATTAGTATCCTCTACTTGCAGCAAAACTATCAAGCAATTATTAGAATAATTTCGGGTATTTCACTCAATCCGAAGTGAACTACATTTGAACCTATTAAAAAAATGTTTTTGACAAAATTTTCTATAGAAATAAATTTTTGACAAAATTTTCTATAGAAATAAAATTTTCAGAAAATTTTCTATAGAAATAAAATTTTCAGAAAATTTTCTATAGAAATAAAATTTTCAGAAAATTTTCTATAGAAATAAAATTTTCAGAAAATTTTCTATAGAAATAAAATTTTCAGAAAACTTTCTACAGAAATAAAAATTTTAGAAAATTTTATATAGAAATACAATTATCAGAAAAGTTACTAAAGAAGTACAATTTTGACAAAATTTTCTAAAGAAAGAAAATTTCGACAAAATTTTTTAAAGAAATAAAATTTTGACAAAATTTTTTAAAGAAATAAAATTTTAACAAAATTTTTTAAAGAAATAAAATTTTGAAAAAAATTTCTTTAGAAATAAAGTTTTGACTAAATTTTCTATACAAATAAAGTTTTGACAAAATTTTCTATAGGATTAAAATTTTCAGAAAATGTTCTATAGAAATAAGATTTTCAGAAAATTTTCTATAGTAATAAAATTTTCAGATAATTTTCTATAAAAATAAAGTTTTCAGAAAATTTTCTATAGAAATAAAATTTTCAGAAAATGTTATATACAAATAAAATTTTCAGAAAATTTTCTATAGAAATAAAATTTTGACAAAATTTTCAAAATTTTCTATAGAAACATGTTTTTGTAAAAAAAATTTTCAAAATTTTCTAAAGAAATAAAATTTTGAAAAAAAAATCTTTAGAAATAAAGTTTTGACTAAATTTTCTATAGAAATAAAGGTTTGACAAAATTTTCTATAGGATTAAAATTTTCAGAAAATTTTCTATAGAAATAAAATTTTCAGACAATTTTCTATAAAAATAAAGTTTTCAGAAAATTATCTATACAAATAAAATTTTCAGAAAATTTTCTATAGAAATAAAATTTTCAGAAAATTTTATATAGAAATAGAGTTTTCAGAAAATTTTCTATAGAAATAAAATTTTGACAAAATTTTTTATAGAAACATGCTTTTGTAAAATATATTTGTTTCTTATTTATTTAATTTTAGCCACCGTAATAAAACCGTTCCTATGTTATCTTGGTTATTCTATTTATTTTAAGTATTTTGAGTTTAAAACACCGAAATTTGTGCATTTCTACCTTCAAATTTGTTAAATGTCGTTTTTGACTTAACGATAGTAGTTCATTTACCTTCAAGGCCTTTGGGTTAAATTTTTTGAACTTTATTTTTTTTCCCTTCAATTGACCACCCACCTTCACCCTTGTGTATTTGAAATGGAAAAATTTTCAGATTTTAAGCTTATTTTGTTTTCACATTTAGACCTCTTATCTTCACCCTGTGTAAGAGAATTATACACTTTCCTCATTTCACCCTTGGCTAAGGATAAATATAGAAAAGTTCTATAAAAACAAGATTTTTCAATGTTTGATGATGCATACCCTTAGGCTGAGAGCGTAAATCTATGGGAAGGAGGAAAGCCAAAGGGGAGTTGGGTAATTTCCGTTTCCTTTCATGTTTTGCTGTGGAGAGACCATGGTTTTTGTTGTTCCTTCACTTGTCCAACAATATTTTTGGCAAATTTTTATGTCGACAAGTTTGACCCACCTTTTGGGTGGCCTTTTCCTGTATTCATAGATGTTTTGGAAATTTACGATATCTATGACCCAAGTGAAGTATAGGCTAAATATTCATGGGTATTTCCGTAAAATGCCTCCAGGTTTTTATAACTTCAACATTTGCTTTTGAGGGGGTTTTTGTAATCCATAAAATGTATTATGCCTTGGCCAAATCTATCTAAGACTTAAGGAAATGGGTTTTTGGGAGACATTTTATTACCCTACATCATGATTTTATCTTTTTTTTGCCAGAGAATTTGTTTTCTTCAATAATTCATGGCTTTTTAGAGTTTTTTTTTTGTTTTGTTTTGTCGATCCTTCAAATGGCCAGTACTTATAAATCATGCGACATTTGATATCTCTTCTACTTCATATCAAAGTGCTTGGATATCCATGGAAAGGGGTTTTCTTACCATGTTTTTCTCTATAAAATGATTTGCCATTTGCCACTGGGAAAAGGAAGAGGAGTCACTCTGTGATTTATGTTACCGCTGACATACTGAGGTTATTGATTCTGCTGGGCTATCAGTTTTCTACACCAATCCAGCTGTACAAGCCTTATGTTGCTGTTTTTTTGTTCTTGTTCTTGGCTTTCAAATGTTATCTTCTATTTTGCTGTTCGGCAAATGTCATCCTGTCGTTCTTATCATAGGATACGTTTGGCAATAATTTAAGGTGTTTACCTAACTGACTTTGAGAGACACTTTTAGATAATAAGAAGAAGAGAGAAGAGACATAAAAAACCAACACATACATACATAAACACTAAATTACTTAAATCGAGAATATAAGAGGATTTTTATTAAAAGGAAAATAGGATTTTTTTCTAAAGAATAAATAAAGATTATTTTTATTTAATTCTTTTATTTATTAATTTTATTTAATTATGCAAATTTATTATAGAAAAAAGTAGCATGAGAAAAATGGTTTTCTTCAATTTTTTTTGTATATTGGGGTTTAATATTATCGAAGCCTAAAAGTATAGCCGATATGTATTGCAACCGATTTACCATTTCATAACTTCCCGTCTACCAGCCGAGAGATTATGCCAGTGACAGTTCATTATATTGTTTACAAGCTTACAAAAGCTTTTCGATTTATAGCATTCGAAAATAGAGTTACTCCTGATGGAATTCAAGTGTGATAATAAGATTGCTGTATATTTGACTGGAAACCCACAAGTGGCTATTGCTAGAGACCTTCAGTATTTACATGTAATTAAGGATATGGTCACACTAGACAAATATTTGAAGAAAACAATTGTTAAACTTTTTCCAAGGCCATTGAAATATATGGATACCATTTTTGGAAAATACTTCTATCGTTACGTTATATACCCAATATGAGCAAAAAATATTTCCTGGTTTGACTGTGACGATGAATTCTTTTTTGATTTCTGTCAAATATTTGCCTAGGACTTGTGCATGTACGGTATTCCGTAGAGTGGCACAAAAAAACAAAAGTGTCGATCATCTCAAGACGGTGCTTTGCCGGATATGGGCAAAAATACCGCAGTGCCACTTCCGTGCAGCATGTGATGGCTTAATGGGTCGTTTGAAGGCCATAATTCGTTCCTCGCTTTATTTTTGCCGTCACCAAAATTTCTGGATATCATTTCGTTGGGATTTTGCGCATGGGCTTTTTTTGGAGAATAAGTTTAGCAATGAAAAATAATACCGAAGTGTTGATCATCTCAAGGGAATTCGCTGTGTGTGGATTTTTGGTATTTTTAAATTTTCTAAAGAATAAATATTCTGTACACAGAAAATAAATTCACGAAAATTTTCCAATTAAAATTTTAATTGAGTTTTAAAAAATATTCAATTAAAAGTTTAATTGATTCAACAAATTTTTTAATTGAAACAAAAATCAATCACAAAAATAATAGTATCAATTATTTTTTTAATTGAATCAATTAACTTTTTAATTGACTTTCAATTAATTTTTTAATTGATACTATCATTTCTGTGATTGAAGACATTTGAATTAAAAAATTAATTGGATCAATTAATTACGTAATTGAATCAGAAAAAAATTTTTTGTGTGTAATTGCTCTAAAAATACTTACAATTTTTATCTATCGAATATTTTTATTTATTTTATCTTCACGAAGCCTTCAAGTTTTCGTTTTACAAATATAGGAATTTTGGTATTTGTTAATTTTTTAAGAAATAAATTTTCTAAAGAATAAATATTCTATAATTGCTCTAAAAATATTTACAATTTTTATCTATCGAATATTTTTATTTATTTTATCTTCACGAAACCTTCAAGTTTTTGTTTTGCAAATATAGGAATTTTGGTGTTTGTTAAGTTTTTAAAAACTAAATACTCTATAGTTATTTCGAAAACATTTAATATTTTTCCTATCTTCTTTCATCCTTAGTAAGTTTTTTTTTTTTTAGATTTATTTGTTAGATGATAAACAATGTTTTCTCTTCTTTAATTTTAAACATTTTTAAATTGGCTTTTTTATGTGTCTTCTATCTCCTTTTATAGGACATAGGTATTTCATTTAGTGTTGACATTTGGTTTTAAAATTTCCTAGAGACAATCACACCTATTATGGGAAAAAGTGAATTTTTAAAAATAAGATTTTATGGTATTTACTTATATTCTAAAGAACATATATTCGATAAATGTTCTAAAAACATTTAAATTTAGATCTATATTTAATATTCAATTTTTCTATTTTAGCTATTCTATCCAAGCCTTGAAGTATGCTTCATTTTGTATTTATTTGTGTGCATGCCTAAAGTTATGCTTTATTTTATTTTCTTTAATTTCAAATATTTTTAAATTGGCCTTTTAAATAGTTTAATTTCCTTATGACATATTCACAGATTTTCTACAGACTATAAAAGCTAGGATGGACAAAGGGCATTTTTAAAAAGGAAAGTAATTTGTAATTTATAGTTTATAATTATGTTTATTGAGTCGTTTTTTTAGTTAAGATTTTATGGTATCTGCTAAGTATCTAAGGGATATATGTATTCGATAAATGTTCTAACAACTTTTAATATTTGTTTTCTATTTTATTTTATCTTATCTACCAAAGCCTTAAAGTAGGCTTTATTTTTTAATTTATTTGTTAGATTTCTAAATAATTGATCAAAGCCACGTATTTACTATAGATGCCTTAAGTTAGGCTTTCTTTTATTTTCATAAATTTCAGATATGTACAAATTGCCTTTATTATATGATTCTATCTCTATAGACTATAGGAATTTCATTTGGTGTTGACATTATTTTTAAAATTTCCTTACGGCATATTCACACATTGTCACACATTTTGTGGATTTTGTGGGCTGCTGGAATTTCCTAATAGAGTCGATTAGTGTTTATGAAACTAATTTCGTAAGTTGTTCAAATTCTTTTGGTCACACCTTAAGAGATGTTAAAATGACATACCATAAATATTGAATTTCCTCATTTTGGCATATATGGCAATATTTGCTCAATTAGCTACGTGAAATGGGAGTTATTGTGTCAGTTAAAGAAGAATTGTAGAAAAATGAAACCACTAAAGAATATTTTGTAACATACAATTTGCTTATGAAAAAAAATATAGAGGGAAATGTGTACAATAATTTGAGGTTGAGTCATATAAGAGCCATTTGAAGATAAACGATTTGTGAACACGACAAGTTTCGAAGAAATTCCATCTTTTTCACACTACACTCAAAATTATTATTAGGAAATTTTGTTAAAATTTCTATAGGAAATTTTGTCAAAATTTAATTGCTATAGGAAATTTTGTCAAAATTTCATTTCCATAGGAAACTTTCTAAAAATTCCATATCTGTGGGAAATTTGGCCAAAATTTCATTTCTATCGGAAATTTTGTCAAAATTTCATTTTTATAGGAAATTTTGTCAGAATTTCATTTCTATCGGAAATTTTTTCAAAATTTCATTTTTATAGGAACTTTTGTAAGAATTTCATTTCTATAGGATATTTTGTCAAATTTTCATTTCTATAGGAAACGTTCTCAAAATTTAATTTCTATAGGTAATTTCATTAAAATTTCATTTCTATAGGAAAGTTTTGTCAAAATTTAATTTCTATAGAAAATTTTGTTACAATTCCATTTCAATAGGAAATTTTGCCAAAATTTCATTTCTATTGGAAATTTTGCCGAAATTTAATAGGAAATTGTGTCAAAATTTCATTTCTCTAGGAAATTTTATTAAAATTTCATTTCTATAGGAAATTTTGTCAAAATTTCATTTCTATAGGATATATTGCCAAAATTTCATTTCTATGGGAAATTTTGCCACAATTTCATTTCTATAGGAAATTTTGTCAAAAGTTCTTTTCTATAGGAATTTTTGTTAAAAATCAATTTCTATAGGAAATTTTGTCAAATTTTCATTTCCATAGAATATTTTGTCGAAATTTCATTTCTATAGGAAATTTGTCAAAATTACACACACCAAATTATTATTAGGAAATTTTGTTAAAATTTCATTTCTATAGGAAATATTGTCAAAATTCCATTTCTATAGGAAATTTTGTCAAAATTTCATTTCTATAGGAAATTTTGTCAAAATTTCATTTCTATAGGAAATTTTGTCAAAATTCCATATCTATGGGAAATTTTGTCAAAATTCCATTTCTATAGGAAATTTTGTCAAAATTTCATTTCTAAAGGAAATTTTTTCAAAATTTTATTTCTATAGGAAATTTTGTCAAAATTTCATTTCTATAGGAAATTTTGTCAAAATTTCATTTCTATAGGAAACTTTCTAAAAATTCCATATCTATGGGAAATTTGGTCAAAATTTCATTTCTATAGGAAATTTAGCCAAAATTCCATTTCTATAGGGAATTTTGCCAAAATTTCATTTCTTTAGGGAATTTTTCCAAAATTTTATTTCCATAGAATATCTATGGGAAAGTTTGTCAAAATTTCATTTCTATAGGAAATTTTGTCAAAATTTCATTTCTATACGAAACTTTCTAAATTTCCATATCTATGGGAAATTTGGTCGAAATTTCATTTCTATAGGAAATTTTGCCAAAATTTCATTTCTATCGGAAATTTTTGTCAAAATTTCATTTGATAGGAAATTTTTTCAGAACTTCATTTTTATAGGAAATTTTGTCAAAATTTCATTCCTATAGGAAATTTTTCCAACATTTTATTTCCATAGAATATTTAGTCAAACTTTCATTTCTATACGAAACGTTCTAAAAAATAAATATCTATGGGAAAGTTTGTCCAAATTTCATTTCTACCGGAAATTTTATTAAAATTTCATTTCTATAGGAAATTTTGTCAAAATTTCATTTCTATACGAAACCTTCTAAATTTCCATATCTATGGGAAATTTGGTCGAAATTTCATTTCTATAGGAAATTTTGCCAAAATTTCATTTCTTTCGTGAAATTTCTTTCCTATAGGAATGAACTTTTGACAAAATTTTATTTCCATAGAATATTTTGTAAACCTTTAATTTCTATAGGAAACGTTCTCAAAATTAAATATCTATTGGAAATTTTGTCAAAATTTCATTTTTATAGGAAATTTTATTAAAATTTCATTTCTATAGGAAATTTTGTCAAAATTTCATTTCTATAGGAAACTTTCTAAAAATTCCATATCTATGGGAAATTTGGTCAAAATTTCATTTCTAAAGGAAAGTTTGCCAAAATTTAATTTCTATAGGGAATTGTGCCAAAGTTTCATTTCTATAGGGAATTAGCTACAATCTCATTTCTATCGGAAATTTTTGTCAACATTTCATTTTTATAGGAAATTTTGTCAGAATTTCATTTCTATAGGAAATTTTTCCAAAATTTTATTTCCATAGAATATTTTGTCAAACTTTCATTTCTATAGGAAACGTTCTCAAAATTAACTATCTATGGGAAATTTTGTCAAAATTTCATTTTTTTGGGAAATTTTGTCAAATTTTAATTTCTATACGGAATTTTATCAAAATTTCATTTCTACGGAAAGTTTTGTCAAGATTTCATTTCTATAGGAAATTTTACCAAAATTTCATTTCTATAGGAAATTTCATAGGAAATTGTGTCAAAGTTTCATTTCTCTAGGAAATTATATTAAAATTTTATTTCTATAGGAAATTTTGCCAAGATTTCATTTCTATCGGAAATTTTGCCAAAATTTCATTTCTATAGGAAATTTTGTCAAAAGTGCATTTCTATAGGAAGTTTTGTCAAATTTTCATTTCCATAGAATATTTCATTTCTATAGAAAATTTTGCCAAAATTTCATTTCTGTTTTTCTCAAAATTTCATTTCTTTATAAAATTTTGTCAAAATTTTAAATTTAAAATTTTGTCACAATTTCAGAAAAATTTGTCACAATTTTATTTCTACAGGAAATTTTGTCACAATTTTATTTCTATAGAAAATTTTGCCAAAATTTTATTTCCTATTGAAATGCTGTCTAAAATTCAATCCTAAAGGAAATTTTGTCAAAATTTCATTTCTATGAGAAATTTTGTCAAGATTTCATTTTTATAGAATTTTTTCCTGAAGAAATTTTTATTTCTATTGAAATAAAATTTTGTCACAATTTTATTTCTGTAGAATATTGTATCAAAATGTTATTTCTATAAAAAATTTTGCCAACATTTCAGAAAAAAAATTGTCACAATTTTATTTCTATAGGTAATTTCGTCCAAATTTCATTTCCTAAGAAAGTTTGGTCAAAATTTTATTTCTGTGGGACATTTTGTCAAGAATTCAATTTTATTGGAATTTTTTCCTGAAGAAATTTTCTCACAATTTCATTTTTATAGGAAATTTCGTCAAAATTTCAGTTCTATAGGAAATTTTGCCAACATTTCATTTCTATCAGATATTTTGCCAAAATTTCATTTCTATAGGAAATTTGGTTAAACTTTTATTTCTCTAGGAAATTTTGCCAACATTTCATTTCTATAGGAAATTTTTTCAAATTTTCATTTCCATAGAATATTTTGTCGAAATTTCATTTCAATAGGAAATTTGTCAAAATTTTATTTCTTTAGTTAATTTTGAGAAAATTTCATTTCTATAGGAAATTTTCTCAAAATTTCATTTCTATAAGAAAAATTTCTCAAGATTTTATATATATAGGAATGTTTGTCAAAATTTCATTTCTATAAGAAATTTTGTCAAATTTGTATTTCTATGGTATATTCTGTCAAAATTCCATTTCTATCGGAAATTTTGCCAAAATTTCATTTATCTTGGAAATTTTGCCTAAATTTCATTTATCTTGGAAATTTTGTTAAAATTTCATTTCTATAGGAAATTTTGTTAAAATTCCATTTCTATTGGAAACTTTGTCAAAATTTTATATCTATGGGAAATTTGGTCAAAATTTCACTTTGATAGGAATTTTTTTCAAAATTCAATTTCTATAGGAAATTTTGTCAAAATTTTTGCCATATTTCATTTTCATAGAACATTTTGTCAAAATTTCATTTGTATAGGAAATTTCGGAAAATTTCATTTTAGTTGATTATATGACGTGGAATGTCTAATAGCCACATTGAAACAATGGAATAATTATGTTTTGTATTCTAAAATTAATTTTATAAAGCCTAGATTTAAAGCTAAAATTCTTCTGTAGAAGCCTCATAGTTGGGTAGCCAATATCCTTAAAAGTGAGTTAGAATGTTTAGAAGACTTAAATTCTGTATTAGCACTCTTGCCAATATGAACGATTACTATTCTCAAATATTTAAAGTCAATAGGGATGCCAAGAAAAACGTCAATAAGTCTAGAATCTTAAACCTTGAAAACAAAAAATACAGAACCAGCTGTTTACTCAACACAAGAACTAAGATAAATTTAAATGCAAGCACAAAAGACCTTATCAGGGGCATGATATGTACACATATACATATATTTATGGGGCCATTTGTCTAACAATATGTGCAAGTGGGTGTAAATGTGTATGTGTGTGGAAGTGGATGCTCTTTGTCTCGAATCATGTGTTTGTTATATTAAATCCTTTCGTTTCGTTTTCGTTTTGTTTTTTGTTTGTTCCTGCATCTTTTATCTCCAACGACCCTCTACACCGGTTTCTTCTCTCTATAGTTTTCCCTCACTTTTTAGGTCAAATACTACTTCTTTTGTTCGTACATATACTACTTTAGTGCACTTTCAACATCTATGGCTTTGGCATTCTGTTCGAAATTTTTAACTTTTCTCCCCATCCCCTTTAAAGTCTGATTTGATGCTAACCTACATGAATGGAGGCAAGAAGGGCGCAAGAAGGGGGCTTTGTGCAAGCATAACAAATCCAAATCTCAAATCATATGTGATTTCTTTTTGCCTGGAACTTAAATTGACTACGACGACTACGAATAATAACATATGAGCAATGGTTATATGTGTGGTGAGTTTAATGCTTTAAAGCCTTAACATATGCTGCTTTAGTAGAGTAAGAAAAGAGAGAGAGAGAAAAAAAACGAAACGCAACCCAAACTATGAAATATATTTCATAAGTAGAGCATCAGAACTTGTTTGCAAGTGGCCTTATTTTTAATGCCCTTAAGCTGAAAAACTATGATTACAATATGTGAGTAAAGGAAAGAGAAATGATGCAGAGAAGGCCACAGAGAGCGAGAAGGTGAGAGGGAGAGTAAGCTTTAGAAGAATCCACCAAAGAATAATTACATACATTCATATGTTTGCCAAGCAAAAAGCCACAAGAAAAATTTATTTGTTTGCTACATTGTTGATGGGCATATACACACACACACATACCCATATATATCCATATACAAATATACCCACTAACCATCTCCAGTAAACAAGAACGCAGTGAAGGAAATCATATGAATGAACGCATACAATGGGCAACATTCTCCTGAAAAAAAAAATAAAATTTAATGAATACAATCACAAAGAATAGTGAATATGTTTTATTATCCAAAAATGTAATTGTATGGTACAAGCAAGAAAAAATGAATTATTGAAATAATTTATAACAGATGCTCAAGAAAAATTAGGTTCATGGCTGAACTGAAAACAAAGCCAGAATAATTTCCTATTGATTTCCACAATGTTATCTCTATACGTAATTTTTGTCAAATTTGTAGATCTATAGAAAATATTGTCAAAATTTTATTTCTATGGAAAATTTTGTCTAATTTGTAGTTCTAATAAAAATTTTTTCAAATTTGTGGTTGTATAGAAAATTTTGTCAACATTTTATTCTTTAGAAAATTTTCTAAAAATCTTATTGGTTTAGGAAATTGTATCTAAATTTCATATCTACAGGACATTTTGTAAACAATTTATTTCTATGGTAAATTTTTGTCAAAACATCATTTCTATGAAAATTTTATAAAAATTTCATTTCTATAGGAAATGTTTGACACTCACGTAATCTTTAAAGGAAACTTTGCGAAAATTTAATTTTTTTAGGAAACTTTGTGAAAATTTAATTTTTTTTAGGAAACTTTATGAAAATTTCATTTTTATACCCTCCACCATAGGATTGGGGGTATATTAACTTTGTCATTCCGTTTGTAACACACCGAAATATTGCTCTAAGACCCCATAAAGTATACATATTCTGGATCGTGGTGAAATTCTGAGTGGATCTGAGCATGTCCGTCCGTCCATCCATCTGTTGAAATCACGCTAACTTCCGAACGAAACTCGCTATCGACTTGAAACTTGGCACAAGTAGTTGTTATTGATGTAGGTCGGTACATGGTGTTAGTATATGGTCTCTAACAACCATGCAAAAATTGGTTCACATCGGTCCATAATTATATATAGCCCCCATATAAACCGATCCCCCCAATTGGCTTTCGGAGCCTCTAAGAGAAGCAAATTTCATCTGATCCGGCTGAAACTCGGTACATGGTCTTAGTATATGGTATCTAATGACCATGCAAAAATTGGTCCATATCGGTCCATAAATATATATAGCCCCATATAAACCGATTTGACCACCGGAGTCTCTTGGAAGACCAAAATTCATCTGATTCAGTTGAAATTTGGTACGTGATGTTAATATATGGCCTCAAACACCCATGCAAAAATTGCTAGATATCGGTCCATAATTATATATAGGCCCCATATAAACCGATCCCCAGAGTTGACCTCCGGAGCACCTTGGAAGAGCAAAATTCTTCCCATTCGGTTGAAATTTGGTACGTGATGTTAGTATATGGTATCCAACATCCATGCAGGGATTGGTTCCTATCAGTCCATAATTATATATAGCTCCCATATAAACCGATCACCAGATTTGACCTCCGGTGCCTTTTGGAGAAGCAAAATTCATCCGATCTGGTTGAAATTTGGTACGTGGTGGTAGTATATGATATTTAACAACCATGCCAAAAGTGGTCCATATCAGTCCATAATCATTTATAGCCCCCATATAAACCGATCCCGAGATTTGGTTTTGGAGAAGCAAATTTCATCCGAGTGAGTTGAAATTTGTGGATGAGAGTCTTTCGTAGAAGTTTCTTCGCAATCCATGGTGGAGGGTACATAAGATTCGGCCTGGCCGAACTTACGGCCGTATATACTTGTTTTAGGAAACTTTGTGAAAATTTCATTTTTTTTAGGAAATTTCGTCAAAATTTCATCTCTATAAGAAATTTTTTTAACAAATTATTACAATATTTAATGGGGATGTCCTATAAGGCAATTGATATTATTAAACAAGTATATACAGCAGTAAGTTCGGCCGGGCCGGGCCGAATCCTAAATACCCACCATGAATTAAATATAATAGTTTACTTTGAAAACTCTTCGTCGTAGCGGGTTACTTGATAACATACAGAGTTTTAGGGGGTTTGATGACAAATCTTCTCCCAAGCAAATCTGTTCAACCAGTACGCTTCCCGAAGAAAAAATTTAAAGATTCTACCTATGAACACTAGATCAGATTCTGGATTTATGAGAACCAATTTTGTTTGAGTTTTAGAGAAATCATAAACATATCGTGTATATGATGAAATAACGCCTTGATTTGAAATCTTAAATCTGTAGATTTTTTCCGCCATTATTTAAATGAATAGCCCAGCAAAAAAAGCGCCATCAAAAAAGTAGTGAAAATGTTATTTTTGGATCCGGAAGTGGTGAAAATTTGGCGCAGAAAGGATGAATTTAACACGGGCTTGTCATAGGACGGATGTCCACCATTTCAAATGTCATTGCAATGAATTTGCAGCACTTCTTAAGGTGTGATCCAAATTCAGTGTTTTGGACGTAAATTAAACAATTTTGCATTAATTTGCCAAAAAAAATATTTTTTAAAATTTTTTTTATGATTTTTAAAGCATTGTAGCGCTTTTCTGAAACGTTTGACATAAAATTAAAAAAATTGGCAATTTTTCTAGAATGGATTTAGCATTTTTTTTTTCGAAATAATTTTAATAATTTGTACCATTTTGTTAATCCTTATTCCGTTTTTAACCTATTTGATACAAAAAAAGTTAAAATTTCCTTTCAAAAATATGAAAAAACCGAATTAAAAGAACTTTCTGAGTAGTTAAAATAAAGAACAGCTTAGTGAGGACATTTTTGGAAGTACTTTTAAAGTTGTGCCTTTAGAAGTACTTCGAATTTTTTTGTTTTGCTGGGAGGATGAGTAAAATCTGGAAATTCTACTTTCAGTTTCAAGCAATTTGAAAGGGTTGGGGGGAGATCCTTATTCCGTTTTTAACCTATTTGATACAAAAACAAGTAAGTAAAGTAGAAAGTCGGGCGGGGCCGACTATATCATACCCTAAACCACCATTATAGAATTCGTAATCATAAGCATTTTTGGGTAACATATAGGTCTGGGAGATAAACCGCAGTTGCATATTTAAGAAAATTAAGGGTACATGTCTATGGGTGCTTTGTGTCAATCTGACTATAGCTCATAGTCAATGTTGCCTCGGAAAATATTCGGTTTACCCTACAAGGACAAAAAAAGTTCCCTACTTTCCCATACATTCCCAAACAATTTTCCCTACTATATTTTTCGTTAAATTTAAAAAATTTTACAAAACAAAAATGATTCTAAGTACTTTATTATCTTAAAACATGAATATGCAATGTATAAAACTTAGAATATAAATCTGTATTACCACCACGATTGCCACAGTTGGTAGAATTCTACCCAAATTAGTAATCTTTTTTGTTAAATCTCTATAAAAATAAAATTTTTGAAAAAGTTTCTATAAACAAATTTTTGTGAGAAATTTTTCTATAGAAATAAAGTTTTGACAATAAATTCTATAGAAATAAAACTTTGAGAAAAAATTCCACAGAGATATTATTTTGAGAAAATTGTTTATAGAAATAATATTTTGAAAAAAATTCTATAGAAATACAATTTTGACAAAATGTTCTATAGAAATAAGATGTTGACAAAATTCTCTACTGGAATAAAGTTTACCACACATCGTTAAAGATCAAGCCTTGCCGGCTTCTAATTTCCTCCTCTAGAGCCACCAAAATGTAAAAATTATTACAAATTGTGTTGAGTGAAAATGTCCTACATTGTGGCCCTATGTCCCTACAAGACGCTAAATATTAGAAAAACCCTACATATAGGGAATTTCCCCTACAAATACAAATTTGTAAAAATCGAGCAATATTCTTATGTAAGAGCTACAAGTACGTATTAGTACGATCGGCTAGTACATCAAAATTTGAAATTTGAGTAACATTGGTTAATATATAAGAGTACTATGGCCAAATTTGGGAAAATGGAGCGATGCATATACATGGAAGCTATATCTAAATCTGAACCAATTTGCATAATATTTTGCGGGTTTGATTAATACCACAAAAGGTTGCCTTGTGCAAGATTTGAGTAAGATCGGTTAAGAAATGAGGCATGTATGGTCAAACATAAGGTTATTAGGAGCGAATTTTTCAAAATCGGTGATACATATATGGGAGCTATATCTACATCTGAACCGATTTCGATGAAATTTTGCACATATAGTTAGTACAATAGAGGACTGGGTCTAGCCAACTTTTAGTAAGATCGGTTAATAAATAAGGGTTCTATGCCCAAATTTGGGAAAATCGGGTTATACAGACAAATCGGATAGAAAATACAGTTTCTAAACGTCCAAGAAGCAAAATCGGGAGACCGGTCTATATGGGGGCTATACCAAAACATGGACCGATACGGACCATTTTCGACACATCCCTTTATGGTCCTAAAATACCTCTAGATTTTCAATTTCAGGCAAATCGGGTAGAAAATACAGTTTCTAAACGTCCAAGAAGCAAAATCGGGAGATCGGCCTATATGGGGCTATACCAAAATATGGACCGATACGGACCATTTTCGATACACCTCTTAAAGGTCCAAAAATACTTCCAGGTTTTCAATTTCAGGCAAATCGGATAGAAAATACAGTTTCTAAAGGTCCAAGAAGCAAAATCGGCAGATCGGTCTATATGGGGACTATACCAAAACATGGATCGATACACCTCTTAAAGGTCCAAAAATACTTCCAGATTTCCAATTTCAGGCAAATCGGATAGAAAATACAGTTTCTAGACGCCCAAGAAGCAAAATCGGGACATCGATCTATATGAGGGCTATACCAAAACATGGACCGATAGGCACAATTTTCAGCACACCTTTTTATGGTCCTCAAGTAACTCTAGATTTTCAATTTCAAGCAAATTGGATAAAAACTACGG
Organism: Haematobia irritans; assembly: GCF_050003625.1. NCBI lineage: Eukaryota > Metazoa > Arthropoda > Insecta > Diptera > Muscidae > Haematobia > Haematobia irritans. Next base: position 22,092,187 of record NC_134397.1, read on the forward strand.
TTTTTATAAGCCCAATACCCCAAATCGGGAAGTCGGTTTATAAGGGGACTATATAAAAACTTGGACCGATATAGCCCATTTTCACCGTGGTGCAATGGTTAGCATGCCCACCTTGCATACACAAGGTCGTGGGTTCGATGCCTGCTTCGACCAAACACCAAAAAGTTTTTCAGCGGTGGATTATCACACCTCAGTAATGCTGGTGACATTTCTGAGGGTTTCAAAACTTCTCTGAGTGGTTTCACCACAATGTGGAATGCCGTTCGGACTCGGCTATAAAAAGGAGGTCCCTTGTCATTGAGCTTAACATGGAATCGGGCAGCACTCAGTGATAAGAAAGAAGTTCACCACTGTGGTATCACAATCGACTGAATAGTCTAAGTGAACCTGATACATCGGGCTGCCACCTAACCTAACATAACCTAGCCCATTTTCGAACTTGACCTGCCTGCAAACAAAAAACCAATCTGTGACAAATTTCAGGACGATAGCGCCATTATTGACGGTTGTAGCGTGATTACAACAGACAGAAAGACGGACGGACGGAAATGCTTATATCGTCTTAGAATTTCTTCCTGATCAAGAATATATATACTTTATATAGTCGGAAAACGATATTTCGATGTGTTACACACGGAATGACAAACTTATTATAACCCCATCACCATTCTATGGTGGTGGGTATAAAAAGATAATGCCAGATACCAATCTATACACATGATCAGGACCGCCAATTTTGCCGATTTATCGGCATTTTGACGATTTTTTACTTAAAAAATAGCAAATGCCGATTTTCCGATTTTTACCCCAAAAATGACGATATTAGCTCCGTTCAAGAATTTTTACTGGAAGTCGTCGAAATTTCAAGTTTTTGCTATAAATTTCTTACATACAGGAGCTATACTTCATTTCGCACCTAAAGTATTAGTATAGCACTAATAACACTAGCCAACAGTCGTTTTGTGAATTGGTTCTAGCATACTTTTTCCCATTGATTTTGACACGAAAATGAGTTTTAAAAAAATTTCTGTCGATTGGTTTTCGAGATACAAATTTTTGAACTTTTTTTTAATTTTTGGAGGTACACTTACAATTTTGAGCATATCTTTCGTCTTCTTTAACCTATTTGATCCTACTACTACTCAAATTAAAGAAAATTGAGCCGTCTACAACTCATTCTCAGAAAATTTTCAAATCGGGTAAGTGGTTTGGATGTTGGCGGCTTAAGAAGGTTAAAAAACGGCGTTTTTTAGTAAAAATGTGGTAGAAAAAACCATATACAAATTCATATAAAATATAAAATACGATGCTAGCAGCAATTTTGTTTTTTTTTTTACGTATAGCTGAAATTTTTACAAAGAAAATAGCGGACTTATAATTTTTTTGGTAAAAAACCAAAAAACGCTCTGAACCAAATTTCAACAAAATCGTTAATCGTGCGAACAAAAAATACATGGACTGACGGACACAAAGGGCTAGATCGACTCAGGAGGTTACTCTGAGCCAATCAGTATATATTTTAAAATCAATTTTTCTAGTAGGCATATTGTTTTGCAGATCAAAGTTAGTAAGTTAATTTAATTATTGTTTAAATTTAATTTAATTCGTTATACTTTTATTATTGAAATTCAAAGTTGTTAATTTTCTGTTTTTATATGAAATAAATATTTTTGTGTTATTTTTAACCAAAAAAATATTTTTTTATTTTAATATTATTTATATTACCGATTTTTTGACGATTTTTTTAATGCCAGTGCCGATTATGACTATTTTTTCTGAAAAAAACTGACGATTCTTCTTGAAATTTTATTGGCAGCCCTGCACATGATTCATCGTTGGCTAATTTTCCATAGCCTTTATCGTACATCTAGCTTGGAGATATGATTCATTTGCTAACTTCTAATTAAAAACTTATTTGGCAACATTTCGTTTCCATAGGGAATTTTGTCAAAATGTTATTGTTATAGAAAATTTTGACAAAATTTCAATTCTCTACGAAATTATGTTAAAGTTTCATTTCTCTTAGGGAATTTTGTCAAACTTTCATTTCAATAGAAAATGTTAACCTTTTTTTAATGTTTTTTTCAAAATTTATTTTTATAGAAAATTATGCCAAATAATTGTATAGGACGTTTTGACAAAATATAATTTCTCTAAAAATTTTTGTCAACATATCATATCTATAGAAAATTTTGTCAACTTTTTATTTCTATAGGATATTTTATGAAACTTTCATTTCTATAGGAATTTTGTGAAAATTTCAATTTTCTAGGAAATTTTGTCAAAATTTCATTTCTATAGAAAATTTTGTAAAATTTTTCTAAAAAATATATGCCTACAGAAAATTTTCTATAAGTTTTATTTCTAAAATTTTCTACAAAATTTACATGTAACATTTTCGAGAAATTTTATTTGTATAGATTTTTTCATTTTATTTCTAAAGAAAAATTTTTAAAAAATTTATTTCACTTTTATTTCATTGTTTTTGTTTTGTTCTTATTCAGTTCTAAAATGCATTGATCTTCCATGATTTTATTTCTATAGAAAATTTTCTAAATAATTTGTGTCCATAGAAAGTTTTCTAAAAATTTTGTTTCCATAGAAAATTTTCTAAAATGTTATTTTATTTCCTTAAAATGTTATTTCTCTTTAAAAAAAATCCTTTGGATAAAATCTTATTTCTATTGAAAATTATATACCCTTCTCTCTAATTGAATCCAAATTACTAGTAAACAAGTAAATGCGGCCTAAGGTTGAGCCTTCGATACGCATATTCAGAATTTTATTATTTTCAATAATCCAGAGATTTTTTTTAAATTAACTCATTGTTACAGTTATGTCATTTCACTTTGTCAAATATGTCATTTTTCTAACAAAAAACAAAATTTAATCTCATGATATACTACAACATTTTCCATGGCACATAACATACTCACCTTTCTCATTCGTATTCATACATGTGATTAGTTTAATAAATTGTCCGCGTTATGTGTCACTTTGTATGGGTCTGTCTTTCACACATGTATGTGTATATCTTAGCGTGTATCTATGTAGAAAGTTAGATATATGACCAAGAATTGATATTTCAGTTTTATTAAAAAATTACACATGGCATTTTAACGATGTTGTTGACACATTAACAAAATGTCCCATATATCATAAACAATGGGTGAGGAGGAGTAAGAGGAGGATTTTTCGTTTCATGACTGAAACACATAAATTTTTGATTTTAATGATATATTGATGTAAATGTTAAATATGACTGTAAGCGGGTGGGCTCGGTTATTCAACATCAATTTGTATTATACACTCTAAATAAATTCCTTGTAAAATTTTAATCAAAATTTTATTTAAAAAAAAAATTTTGTAAATATTTTATTACTATAGAAAATTTTGCAAAATTTTATTTCCATAAACAATTCTTTTTTACTCCTTATTTGCAATCTATTTAAAAATATAATAATAAGCAAACAATTCTGTTAAATTTTCTTTTTCTTTAAAAATTTTATTTCTACAAAATATTTGCTACAAATTTTGCTATTGCAGAAAATATCCTACAACTTTTATTTCTATAGAAAATTTTATATATATTGAAAATTTTCTGAAAATTTTATTTCTATCGAAAATTTTCTAAAAATTTTATTTCAAAGGAAATTTTCTGAAAATTTTATCTCTATAAAACATTTTCTGAAACTTTTATTTCTATCGAAAATTTTCTGAAAATTTTATCTCTATAAAAAAATTGACTGAATAGTTTATTTCTATCGAAAAATTTCTGAAAATTTATCTCTATTATTTTTAAAGAAAATTTTCTGAAAATATTATTTCTATAGAAAAATTTCTGCAAATTTTATTTTTATAGCAAATTTTATTTCTATAGAAAATTTTCTGGAAATTTCATCTCTGTAGAAAATTTGCTAAAAATTTTATTTCAAAGGAAATTTTCTGAAAATTTTATGTCTATAAAAAAATTTTCTGAAAATTCTATTTCTAGCGAAAATTTTCTGAAAATGTTATCTCTATAAAAAATTGTCTCAACATTTTTCTATAGAAAATTTTCTGCAAATTTTATTTTTATAGAAAATATTCTGAAAATATTATTTATATAGAAAATTTTCTGAAAATTTTATTTTTATAGAAAATTTTCTGAAAATTTTATTTTTATAGAAAATATTCTGAACATAATTTTTCTATAGAAAATTTTCAGTATATATTTTAAAATCAATTTTTCTAGTAGGCATATTGTTTTGCAGATCAAAGTTAGTAAGTTAATTTAATTATTGTTTAAATTTAATTTAATTCGTTATACTTTTATTATTGAAATTCAAAGTTGTTAATTTTCTGTTTTTATATGAAATAAATATTTTTGTGTTATTTTTAACCAAAAAAATATTTTTTTATTTTAATATTATTTATATTACCGATTTTTTGACGATTTTTTTAATGCCAGTGCCGATTATGACTATTTTTTCTGAAAAAAACTGACGATTCTTCTTGAAATTTTATTGGCAGCCCTGCACATGATTCATCGTTGGCTAATTTTCCATAGCCTTTATCGTACATCTAGCTTGGAGATATGATTCATTTGCTAACTTCTAATTAAAAACTTATTTGGCAACATTTCGTTTCCATAGGGAATTTTGTCAAAATGTTATTGTTATAGAAAATTTTGACAAAATTTCAATTCTCTACGAAATTATGTTAAAGTTTCATTTCTCTTAGGGAATTTTGTCAAACTTTCATTTCAATAGAAAATGTTAACCTTTTTTTAATGTTTTTTTCAAAATTTATTTTTATAGAAAATTATGCCAAATAATTGTATAGGACGTTTTGACAAAATATAATTTCTCTAAAAATTTTTGTCAACATATCATATCTATAGAAAATTTTGTCAACTTTTTATTTCTATAGGATATTTTATGAAACTTTCATTTCTATAGGAATTTTGTGAAAATTTCAATTTTCTAGGAAATTTTGTCAAAATTTCATTTCTATAGAAAATTTTGTAAAATTTTTCTAAAAAATATATGCCTACAGAAAATTTTCTATAAGTTTTATTTCTAAAATTTTCTACAAAATTTACATGTAACATTTTCGAGAAATTTTATTTGTATAGATTTTTTCATTTTATTTCTAAAGAAAAATTTTTAAAAAATTTATTTCACTTTTATTTCATTGTTTTTGTTTTGTTCTTATTCAGTTCTAAAATGCATTGATCTTCCATGATTTTATTTCTATAGAAAATTTTCTAAATAATTTGTGTCCATAGAAAGTTTTCTAAAAATTTTGTTTCCATAGAAAATTTTCTAAAATGTTATTTTATTTCCTTAAAATGTTATTTCTCTTTAAAAAAAATCCTTTGGATAAAATCTTATTTCTATTGAAAATTATATACCCTTCTCTCTAATTGAATCCAAATTACTAGTAAACAAGTAAATGCGGCCTAAGGTTGAGCCTTCGATACGCATATTCAGAATTTTATTATTTTCAATAATCCAGAGATTTTTTTTAAATTAACTCATTGTTACAGTTATGTCATTTCACTTTGTCAAATATGTCATTTTTCTAACAAAAAACAAAATTTAATCTCATGATATACTACAACATTTTCCATGGCACATAACATACTCACCTTTCTCATTCGTATTCATACATGTGATTAGTTTAATAAATTGTCCGCGTTATGTGTCACTTTGTATGGGTCTGTCTTTCACACATGTATGTGTATATCTTAGCGTGTATCTATGTAGAAAGTTAGATATATGACCAAGAATTGATATTTCAGTTTTATTAAAAAATTACACATGGCATTTTAACGATGTTGTTGACACATTAACAAAATGTCCCATATATCATAAACAATGGGTGAGGAGGAGTAAGAGGAGGATTTTTCGTTTCATGACTGAAACACATAAATTTTTGATTTTAATGATATATTGATGTAAATGTTAAATATGACTGTAAGCGGGTGGGCTCGGTTATTCAACATCAATTTGTATTATACACTCTAAATAAATTCCTTGTAAAATTTTAATCAAAATTTTATTTAAAAAAAAAATTTTGTAAATATTTTATTACTATAGAAAATTTTGCAAAATTTTATTTCCATAAACAATTCTTTTTTACTCCTTATTTGCAATCTATTTAAAAATATAATAATAAGCAAACAATTCTGTTAAATTTTCTTTTTCTTTAAAAATTTTATTTCTACAAAATATTTGCTACAAATTTTGCTATTGCAGAAAATATCCTACAACTTTTATTTCTATAGAAAATTTTATATATATTGAAAATTTTCTGAAAATTTTATTTCTATCGAAAATTTTCTAAAAATTTTATTTCAAAGGAAATTTTCTGAAAATTTTATCTCTATAAAACATTTTCTGAAACTTTTATTTCTATCGAAAATTTTCTGAAAATTTTATCTCTATAAAAAAATTGTCTGAATAGTTTATTTCTATCGAAAAATTTCTGAAAATTTATCTCTATTATTTTTAAAGAAAATTTTCTGAAAATATTATTTCTATAGAAAAATTTCTGCAAATTTTATTTTTATAGCAAATTTTATTTCTATAGAAAATTTTCTGGAAATTTCATCTCTGTAGAAAATTTGCTAAAAATTTTATTTCAAAGGAAATTTTCTGAAAATTTTATGTCTATAAAAAAATTTTCTGAAAATTCTATTTCTAGCGAAAATTTTCTGAAAATGTTATCTCTATAAAAAATTGTCTCAACATTTTTCTATAGAAAATTTTCTGCAAATTTTATTTTTATAGAAAATATTCTGAAAATATTATTTATATAGAAAATTTTCTGAAAATTTTATTTTTATAGAAAATTTTCTGAAAATTTTATTTTTATAGAAAATATTCTGAACATAATTTTTCTATAGAAAATTTTCTGCAAATTTTATTTTTATAGAAAATTTTCTGAAAATTTTATTTTTATAGAAAGTATTCTGAAAATATTATTTCTATAGAAAATTTTCTGCAAATTTTATTTTTATTGAAAGTTTTGTTTCTATAGAAAATTATCTGAAAATTTTGTTTCTACAGAAAATTATCTGAAAATTTTATCTCTATAGAAAATTTTCTAAAAATTTTATTTCAAAGGAAATTTTCTGAAAATTTTATCTCTATAAAAAATTTTCTGAAAATTTTATCTCTGTAAAAAATTTTCTGAAAATTTTATCTCTATAAAAAATTGTTCGAAGAGTTTATTTCTAACGAAAAATTTCCGAAAATTTTATTTTTAAAGAAATAGAAATTAGAATTTAATAGCATTTAAAAATAGAAAATTTTCTGAAAATTTTATTTCTATAGAAAATTTTCTAAAAATTTTATTTCAAAGGAAATTTTCTGAAAATTTTATCTCTATAAAACATTTTCTGAAACTTTTATTTCTATCGAAAATTATCTGAAAATTTTATCTCTATAAAAAAATTGTCTGAAGAGTTTATTTCCATATAAAAAATTTTCTGAAAATTTTATCTCTATAAAAAATTGTTTGAAGAGTTTATTTTTATCGAAAAATTTCTTATTTTTAAAGAAAATTTTCTGAAAATATTATTTCTATAGAAAATTTTCTGCAAATTTTATTTTTATAGAAAATTTTCTGCAATTTTTATTTTTATAGAAAATTTTCTGGAAATTTCATCTCTATAGGAAATTTTCTAAAAATTTTATTTCAAAGGAAATTTTCTGAAAATTTTATTTCTAGCGAAAATTTTCTGAAAATTTTATCTCTATAAAAAATTGTCTCAAATTTTTTCTATAGAAAATTTTCTGCAAATTTTATTTTTATAGAAAATTTTATTTCTGTAGAAAATTTTCTGGAAATTTTATTTCTATAAAAAATTTTCTGAAAAATTTATTTCTATAGAAAATTTTCTGAAATTTTTTTTTTCTATAGAAAATTTTCTGAAAATTTTATTTCTATAGAAGATTTTCTAAAAAGTTCATTTCTATTTTTGTATTTCTATAGAAAATTTTCTTAAAATTTTATTTCTATAGAAAATTTTCTGGAAATTTTATTTCTATAGACAATTTTCGGAAAATTCTGAGTCGATCTGAGCACATCCGTCCGTCCGTCCGTCTGTTGAAATCACGCTAACTTCCGAACGAAACAACCTATCGACTTGAAACTTGGCACAAGTAGTTGTTATTGATGTAGGTCGGATGGTATTGCAAATGGGGCATGTCGGACCACTTTTACGTATAAACCGATCCCCCGATTTAGCTTGCGGAGCCTCTAGAGAAGCAAATTTCATCCGATCCGGCTGAAATTTGGTACATGGTGTTAGTATATGGTCTCTAACAACCATGCAAAAATTGGTCCACATCGGTCCATAATTATATATAGCCCCCATATAAACCGATCCCCGGATTTGGCTTGCGGAGCCTCTACGAAAAGCAAATTTTATACGATTCGGCTTAAATTTGGTACATGGTGTAAGTATATGGTCTCTACTAACCATGCCAAAATTGGTCCACATCGGTCCATAATTATATATAGCCCCCATATAAACCGATCCCCCGATTTGGCTTGCGGAGCCTATAAGAGAAGCAAATTTTATCCGATCCGGCTGAAATTTGGTACATGGTGTTAGTATATGGTCTCTAATGACCATGCAAAAATTGGTCCACATCGGTCCATAATTATATATAGCCCCCATATAAACCGATCCCTCGATTTGGCTTGCGGAGCCTCTAAGAGAAGCAAATTTTATCCGATCCGGCTGAAATTTGGTACATGGTGTTAGTATATGGTCTCTAACAACCATGCAAAAATTGGTCCACATCGGTCCGTAATTATATATAACTCCCATATAAACTGATCCCCCGATTTGGCTTGCCGATCCTCTAAGAGAAGCAAATTTCATCCGATCCGGCTGAAATTTGGTACATGGTGTTTGTATACGGTCATTAACAACCATGCAAAAATTGGTCCACATCGGTCCATAATTATATATAGCCCCCATATAAACCCCCAGATTTGACCTCCGGAGCCCCTTGGAAGTGCAAAATTCATCCGATGCGGTTGAAATTTGGTACGTGATGTTAGTATATGGTATCCAACAACCATGCAGGAATTGGTGCATATCAGTCCATAATTATATATAGCTCCCATATAAACCAATACCCAGATTTGACCTCCGGTGCCTTTTGGAGAAGCAAAATTCATCCGATCTGGTTGAAATTTGGTACGTGCTGGTAGTATATGATATTTAACAACCATGCCAAAAGTGGTCTATATCAGTCCATAATCATATATAGCCCCATATAAACCGATCCCGAGATTTGGTTTTGGAGACTTTTGGAGGAGCAAATTTCATCCGAGTCAGTTGAAGGTTAGGTTAGGTTATGGAGGATGACACGAATCCGAACTAGCGGATTTGTGTCCACTTAGACCATAGTTGGTCCATTGCGATTCCTCAAACTTCTTTCCATCTTCCTCCTCGTGTCCGTCTTCTTCCGGCCGGAATGAGTCTTATGATAATGTATCCTTCGGACGCGGCTAGTTCCTCCACCCCGAAGCCTTGATGAAGACGAGAATATTCCTCAGGCTGCATTCTCGCAAGTCGGTCATAGTCTGAAAAAAATAAGCGCCCAGTATCTTGTTTCTTGTGAAAGATAGTGCTGGACACTGGCACAGGAAGTAAAAAGAATCTTCCGTAGCCTCGGGGTCCAGACACCACCTACAAATATCATTATTCGCTAGACCTATTCTTACCATGTGTTTTCCCAAGGTGTTGTGTCCCGTTATGATGCCTCACATCCTCTCTCTGCAAAGACATCAAGACTTCAGAGTTCCTTATATTATAGTCGCCCCATATCAGTGGAGGAAAAACGTCCGAAATAACGTTTTCCGTACCATCTACGCCTTCCCTAGCCAGTATATCTGCCTCTTCATTCCCAGCTATGCCATAATGTCCAGGTACCCAGCACAGAGTTACATTATGCTGTTCAGTGAGAACCGTAAGCTCTATACGACATCGGCTGACCACCTTCGACCTTATGTTCGTATTGCTCAGGGCCTTTATAGCTGCCAGACTATCGATGAAAATGCTGATATCGCATCGAAATAACGGCCTCATCGATAGAAGTTCTGCAGCTTTTGAAATAGCAAATATCTAGGCCTGAAAAATGCTGCATTGTCCGTCCAACTTAAAGGAGTCCTTAAGTTCCAACTCCTTGCAGTATATTCCGCTGCCTGCACCCTCGGCCATTTTTGAACCGTCAGTATAGATGTTTAGATTCCCAAAGTGTATCCTATTTTCATCCCAGTCCTCTACAGTCATATAGTCCGTTCTCATATGTCGTCCGGCATACACTATCAGTTCAGTTGAAAATTGGTACATTGTGCTAGTATATGGCCGTTAACAACCATGCCTAACTAGGTCCATATCGGTCTATAGTTATATATAGCCCTCAGATAAATCGATTCCCAATCACACAAAAATTGGTCCCTATCAAGTTCATTATTGTATATAGCCCCCATATAAGCGACCCCCATATTTCAATTCTGGCTCTCTACGTATCGTGCAAAAAGTCCATATCGATTCGTAATTATTTGTAGACTTACCTATACATACCTTTTTTGTCTAACATATACCACGTATGGACTAACTCACAATTTAGAAAACGATGTTAAGAAGTTTTAAGATACCACAACCCAAGTAATTCGATTGTGGATGACAGTCTTTCGTAGAAGTTTCTACGCAATCCATGGTGGAGGGTACATAAGATTCGACCTGGTCGAATGGATAGTTTTCTAAATACTTTTATTTCTATAGAATATTTGCAAAAACTTAAAATTAATTTCTAAAACCAACTTTCCAAAAATTTTGCTTCTATATAAAATTTTTCAAAAAATTTTATTTCTATATAAAATGTACACTTTTCTCAAAGTGTATCCTTTGGGCTGTAGGTGTGATGGTGTTGAGTCTTGGAAAATGACACTAACTATATGAACATATCATATAATGTTGTTGTTGCATGTTTACATGAATATGTTTATTTGTGTGCAGATAATAAGGTGTGCGTGCGTGTTCGAAAAGGTGTGGAAACTTGTATGGCTGTCAATGAGTCCACACACTGAAGTGTTTAATGGATTTGGTTACACTACATTTTATGAAGTATGGGAGTTAAGGCCACATACAGCATGGAATAATATTTGGTTGAAAATCCCACCGAAAAAAAATATTCAATCATTGTTGGGATGCGAGTATTTCAAAACATAAGTTTGAGGATATTTCTCTCTTTTTTTATTTCATTAATGATCGATTGATTCATAAACAATTATAGATGACAAAACTTTATCTTATAGCTGAAAAAATTCTCTGCAAGGCGCCAACAATGCTAACATTAAAAGGAAACTTGATCCCTATGCCATCTTTATTATCCACCACCACCCTATCGGTCATACTTGCAAACCATTATTTGTAAAATATTATTTACTGTAAAAAACGGAAAAAGTTTTCTAGAAAGTTTACTATTTCTTAAATGGCGCAATACAATAAGGGGTCATATCGCATGGTGTACTCATACATTGGCCAAACGATAGACTACCTACACTGAAAAAAAGCATGCCCGGTCCCAAAGATTTTGTCTTTACGTTAAAAATTTTGGTATTGATTCCGAGCCAAACAAGCGGATAATACAAGACACAATTCTTTTAAGACACAATTCTGTTTTAAATTTAGGTTTTATGTTCTTGCTTCTAGGAAGCAAATTTTAATTTTTCGTTTTTTCAGTTTTTTTTTCTTTATATGCTATCAAAGTCCTTTAAAAACGAATTATCGGCAACTTTATTTTCCAAATTCAGACTCGACTTCCAGTAGAAATTTTGCTATGTTTCAAGTAAAAAAACGTCATTATATTTCATGTTAGCCTGATACCGAAACAGGCAATTGACGTCCAAATGCATTATATCTAATTATACAATTATTTTTCGAGCTTTATGGACAGATATAGATTAAGGAACATGGTTAATAGAGCCATTGAAAAGAAAACGCCAGATACTGTACATGTTTCGGTTCGGGCGAATGAACCTTTCCACAGCCTTTTGTATAGATCTGGCTGGGAGAGATAACTCAATTTTGGGCCCTTAATCTATATCTGTCCATAAAGCTCGAAAAATAATTGTATAATTAGTAAAAAAAACGTCTTTAAAATAAAATGTTGAAAAACATGTCCTATTTTTGAACGACTTTTTGCTTTGTAGTCAAGATGCAAAAAGTCAACAAATTTATAGACAATTTCATTAAATTTAAAGAATTTTTCTGATTTATTGAAGTCTTGGGCTTAGGTCAAGCCCAAACATTTTTTTCTTGCATGTTGTGATACCCAGTTTTAATTGAAATCACTTAATTATAAGGACAATACGACTTCATTGAAAAGTTTATCGACTTTTGGACAAAGAAAAAAACTTTATATTAGAGAAATGCGTCTTTTATGCGAAGTAAAATTTGCATTCGTATTTGAAGAACATGTAATCTTTGGCCTCACGACAATATTTTTTCCAGTGTACAAACGTTGAATTACACGCTGATCAAAAGTGTTTGTAAAATAGTACATTCAAACTTTAAAGTTTTTTTTTTCTATCAACAAAAATTGACAATTTTTTAAATTCCCCACAAACTTGCATTTGAATTAACGCAAAATTTAACAATAATAAAAATACTATTTTGGTGATGTTACTAAATTTTCATTTGTTGATGTTTTTAATTTTGTTAATTTCATTATATTGTTAATTTATATAAAAATAATATAATTTAGAATCAACAAATGTTGTCAATATTTGTTTTTCTAAAAATGTTTATGTTTATATGCTAACAAAATTTAAAATTTAAATTTTATTAATTATTTGGTTTATTTATATTATTTTTTTTTATAATGTTCAATAAAAATAAACATCTGGAAAAATTTCTTAAGCTAAATGCAAATGGTTTTAGTGGAACAAGAAAAACTTTCTACAACATATTTGTCACGTAGATTTTTTTTTTTTTTCAAAATTTTATTTTAACAGAAGATTTTATTTATATAGAGAAATTTTCGCAACTTTTATTTCTAAATAAATTTTTTGGAAAATTTTATTTCCATACAAAATTTTCTGAACATTTTATTTCTATAGAAAATTTTCTGAATATTTTATTTCTATAGAAAATTTTCTCAAAGTTTTATTTTGGTAGCAAATTTTCTAAAACCTATTTCTATTCCTATAAAAATTTTCAAAAATTGTATTTCTACAGAAAATTTTCTGAAAATTTTATACCTATAGAAAATTTTCAAAAAATTTTATGTCTATAAAAAATTTTCTGAAAATTTTATACCTATAGAAAAATTTCTAAAAATTTCATGTCTATACCAAATTTGCAGAAAATTTTATTTCTATAGATTTTTTTTTAAATTTTATTTCTAAGGAAAGTTTTATTTCTATAGAAAATTTTATCAAAATTTTATTTCTATAAAAATTTTCTGTAATTTTGTCAAAATTTTATATTTTAGAAAATTATGTCAAAATTTTATTTCTATAGAAATTTTTGTAAAAAAATTTCATGTTTATAGAACATTTTCTCAAAATTGTATTTCTATTGAAAATTTTCACAAAATATAACATTTGCTTAAGATTTTATTTCTATAGAAATTTTTTTTTGAATTTTTATTTTTATTATTTTATCTCTTTAGAAAATGTTATTTCTTTAGAAGATTTTGACAAGTAGAAAATTTTGTCAAATTTCCATTCTTCTTGACGGGGGTATAATAAGTTTGTCATTCCGTTAGTAACACGTCGAAATATCGATTTCCGACTATATAAAGTATATATATTCTTGATCAGGGAGAAATTCTAAAACGATATAACCATGTCCGTCTGTCTGTGTGGCTGTCTGTTGTAATCACGCCTGTCTGTTGTAATCACGCCACAGTCTTCAATAATGAAGCAATCGTGCTGAAATTTTGCACAAACTCGTGTTTTGTCAGCAGGCAGATCAAGTTCGAAGATGGGCTATAAACCGACCTCCAGATTTTACTTCTTTGGCTTATAGAAACAGTAGTCTTTATCCAATATACCTCAAATTGAAAATCTAGATGTATAAATGGTGAGAACCGGTCCATGTTTTGATATAGCCCCCATATAGACGAGATATAGGGGCTTTGGCTTATAGAAACCGTAGTTTTTATCAAATTTACATGAAATTTGGAAGGTGCGCCGAAAATGGGAAGTATCGGTCAATGTTTTAGTATAGCCCCATATATACTGATCTCCCGATTTAACTCCTAGAAACCGTAGTTTTTATCCGAATTGCCTGAAATTGTAAATATACTGGTATTTTAGACTCACACAAATGTGTATCGGATTTAGTTTTTATCGGTCCATTTGGTAAGGCCTACATATAGACAGATTTCACTCCTTGAGGGTAATGAAGACGCACTGATCATTGAAAATGTTTGAAACTGAATGTAAAATTTCTCGTAATCATTTAAATAATGGGGGTGAAAAACTACAGATTGTAGATTTCAAATCAAAGCCTTATTTCATCATTTTCTTGCACACTTACAAGAGATGTTTATGATTCCTCTAAAACTCAAACAAAAAATGGTTCTTAAAAAATCAGAATCTGATCTAGTCTTCATAGGTAAAATCTTTAAATTTATCATCGAGAAGTGTACTTGTTGAACTGATCTGCTTGGGAGAATATCTGTCATCAAATCGCCCTGATATTTAAAAGGAAGCTATAATATTTGATTCATGGTGGTGGGTATTTAAAATTCGGACCGGCCAAACTTACTGAAGTATTTACATGTTATTTTTATGTTTTTTTTTTCAAAATTTTATATCCTTAAAAAAATTATGTTAAAATTATATTTCTATATAAAAGTTTATTTCTAAAAATTTTTTGTCCACAATTTATTTCTATAGAAGAATTTCAAAATATTTTATTTCTATAAAAATTTTTGCCAAATTTAGTTTTTATATAAAATTTTTAAAAAAAATTTATTTTTATAGAAAATTAAAAAAAAAATATAGAAAATTAAAAAAAAAAATGTCAAAATTTAATTTTTATAGAAAATTTTGGAAAAATTGTATTTTTATAGAAAATTTTTTAAAAAATTTTATTTTTATAGAAAATTTTTGGAAAATTTCATTTCTATAGAAAATTTAACTTCTACAAATTTTGCAAATTTTTATTTTTATAGAAATTTTTTTACAAATTATATTTCTATGGAAACTTTTGCAAAATTTTATTCCTATAAATTTTGCAAATAAAAATTTATTTGTATGGAAAAATTTGTCAAAATTTTATTTCTATAGAAGATTTTCGCAAAATTTGATTTCTATTGAAATTTATATCATAATTTTCTTTTTTAAAAAAAAATTGTCAAAATATTATGTCTATAGAAAATTTTGTCAAAATTTTATTTCTATAAATTTTTTTTTCAATTTTTTTTGTTTTTGCTATAGACAATTTTGTCAAAAATTTATTTCTATAGAAAATTTTATAAAAATATTTAAATTTTTTAGAAATTCTTAGCATCTCTATATTTCTCCAGTGTACTCTCTCTCCCTTTTGTAAAGTACTGGTCACCCATATTGTCCTTACCACTGTTCTACTTCTGAAAAGCAAAAAAGAATAATAAAAAATGAAAAAGTTTATAAATTTAAAACTATGAAATTGAATTTATGCTTGCAAAGCATAATTTCATTCGTTAGGTTTTGTTTTTTGTAGTTTTCTTTTCGTGTCACATAAACTTTTTCCATTTCAACATTAGTGTCCATCCAGCCATTGAGGCACACATCCCATGGAACCTATATAAATCGGAGTATGTACGTTAGAAATTCTATTTGCTAAGGCCCATGTTTTATGTTCATCCATCATAAATTGGCCAGTTCAGGGATTTGTTACTTTGTCTTCTATTTTCCAATGTAACTTGAAATGGACATCTTGTTTGGTACATGGCCCCAGTGTATTTTGAAGGCTGTTTTACAAGATGGTATAGCAGATAATGGGCAGTAAGATAACGTAAAATGAGGAGAAATGAAACTTATATGAAAACATGACAATGTCTTTGTTGAGAGTATAAAATAAAAAACCCCATGATTGTATATTTCTGTGCAGTTTAATAGAAAATTTTTCGAAAACTTTGTGTTTTATTTTTAAATTATAAGAAAATAGATATTCATATGGGGAGAATTTTATTGATACTAAATTTAAAGCTAGATAGTTTTCTAAAAAAAATAATTATTGTAATGTAACCGCATCTGTGGTTCATAATTAATACCATTCAAAGTTTAAAGTTTTTTTCCTATCCAAAAATTTACAATTGTAAAAATTCCCCTAAAACTTGGATTTTAATCAACGTAAAATTTGGCAGTAGTAAAAAGAATATTTTGCTGATGTATTTTTTTATCGCAGATTATTAAATTTACGTTTGGTGATTTTTTTATGAAAACACAAGAAGTTAGTTTTTAATTTCTTTATATAACAAATGTTGTCAATTTTTAGTTTGTTTACTAAACATTATGTATAATTTTTTGTTTATAAGCAAACTAAATCTAAAATATTATTAATATTATAAAATTTTATTATTTATTTGATTTATTTATATTACTATTTTTTTATTTTGTCCAATAAAAAAAACATATGGAAAAAATTCTTAAACTTTTGGCAAATGGTTTTAATGGAACAAGAAAAAATGTCTCCCAAATATTTTTCATGCACATTTTTTTTTCAAAATTTTTTTACTATAGAAAAAATTTTCTGAAAATTTTATTTCTATAGAAAATTTTCAGAAAAAATTTTTTATATAGAACATTTTCTAAAAATTTTATTTATATAGAAAATTTTCTGAAAATTTTATTTCTATAGAAAATTTTCTGAAAATTTTATTTCTATAGAAAATTTTCTGAAAATTTTATTTCTATAGAAAATTTTCTGAAAATTTTATTTCTATAGAGAATTTTTTGAAAATTTTATTGCTATGGAAAATTTTCTGAAAATTTTATTTCTATAGAAAATTTTCTGAAAATTTTATTTCTATAGAAAATTTTCTGAAAATTTTATTTCTATAGAAACTTTTCTGAAAATTTTATTTCTATAGAGAATTTTTTGAAAATTTTATTGCTATGGAAAATTTTCTAAAAATTTTATTTCGATAGAAAATTTTCTGAAAATTTTATTTCTATAGAAAATTTTCTGGAAAAATTTTTTATATAGAAAATTTTATTTATATAGAAAATTTTCTGAAAATTTTACTTCTATAGAAAATTTTCTGAAAATTTTATTTCTATAGGAAATTTTCTGAAAATTTTATTTCTATAGAAAATTTTCTGAAAATTTTATTTCTATAGAAAATTATCTGAAAATTTTATTTCTATAGAAAATTATCTGAAAATTTTATTTCTATAGAAAATTATCTGAAAATTTTATTTCTATAGAAAATTATCTGAACATTTTATTTCTATAGAAAATTATCTGAACATTTTATTTCTATAGAAAATTTCCTGAAAATGTTATTTCTATCGAAAATTTTCTGAAAATTTTATTTCTATAGAAAATTATCTGAAAATTTTATTTCTATAGAAAATTATCTGAAAATTTTATTTCTATAGAAAATTATCTGAACATTTTATTTCTATAGAAAATTATCTGAACATTTTATTTCTATAGAAAATTTCCTGAAAATGTTATTTCTATCGAAAATTTTCTGAAAATTTTATTTCTATAGAAAATTTTCTGAAAATTTTATTTCTATAGAAAATTATCTGAAAATTTTATTTCTATAGAAAATTATCTGAACATTTTATTTCTATAGAAAATTATCTGAACATTTTATTTCTATAGAAAATTTTCTGAAAATTTTATTTCTATAGAAAATTATCTGAAAATTTTATTTCTATAGAAAATTTTCTGAAAATTTTATTTATATAGAAAATTTGCTGATTATTTTATTTCTATAGACAATTTTTTGAAGAAGTTATTTCTATAGAAAATTTTTTGAAAATTTTATTTCTATAGAAAATTTTTTGAAAACTTTATTTATATAGAAAATTTTCTGATTATTTTATTTCTATAGAAAATTGTATTTCTATAGAAAATTATCTGAAAATTTTATTTCTATAGAAAATTATCTAAAAATTTTATTTCTATAGAAAATTTTCTGAAAAAAATTTTTATATAGAAAATTTTCTAAAAATTTTATTTATATAGAAAATTTTCTGAAAAATTTATTTCTATAAAATTCCGTAAAATTTATTTCTGAAGAAAATTTTCTAAATATTTTATTTCTATAAAAAATTTTCTGAAAATTTTATTTCCATAGAAAATTTTCTGAAAATTTTATTTCTATAAAAAATTTTCTGAAAATTTTATTTGTAGGAAAATTTTTTGAAAATTTTGTTTCTATAGAAAATTTTGTGAAAATTTTATTTCTATAGAAAATTTTTGAAAATTTTATTTCTATAGAAAATTTGATTTCTATAGAAAATTTTCTGAAAATTTTATTGCTATAGAAAATTTTATTGCTATAGAAAATTTTCTGAAAATTTTATTGCTATAGAAAATTTTCTGAAAATGTAATTTCTGTAGAAAATTTTCTGAAAATTTTATTTCTATAGAAAATTTTCTGAAAATATTTTTTTTCTAAAATTTTTTTTTATAGAAAATTTTCTGATTATTTTATTTCTATAGAAAATTTTTTGAAAATTTTATTTCAATAGAAAATTTTCTAAAAATTTTAGTTCTATAGAAAATTTTCTGAAAAATTCATTTCTAAAGAAAATTTTAGAGCAATTTTATTTCTTAGAAAAATTTTTTAGCTGCATCTGTAGTTCACAATTAATAAATAAAATAAATAAAATAAATAAAATAAATAAAATAAAATAAAATAAATAAATAAAATAATAAAAATTTTATTTATATAGAAAATTTTCTGAAAATATTTTTTATACAGAAAATTTCATTTCTAAAGAAAATTTTCTGATTATTTTATTTCTATAGAAAATTTTATTTCTATAGAAAATTTTCCGAAAATTTTATTTCTTTAGAAATTACTCCGTAAAATTTATTTCTAAAGAAAATTTTCTGAAAATTTTATTTCAATAGAACATTTTCTAAAAATTTTATTTCTATAGAAAATTTTCTGAAAAATTTATTTCTAAAGAAAATTTTAGAGCAATTTTATTTCTTAGAAAAAATTTTTAGCTGCATCTGTAGTTCACAGTTAATACCAAAATCCTTAAGGGAAATCTTTGTAATTTTTTTTGAGTGTAGGCTTTATAAAAATAAAGTAAGGAGACATATCTCCAATATTGAATTTTTGCTGCAATATATCAAAAAGGGTATTCAGGTATAATTTTCTTTAATTCAAATTTTAAGAGATATTTCAAAGTAAAAAATTTTATCTTAGTTAACAAAAAAAAAAACAAAGATGAAAAATTCTGCAAATGAGTCTAAGCCTATTTTCAAAGTTTTTCTATCTTGAAACCAATGACTCATTATCTAAGATAAAATAAATTTCTTTAAATCAAAAAATATTTGCTTAACTTTAAGGGAAAAATTATCTTATTTTAAAAACATACAACTTTAACGAAAATATGCAAATTTCACCGATTAGTGACCTAAATTTAAAAGAAAAAAATTTTAAATCAAAGATTATGAACTTTCTTCTAGTAAAATGTCTTTAGTTTAAAAAAAAATCCTTAATATCTTTCCATATTTCTGAGAATGTTGTCGTTTCCATTACAATCTCTTTCCATACCATCTCCTCCAATATTTTAGCATCTTTTACTGCTATTTTCTTTTCTCACAAATATTGGCCATAACTCACATTTATTTATAAAAAAATTCAATTATTTTCCAATGAATAATAGATTTGGACAACAATTTCACAAAAAACAACATATGAAAATTTCAAAAATTTGTTCATGAACTTAATGCACTCAAGCATTATGGTATTCCCAAAAGAAACTGCAAAATATTGAAGCATAGTTTTAGGCTATGTTTTTTTTTTCTTAAATTCCAAGAAAACCTATTTTGACCTTTACCAGTAATGAATGATGCAATGAAATTACTTTGTCTTTACTACAAACTAGACTTACATTGTTTAGTTATAGTTTTTCGATGATATTGATTGCTTATTGTTAGTAAAATTGAAAAGTCCCTTGGGATAAAGGTAAGCACCATGTAAATACCAATTTATAGAAGTTTTTTTGTGTTCCTTTTTTATTGGTAAGAGAGGAAAAAGTAAATTTCCCATAAGAAGAAAAAATATTTCAAATTTATTTTACAAACCTAGTGGTCGTCATAGTGTGTGGTCAGTAGTAGGTCTCTCAGCACAGTTTTTGTGTTTACGTTAAACTCAATGAGTACTATACAACTAAAGGTAAACCCATATATGTGGGTATATATAAGTGATGTTCATGTTTATGTGTGTGTGTGTGTGGGTGTGAATGCCTTCTATCAAAGTTCTTTACAGTTTAGTCAAGTGTTTGTATGGCAATATCCGTTTCCTCCTCTGTTTTCTCCAACAATGTTTCATTGCTTCTTCCTTACTTGCCACAATGTTTTGATAAAGTACTACTTTGTAGTTTTGTATACCGTAAAACAGTAAAAAGAAATAGAAAACACACCTTTTATTTAAACATTTGAACGTGAGGAGTATATGTAAAGTTTCATTACTTTTTTAGCCCATAAAACTTTCGAAAAGAATTTCGTATAGGACCCCACGTTTGTATGTCATAGATGGTAGACACCTTTTGCATGCTACAATTTCATACTTTATATGGTTTAAACTTTGTTTAAGGAATATTAAAAAGGGTAAGGTTACCCTAGAGATGTCAGTAAATGTGCAGAGAGAGAGAGAGAGAAAATAGCCATTATGGGAGAGGTTAAATGTTTGTTTAAAAGCAATTTTCAAAATTTTCCACAAGGAATTCTCCAAAACAAAATTGCAATTTCTATGCAAGAAAGATATGAAACACTCATACATTCATAGGAAATCATTTACTCTTTTTTTGTACACCTATTGCCATTTTGAATTGGACACTACATTGTTCTGATGTCCTTATGAGGAATTATAATTTTCTTTGGGAATTACAAGAAGAAACAAAAAATTGGACTAAAAACAATGGGATAAATTCTAACCTATTGCTTAGTAAGAGGTATTTAAAACAAATATGAAAAGTGACCCTTTCAGATTCCAAAAGCATTAAATTAAAAAAAATACTTCTATAAAAAATTTTTGCAAAATTTTATTTCTATAGCAAATTTTTTCAAAATTTTATTTATATAGAAAATTTGGCAAAATTTTATTTCTATAGAAAATAAAAAATTTTTGTAAAATATTATTTCTATAGAAAATTTTGTCAAAATTTTATTTCTATAGAAAAATTTGTCAACATATTATTTCTATAAAAAATTTTGTAAAAATTGTATTTTTTTAGAAAATTTTGCTAAATTTTATTTCTATAGAAAATATTGTAAAAATATTATATTTGCAGAAAATATTATCAAATTTTTTTTCTATAGAAAATATTGTAAAAATTTTATTTCTATAGAAGATTTTGTCAAAATTTTATAACTACAGACATTTTTTTCAAAATTTTACAAAAATTTTGTACAAAATTCTATAGTGTAACATTTTCTTCTATAGAAAATTTTGTCAAAATTTTATTTCTATAGAAAATTGTGTCAGCATTTTATTTGGTCAACATATTATTTCTATAGAAAATTTTGTCAACATTTTATTTAATCAAAATTTTAATTCCATTTTGTCAAAATTTTATTTCGTTAGAAAATTGTGTCAACATTTTAGTTGCTCAACATTTTATTTCTATAGAAAATTTTGTCAAAATTGTATTTCTATAGAAAATGTTATCAACATTTAATTTATATAGAAAATTTTGTCAAAATATTATTTCTACAGGAAATTTTATAAAAATTTCATTTCTATAAAAAATTTAGTCAGAATTTTATTTCTATAGAAAAATTTGTCAAGATTTTATTTCTAAAGATATTTTTGTTAAAATTTTATTGTTACCGACAAATTACAACACTGCAACTCAAATGTACTAAAAATCTGGAAAGTAGACATATGATGTAAATGTCAAACTAAACATATGATTTGAAAATGATCTTTTTTGAATTTTCTTTATACCTCTGTCTTGAAGATTTGATCACTCTAGTTTTGTTAACCTTATAGGATAGTCATTCGTTTTTATAATAAACTATTGAATTTAAACAACGTGTTCTTACTTGTCTTTGGTCCACGCTAATTCCACATGCGTATTGAGGTTAACCCCCAACATTTATTTCTATAGAAAATTTTATAAAAATGTTATTTCTATAGAAAATTTTGTCAAAATTTTATTTCTATAGAAAATTTGGTCAAAATTGTATACAAATTCCTATAGTGCAAATTTTTTTTCTATTTTTGTCAAAATTTTATTTCTATATAAAATTGTGTCAACATTTTATTCGATCAACATTTTATTTCTATAGAAAATTTTGTCAACATTTTATCATGATTTGTTACTATAGAAAATTTTGTCAAAATTTTATTCATATAGAAAATTTTGTCAAAATATTATTTCTATAGAAAATTTTATTAAGATTTTATTACTATAGAAGATTTTATCAAAATTTTATTTCAATAAAAAATTTTATCAAGATTTTATTACTATAGAAAATTTTGTCAAAATTTTATTTATATAGAAAATTTTGTCAAAATTTTATTTTTATAGAAAATTTTGTCAAAATTTTATTTCTATAGAAAATTTTATCAAGATTTTGTTACTATAGAAGATTTTGTCAAAATTTTATTCATATCGAAAATTTTGTCAAAATTTTATTTCTATAGAAAATGTTATCAAGATTTTATTACTATAGAAAATTTTGTCAAAATTTTATTCATATAGAAAATTTTGTCAAAATTTTATTTCAATAGAAAATTGTATCAAGATTTTATTACTATAGAAAATTTTGTCAAAGTTTTATTTATATAGAAAATTTTGTCAAAATGTCATTTTTATAGAAAATTTTGTCAAAATTTTATTTTTATAGAAAATTTTATCATGATTTTATTACTATAGAAAATTTTGTCAAAATTTTATTCATATCGAAAATTTTGTCAAAATTTTATTTCTGTAGAAAATTTTATTAAGATTTTGTTACTATAGAAGATTTTGTCAAAATTTTATTAATATAGAAAATTTTGGCAAAATTTTATTTCTATAGAAAATTTTATCACAATTTTATTTCTATAGAAAATTTTGTCAAAGTTTTATTTCTATTGAAAATTTTATCAAGATTTTATTACTATAGAAAATTTTGTCAAAATGTTATTCATATAGAAAATTTTGTCAAAATTTTATTTCAATAGAAAATTTTATCAAGATTTTATTACTATAGAAAATTTTGTCAAAATTTTATTTATATAGAAAATTTTGTCAAAATTTTATTTTTATAGAAAATTTTGTCAAAATTTTATTTTTATAGAAAATTTTATCATGATTTTATTACTATAGAAAATTTTGTCAAAATTTTATTCATATAGAAAATTTTGTCAAAATTTTATTTCAATAAAAAATTTTATCAAGATTTTATTACTATAGAAAATTTTGTCAAAATTTTATTTATATAGAAAATTTTGTCAAAATTTTATTTTTATAGAAAATTTTGTCAAAATTTTATTTCTATAGAAAATTTTATCAAGATTTTGTTACTATAGAAGATTTTGTCAAAATTTTATTCATATCGAAAATTTTGTCAAAATTTTATTTCTATAGAAAATGTTATCAAGATTTTATTACTATAGAAAATTTTGTCAAAATTTTATTCATATAGAAAATTTTGTCAAAATTTTATTTCAATAGAAAATTTTATCAAGATTTTATTACTATAGAAAATTTTGTCAAAGTTTTATTTATATAGAAAATTTTGTCAAAATGTCATTTTTATAGAAAATTTTGTCAAAATTTTATTTTTATAGAAAATTTTATCATGATTTTATTACTATAGAAAATTTTGTCAAAATTTTATTCATATCGAAAATTTTGTCAAAATTTTATTTCTGTAGAAAATTTTATTAAGATTTTGTTACTATAGAAGATTTTGTCAAAATTTTATTAATATAGAAAATTTTGGCAAAATTTTATTTCTTTAGAAAATTTTATCACAATTTTATTTCTATAGAAAATTTTGTCAAAGTTTTATTTCTATTGAAAATTTTATCAAGATTTTATTACTATAGAAAATTTTGTCAAAATGTTATTCATATAGAAAATTTTGTCAAAATTTTATTTCAATAGAAAATTTTATCAAGATTTTATTACTATAGAAAATTTTGTCAAAATTTTATTTATATAGAAAATTTTGTCAAAATTTTATTTTTATAGAAAATTTTGTCAAAATTTTATTTTTATAGAAAATTTTATCATGATTTTATTACTATAGAAAATTTTGTCAAAATTTTATTCATATAGAAAATTTTGTCAAAATTTTATTTCAATAGAAAATTTTATCAAGATTTTATTACTATAGAAAATTTTGTCAAAATTTTATTTATATAGAAAATTTTGTCAAAATTTTATTTTTATAGAAAATTTTGTCAAAATTTTATTTTTATAGAAAATTTTATCATGATTTTATTACTATAGAAAATTTTGTCAAAATTTTATTCATATAGAAAATTTTGTCAAAATTTTATTTCTGTAGAAAATTTTATCAAGATTTTGTTACTATACAAGATTTTGTCAAAATTTTATTAATATAGAAAATTTTGTCAAAATTTTATTTCCATAAAAAATTTTATCACAATTTAATTTATATAGAAAATTTTGTCAAAATTTTATTTCTATAGAAAATTTTATCATGATTTTATTACTATAGAAAATTTTGTCAACATTTTGTATAACTAGAAAATTTTGTCAAAATTTTATTTGCATAGAAAATGTTGTCAACATTTTATTTACATAGAAAATTTTGTTAAAATTTTATTTAAATAGAAAATTTTGTCAAGATTTTATTTATATAGAAAATTTTGTCAAAATTGTATTTATCTATAAAATTGTAGTAAAATTTCACTTATATATACATTTTTGTCGAAATTTTATTTCTGTAGAAAATTTTATCAAGATTTTATTACTATAGAAAATTTTGTCAAAATGTTATTTATATACAAAATTTTGTCAACATTTTATTCCTAATTTAAATTTTGTCAAAATTTTTATAACATTTTATTTCTATAGAAAATTTTGTCAAACTTTTCCTTTAATAGAATGTTTTATTTTTATGGAAAATTTTTTAAAAATTTGATTTCTATAGAAAATTTTATAAACATTTTATTACTATAGAAGGTTTTGTCAAAATTTTATTTATATAGAAAATTTTGTCAAAATTTTATTTCTATAGAAAATTTTGTCAAAGTTTTATTTATATAGAAAATTTTGTCACAATTTTATTTATATAGAAATTTTTGTCAAAATTTTATTTCTATAGAAATTTTTATCAAGATTTTATTATTATAGAAAAGTTTGTCAAAATGTTATTTATATAGAAAATTCTGTCAAAATTTTATTCCTATAGAAAATTTTGTCCAAATTGTATTCCTATAGAAAATTTTGTCAAAATTTTATTTCTATAGAAAATTTTATCAAGATTTTATTACTATAAGATTTTGTTTAAATTTTATTTACATAGAAAATTTTGTCAAAATTTTATTTACATAGAAAATTTTGTCAAAATTTTATTTATATATAAAATTTTAGTAAAATTTCATTTATATAGACAATTTTATCAAAATTTTATAAAGACTTTATTACTATAGAACATTTTGTCAAAATGTTATTTATATAGAAAATTTTGTCAAAATTTTATTCCTACAGAAAATTTTGTCAAAATTTTTATAACATTTTATTTCTATAGAAAATTTTGTCAAACTTTTCCTTTAATAGAATATTTTATTTCTATGGAAAATTTTGTCAAAATTTGATTTCTACAGAAAATTTTATCAGGATTTTATTACTATAGAAAATTTTGTCAGAATTTGATTTCTGTAGAAAATATTGTCAAAATTATCTTTCTAAAGAAAATATTGTCAAAATTCTCTTTCTAAAAGTTAAGATTTTTGTTAAGATCTTATTTTTATAGAAAATTTTGTCAAAATTTTATTTATATAGGAAATTTTGTCAAAATTGTATTTCGCTAGAAAATGTTGTCAAAATTTTATTTCTATAGAAAATTTTATCAACATTTTATTTCTATAGAAGATTACGTCAAATTTTTGTTTTAATAGAATATTTTATTTCTATGGAAAATTTGGTCTATATTTTATTTATATTGAATATTTTGTAAAAATTTTATGTCTATAGAAAATTTTTTCAAAATTTTTTTTCTAACTTAACCTAACCGAAACATAAATATCTCATCAATCAATCTAGGTGAAATTCTTGACATTGGTGCCATATAATGCATATAAATTTTAACCAATTATTACCAATAGGGATCGTTTGCGACCCAAAATACATACTTGTACCAAATTTGATTACAAAAATTAGTACAAAGACTGTGATTACTAAATTTTATTCACAAACAGTTGGTCAGACACATCCCTAAATTGACCCCGCATTATTTCCAAAAACTGAATCGCGCCTCTTTCATCTTTTCCACAGAGTGGGGCAGGGTATAAAAAATAAATATTAATATTTTTGATATGTCTATATCTATTTATTATATATTTTCTAATATTTATATATTTTTTCTATTTCAGGTAAGTTTTTGTGTGGACTTAAACGTGTAAACCCAAATTCGATAAAATCGTATGGAATTAAATAGTGAGTAAAATATTATAAAAAAAGACATCTCAAAAAGGGAACAGGGGTTAATTTTCATTTGAAATATATGTATATGGGTTTATTTTCATAGTGTAGACAGGTCCTAAAAATAAAATGAAATTACTCCCCCTAAATATATATATAAAAAGTTCTTGTTGTTATTTAATATTATACAAATTTTTGGTATCTTTATCGTTCTCATGATATCTTCAGCTCCCGAGCTAGTTTTTTTTACCACAGCATCATGGGTTTCGATCAAATTTGGCCTTCAATTTTCAGATCGCTCCTGGCATTGTTAGCATTTTTGTCGTCCTCTTCTTGGAAGCGATACAAAACGGTCAGTATTATGAGCAAAATATTTAAATGCTAGAGGACTCTTCTACCAAATAAAAACTGAAGTTGTTTGCTATACATATCAGCTGCAATGTATATCCTATAGACTAAATTTACGTAACCCATTCAAATAATTTAATTTACATATTGATTGTATTCAATTTGTAGAAACCTTTCTACTTTTCTTCTTTACCACATGCATTTCCTCACTCCCTCTCTCTCACATACAGATACACACATGATTAATACAAATTGATGTTAGATTAAATGAAATCCCTGTGGTCTATTAGCAAATAATAAAAGAAATTTAATCAACATTCATTGAATCTAATGCATTATCAAATGTAATTTAAATGTTTTATAATAAATTTTTGTATTTAATTGTGGCATACCAAAGGCAAATCGATTAAATTGACATTTGGAGATACAATACAAAAACAATTATCATAATGTTAATTGTGGAAAGTTATTAAATATATGAGAAAAAAATATAAGAAAAAAGCAGGAAGAAGACACACCACATATACCCATCATGAATTCTGTAATAATTGAAGCGGATATAGTCCACAGGAGAAATAAATTTACTATTCCATTGTTCGATCATTCTAGATCAGATTTTCTATAGAAATAAAATTTTGGCAAAATTTTCTATAGAAATAAAATTTTAACAAAATTATCTATAGAAATAAAATTTTGACAAAATTTTCTATAAAAATAAAATGTTGACAAAATTTTCTATAGAAATAAAATTTTGACAAAATTTTCTATAGAAATAAAATTTTGGCAAAATTTTCTAAAGAGATCAAATTTTGACAAAATGACAAATAGTCCACATGAGAAATAAATTTACTATTTACTATCCATTGTTCGATCAATCTAGATCAGATTTTCTATAGAAATAAAATTTCGACAAAATACAATTTTATCAAAATTTTCTATAGAAATAAAATTTTAACAAAATTATCTATAGAAATAAAATTTTGACATAATTTTCAATAAAAAGAAAATTTTGACATAAATTTCAATAAAAAGAAAATTTTGACATAAATTTCAATAAAAATAAAATTATGCAAAATTTTCTATAGGAATAAAATTTTAAAAAAATTATCTATAGAAATAAAATGTTGACAAAATTTTCTATAACATAGAAATAAAATTTTGACAAAAATATCTATAGAAATAAAATTGTGGCAAAATTTTCTACAGAAATAAAATTTTAACAAAATTATGTATAGAAATAAAATTTTGGCAAAATTTTCTACAGAAATAAATATTTTACAAAATTTTCTATAAAAATGAAATTTTAACAAAATTTTCTATAGAAATTCTATAGAAATTTACAAAAATTTTCTATAGAAATAAAGATTTG